>NC_057354.1:49078044-49385966 GCF_016509475.1 Prionailurus bengalensis | reverse complement strand
CCATATCGGAGCACATTGTCCACCTGGTATCCCAGCAATGTGTGAAATAAGTGCAAATTGCATGGTTGCTTTTCAGCTGAGGAGAGAGGCCCAGGAATGCTGAGTATCTTGCCTCAGGCCACAGAGCAAGTGAATGGCTGAGCTGGGATTCCAGAGCTGCCAGTGCCCATGCTAGAGAGCAGGGGCAGGGCCCAGGGTGTGCTGTTTCCTGTCTGTGGTTTAGTCACCTGCACGCCCCCCCTCCTACCTGCAGTGTGTTGCAGTGCCATGACTCTGGCACTGGAGCAGGAAGGCGGGGAAAGGAGGGGAGGGAGATTTTACCATGTTCCATGCACAGGTGTGTCTGGGCTTTGAGAGCACATCCTGGAGCATGTTCCAGTCAGTTAAATATCCCAACCAGGAGTCCCCTGGTTCAGAAGTGAATTCTGTCCAGAAGCTTGCCATGTCTCCTTCAAAAGGGAGTGTTTTTCTGGCTTGTGCCAGCACATGGGGACTACACAAGAGCCAGGCCAGATGTGTGATGGGTCTTGCACCAGCTGCAGATATGCTGAGGGGCATGCAGGGGAGCAGCGAGTGGCCTGCAGCTGTTAGGGGTGGCAACGACAGCTGGGTCTGGGTCCCTATAATAAATGTTGCTTGTCCTGCTGTTCTAGACTCCTAATTAGAGCATTCTGCTGCTGCTTTTTCAGATTTTTTCTTCATCAGGCTAAGTAGGGCTGTTAGACCTAATCACATTAGATGATTATGGGTTACATGTGGTCAGACATTTATTCTGGGAAGTTAGATCTTCAGAGTGTGGATCTATGGCTTACTGCCCTGCCTCTGTGTTATGGGCTGAACCTGCCAATCTTAAGGAAAGGCCATGAGCCCTGGGCTGAGCAGGCACAGGGCTTGTTCTCTTGTCTGAGGCATGTGCTTGTCTTGGACTTGACCAGATCTGAGAAGCACAGCCTTTTATGCTTTTCTGAATCCCCTTGCTTTGTTCTCACAGATCTTCCATATGCCACTCTACTTCTAAGAAGTTCTACAGATAATTTGGGTCTGCCTCAGTTAGGGTTGCTGGCTGCTATAGAAAAAAGAACCACAAATGTCCAAGTCTCAAAGACAGAAGTTAATTGCCTCTTCATTGAAAAGTTCACGATGGTGACTTCCTGGTTGGCGGTTAGCTCACCTCCATCTGAAGGTTCCTCCCAGGGATTTGTCCTCAATGTACTCCATTCCCTAGAGGTTCATTGTCCATACCTGTATCCAGCTGCAGAAAGGGAAGGAGTATGGAGAAGACATAGCCACTTCTTAAGTCCTGGACCAGAAATTGGCTCACCTCCCTCACCCACATCCCATTGGCAGGAACTCTGTGGTCACCTGGCTGCACCTGCCTGCAAGAAAGGCAGCATTCAGTTTGCTAGGCACTCAGGAAGAAGGAAAACACCTGACAGACAGGTGGGCAGGCCCTCAAGAGCTCCTCACAGCACAGGTGTGAGTGAAGAAGAGCAGGACGGAGGAAGGTGCCTCATTGATGCCTGATGGGGACAAGCTGCTCTCATCTCTTTGCCTTGCACCTCCTCCTTTCTTCACAACCCGCTAGACAGGAACTCAGAATGTCTCTCTGTCCACGGAAGACACAAAGTTCAGAGAGCTGTCTGAGATCATACAGCTAGAAGTGGCAGAGTGGGATTTGGATGTCCTCTTTCTGGACTGTGACAGCCTATAGATTCAGGGCACCTGTCCACTTGTGGAGGCAGGACAGTCCCGTTGTTCAGCCTGTATCCCTTGTACAACCAAAAGTCTGAATCACCGAAGTTAGCACAAATCCAGTTCGTTGCTTCTGGTGCCTAAATAATTCAAGATAGGCAAACGGATCTCCCTGGGTGGCCCATCTCGAAGGTGGGAAGTCCCTGAGAGCAGGATGTTGGAGGTGGGCAACCAGGCTGATTGTTCCAGAGGCTGAGCTTATGTGGCTCCCTCCCTGAGCCCTCTAGTCCCTCTGACTCCTCAGAATGTCCCTGTGAGGCCATGAGGCTGTCTGCAGGGGTGAGACCCACACAGCACTGCATCTTCCCAGTTCAGACACTGAGTGGAAAGGGAACATGTGCCTGACTGTGCCTGCTCTCCCACCCCCGGACTTCTTCCTGTGCCTGAGAACCACTTTGCCCTCACCACTCCCTCCACTGCACTGCACATGGCCCTCACCTTCTTGGGAGTCCAGCTTAGAGCCATTGCTCATGCTCCAGGCCTCCCCCCCTCCCCCCTTCCCCCTGTGTCTCCCACTTCATCCCTGCATTTCCCCCATGCTTCTCCCATCCTGGCAAGTACCCCACGTTAACCACCCCCCATCTCTCACCACTAGTCAGTTCTGATTCCCTTCTTTCCTCCTCCATGAAGCCTGCCCTGGACTTCCCCTTAGGAGGGTCTCCTGCCCTACTAAGACCCTACTACTCACCTGCCCCCTTCTCATGGCCCCTGTCACTTCTTTCAGCTGAGAGTGGGTCAGGACCATATATTCACTACATGTATGCCCCAGAATACAGGCCACACTGCATGTTCAGCACATGCAGGAACCATAGCCGCTGATGTGCAGAATCCAATTACTGTGGCTTCCATTAAACCATACCATAGGGCTCTGGTTCCAGCTCTAGGACATTTGGGGGCAAGATAAATGGCTAATGGTTAAGGCTTAATTTGGAGGACTGATGGTGGTTACTGATGGACTATATCCTGCCTCTGGCTTCTGCTCCTGGCTGTTCCCATCATTCTACTTTGGGCATCTACCATGTTTGTCTTGCGGACTGCTTAGAGTCCTTCTGGACCGCTTCCATTTCCCACAGAACATCCCAAGCATATCTCTTAAGAAACAATCTCTTTTGGCCTAGATAGTCCTTCATGTTTGCTTCACCATGTATATATTATATAATTCATATATAATCATACCACACACACTCACTCATACACAAAAGACTGACCATTCCTCCTCTTTCCTCTCTGGTGGAATCCACCTAGCACAGTGCCTGGGACATGGCAGGTGCTCTGTAATGTTTGTTGAATGAGACGATACAAGAATGAATGAATGAATGAATGAATGAACTTGCCAAGAATCAATGTGTTTTTAACTCTATTTTAATATCCAACTGTGACTCAGCCATCAGAGGTATATTTAAACTGTTATTCACTATACATTTTGTGCATTTTCCTATGCTTGGCTTTAGAGGAAAATACAATTTTGGCCATTGGGTTGGCATCTGAGTAAAATTATGTTACAGCTAGCAGACCATGCCTGATTACATCAATGCTTAGCACTGCATCATGTAGTGATCTCAGTGCTGGTTGGGTGTGGGGGATGAGTTTAAGAATTCTCTGAGCTTACACCAATGAGTTAACAAGGCTTAGGGTGGAAAGCCAGCACAAGGCAAAAACACCCAGGATAGAACAAAGCATAGAGCACAAAGCCACTTCCACAGGATGAAAGCTTCTGAGAACAGGAAAGCCATAGCTGCAGGTTGAAAGCATCCAGGGTTAGTCATTAAGTAAAACAAAGCATAGGGTAGAAAGCCACCACAGGGTGAAAGCACCCCAGATTAGCTAGTGAGGAAAATGCCTTATTAACCCTGAGGTGGCATGCCCCATTCTTCTTAGTCCCCAGAAAAGTTAAGATAAACAGACACAATGCCTGCATTAAATGGCTGTGCCTGCAGTAAACACTGCCTGCTTGGCACTGTGATTTTGATTTGTCTTGACCTAACCCCTAACACCGCATGTCTTTGAAAACCCCTTTTCTCTCACACACATGAGTTAATGGTTACTGTTTTATTGTTTCTTTCTGCACATCCATCATGTATGTAAGCCTTCTGATCCTAATAAATACAGAGAAAGGATGCTTACTCAGGGCTCTTGTCTCCTCCCAGACGTTAGCCTCTCTCATATTCATTTCTGCATCCACTCTCTTGCTGGACAAGAAAGAACTCCAGACTCAAAGTCTGTGACAGTTGGGGAACTGGAACAAGCCAGTCATGTAAGGAATTTTTATGAAAATCAAAGATTAGAGACAGAAGTAACAAGGTCAGGCCTTGAGTCTTGTTATTAGGAAATGAAAATTGCTTTAGCTCTTGCTTGGTTTTGTTTTAACCTCAGCAACATTCATGTGAAGCAGAAAGAGGAAGATGCCATTTCTCATTCCCACCCCCCACTCCATCATCCTCATGATGAACATCATTATTGCAAGCAGAGAGGTCAGCTGTTTGATAACATCCACATATCAGACTCAAGGACTTACATTTGACTCCTTCCCTGTGTCCTCACTGCCCAAGAAAGTCAACCAGGACATATGCTTCTGGGAACAGCTGTGTTGGAGAGGTTCGCTCATTTCTGCTTTAGTTCCAGTGAGCATACTTTTCTTTTTCCTGTAGACTAAAGGAAGAAGTTTGTTATAGCAAAGTCATAAAGCAAAGCACCTCCAAGGAGACTTTTCTTTTTAGTTTTTAAGCAAAGCATTTTCTAAGTGAAGCCAGTATCTGCAGTTTCCCTTTTAGGAAACTGAGGTTTCTGATGATGCTGAAGGGTTGGCTTTCATGGTGGGTGGACAGCAATGCTGGACTATCTCCCCCAACACTTTGAACCTGTTTTTTTTTGTTTGTTTGTTTGTTTTTTTAGTTTGTGGTTGAATTCTCAGATGCAGAGAAAATCCATACTCTTTAAAGTAAGCTTCCTGTTTCTACATTTTCCTTTTTCATGAGAGGAACTGCCTTGTCTGCTGAGAGAAGCCTCCATTTGGCCTCTCTGAGTCTCAATTTCCCCACTCATAATTTAAAGAATTAATGTCCCGCCTGCTTCACAAGGGCATTTTTTGAGAGGATTAAATTTAGTCAGATTCAAATATATGTGTAGAATACTTCATTTACCAAATGACAAATGCAGAGCAAAATAAAGAAATGCATAAAATAAGACATCTGTTCTCAAAAAAAATTGTCAACATACAGAGTAGTTACAGTCATGTCAACAACCACGATGTAGGGCTGAGTTAGTAATCATAATGACAACAATGATAGGATGATACCTGCTTTCTCCCTAAAGTCTGTGCTGCGCTGGGCCTGTTACCTGCCTCACCTCATCAGCAACTCACAGCAATTCTGTGCAAGACCACAGGTCCCCCACCTTAGTGATGAGGAAATTGAGGCTCAGGGGTGTTCAAGACCATGCCACCCAGGACCCCAGCACATTCTGCTGACCCTGACACCTATGAGTGGAAGTTCATGGGAGTGGAGACAGGGAGCCCTTGAGCAGAGGGGCTTTGCCTTCTTAACCTCTTCATGCCTCAAACCAGCAATATGCCAGGCACAAACTAGATCTGTGACTTTTTAAAAAAAAACATGAATCATACCATATATACAAGCAATATATGTAATGTAGACTCACAGCTAAAGAGCAATCACCCATGCAACCCCAGCCAGCCTGAGAAATAGATTGGTGCCCATTCCCTCTGCTGACCATCCCCCACCCCACCATGAGAATTACCACTACCATGAATTGTGTGATTTTATGCTCCAACTTTTCGTTTTATCACTTAGGTATCCTTCATTATGGTTGGTTTTCCCTTTGAACCAGGTCTAAATGAAACACAAACTGTATCTTCTGTGACTTGCTTTTTTTGCTTACTGTCATGTTTTGAGATTTGTTAAACTGTTGTTCCTTTGTTTTCAGGGCCCCAGAGTCCCTCCAGGGCAGTGAGTCTGCAATAAACAGCTGTTGAGTAAATGAATGGATAAAAGTCTACCTGTGCTGTTCAAAGAGGAAGGAGAGAGAAGTTCTGAGTCCACAGACAGCCTGAAGGCAAGGCTTGGTGGGGATCAGCATTTGCCTGGACCTCTGGCCCATCTCTGATGTGTACCTGTGTGGGATGGGGGCGAGATGAGGGGATGGTGGGAGACCTGGGTGGGACAGGGTGTGCCACACTTGGGGATCAGCATGACCAAGGGCAGAGATAGGGAAAAGCTCAGTGATAGGAGACTCCTGGGGGCCAAAGTTAGGATTTCAGTTCCCTGCACAGACACTGGTCCTCACCCTCACCTGGGAGAATTCTCCTAGATGCACACTACAAGGGGAGAAAAGCTAGGCCCTGAATACATCCTGATTCCACAGTCTCTCCTACCTCAGAACAGGAGGAATGAGGTGCATACTTACTGCTCACTGATGAGCTCTGAGACACCAATTGCCAGTATTGGTAGGTGGGACCCCTGATGTGGCCATTCACAAGGCATAGAGAGACTCTTCCTGCATGCTCTCTGGGTCCCCAGCCTTTTGCCAATCCATGAGTTTCCCCAGGACACCTGTCCACAGATACAAACTGACAAAAATTCAGTGTGGCCCTGGTCAGTGCTAGCAGGTGAGGTCCTTTGGAATACAGCCTCCTGAGCCACACGTCCCCAAACTCTGTGGCTCTCTCTGTTTTTCCTATGGGGTTTTTCTGCTTTAGGCTCCATTCCAGCTTGGTGTTTCTGAGGTCAGAGTATGTCCTAGAAAGGGTAAGCCACAGACTGGCTTAAGGTCGGATGGGATGGACTTGCCCCTCAGGCTGAAGAGATAGGACTCCATTCTGCAGGAACAGTAGAAGGTTTTCAGGCAGAAATGTGATACCTATGTGCGTAATTCTATTATTTTGTGTGTGCCTGTCAGGGAGAGAAAGAGAGGCAGTTTGGTTCTGGGCCCCAGGGAAATATCCACTTTTGAGTCACTTATTAAGTAAAAAATAATTAACCTCAAACTTGACTAAAGTTAAGGAACAAATTGGTGGCTCAGTGAGCTGGCTGTAAGTGTTTATCAACTGAAAAGTCAGAGGAGGTCAAAGTCACTTTCCTTTGTTCTCACTGTTCAAGCTCAACAAAACTTGGAGAGAACGGCTCTTGGGAGATGTGAGAGGAGGCAGGAAAGACATGTGCTGCACATTTAGGAGGGGTGTTCAGGTGTTGGGCATCCTCATCACCTATTTTCACATGTACGTACAGAGTAGAGCTGTGGTCACAGGCAGAGTCCACACACAGTGGCAGGAAATTAATCTCACTGTATTGTGGTCCCATCTCGCCCACCTTCCTCCATAATTATATTACATCCTCTCTCCCCAATGTGTGCACATCAGAAAGAGAAATGTAAAAAAACCCATACCTCTGCACTCGCCCTCACAATGTCCCTTGTTCTCTGAGTTTCTCAGCCAGGTAGGATCACATTCACATGCTCTACTTTTGCCAAAGGGCCACTCAGGTTGGTGAAGAGCTGCCTTGGAGAGCCTGAAACGGAAGTCCCTTCCTAGAGGTCTTAGAAGAAGTTCATGTTATTGTAATCAAAGGGCTTGGAAGTACCAAGATTCAAACTCTGACAAACCAGGGCTGAAAGTGGGACCCTGGGATAACCCCAGAGCATAGGGTGCTTCCAGCTCACCCCCCAGCATTCTGACTAGAAGATGTTGGCCCAGGGGACTAACTTTCATGACAGGGATGATGGAAAGGGCCATGGAGACAGCCCAGGTGATTGATGATCCAGTGACATTTCACACAATCTTCTATTACCGAGATCCGTGACCTTCATTCTTGAGCTCCCAGCTCTTACTCACTTTAAGATGGGCCTCTCATTTTGGGTTAGACAGGCTTAGCACATCATTCACCTGGAGAGGATGGGTATGCATAAAATCACAAATTCAGTTTAATTAAATTCAACAAACGTTTAAAGGAAGCCTTCCCTCCACATCATTCTAGACATTACAGCAGACTTCTATCATCAAGGTATTTAATTGACCTGCACTCCACGAATGCAAAGAAATAGAGAGCTCTGAAGGGAGGGCAGAGGGAGGGACACTCCTTAAATAAGTGTTTCCATCAATGAGCATTTATCTAGAGGCCACAAATGCAATCAAGCCTGAAAAAAAAATCAACGCATTTAAAGCCAACTCAGGCAAAGAATACATGAGTGATTGTAAGGTTTTCTGCCACTGATGAAGGGTTGAAAGAGGTTCCTGAGGGGATGGACAATGTATGTGAGGTGATGGTTATTTTAATATTCGCAAGGAAGAATCAAAGAAGCAACTGGTGGTCTGACAGAAGACTGGCTAAGGGACACTCAGAGGACCTTCTGATACACTGTCTCCAGGTGAAGGCCAGTGACCAACAGGAAAGGCTGGCAAGTTGGCATCTTCATGTACTTGCTGCACTGTTACCAGCAGTGACACACATGATGACCCCTTTGATGAATTGGGTCCCTCTGTGTGATGAGATAAACCAAGTGACCAGGTAGTGCACACAGTACTGGAGTGTTGCTATGCAGGGCTGGGAACCCCAGTTCACAGTATCAATTAAAATAATGGAAACCTCTTACATTACATTCTTAATGTATAGGATGTTTACATTTTGCATTACAAAATTTCAAGAGTAATTTTAACTGCATGAGGTTTTCACTTTATGCTTTTTCAGAAACTATTTTAAGATGCATCTCCAGGGCATCACCTGAGATCTTGTAACACCCAAATAGAGCCATCTTCATCATCTATGTTATCAGTGATTATTAGCAGAGCTGGCATTTGTCACCACTCTGGTGTGACAACCGGAACTCACCCCTCATCCTTGCCATCCTATCTCTTCTCCAGAAGCCTCCCACATCCTTTGCTGATGACTACAGAAAGAGGGACAGGGACAGTGAGTTATGTCCATGACTTTGTACACCAGGAAGGACACCAGCCTGGGTCAGAGGCTGTGAATGAACCTGAGCTGACCTCAGGCACATCTGTGTGATGTCCTCATAACTGATGACACATGAGGTTCAAGAACAGGTTGGAGTATGCCAGTCACCAGGCTCTCAGCCTCTCACTATCCTAGGACTTCTGTGTATGTGGTGGCACCTGACCTGGCTTCAGGGCATCTCAGTGTCACCCCCTTGGATTGACCATCCCTGATATCCTTGACCACCTCTGCTTGGCCCCCTTCATGCCCATTCTGTCACCTGCCTTTGTTTCTTCATGACGTCCACATGTCCTTCAGTTACTTTATCAGCTGTTGGTTTGCTTGATCATTGTCTGTCCCCTGCAAAGACTGGGTCTTTCTCTTATTGAGCACCATAACCTATGAGCTCAAAATAGCACTGAGGACTGAAATGAAAAGTGTTTTGGATGAATGCATGCACAGATAGTTATATACACCAATCATTTGGGAATGAGTTCTGGGGACTAATTTAAATGTTCTGCAGTTCACATAGGGTGGGATCTGTGTGGGCTATGAGAGTGGTCAGAGAAGGCTTTTGGAGAAGGTGGGACTTGGCTGGCCTTGAAAGATGGGCAGAATGGTTCATGGGCATTGGATGAGCCAGGAAGATGCTTCAGGTGTACCAAAGGCCAGTGTGGCTGGGCCACCATCAGACACCTTCCAGCTGTGTCTGGGATGGGAAGAATTCTGAGTTGACTTTTGACTCCAGGGCAGTGGTATGCAGAGTGCTACCCGGGTTGGTGCAAAGCTTTGTATTTTTAAATATGGGCCAGAGTACAAAATCTCTACTGGAAGTTTGGGTCAGGAGAGGCCCCATTGGATCCTAAGGGAAAGCCCCAACATTTGTGTGTGGGGGTGGGCATTATCCAGAGGACCAACGGGGGGCTCCTTGCATTTAAGGTTGCTCAATGAAGGTGCAGAAAATGCTCTTGGGCTGCTGGGGAGGTGTGGGAAACAGAGGCCAGGGCAGTCCACTTGCTCATGGCTTCTCTGTTTTTGCACATTCCCCAAGGTCCATCTTCCAGGCTCTGTGGCTCAGCTGTGGGTGGAACATCTGGTCTGGTTCATTTTCCAAAAATCAAATTTGATTTTCTAACTTTTAAGCTGAAAAGCATATTTATTTTTCTCTTTGGCACACAACTTAGAGAGGATGAGGGTTTTCCCGGCTGTACCACGGTAATCTAGCTCTGCTCCCAGAACATTGAGCTGGGTTTTAGTCCAGGAGGGGATCTCCTTCATGTTGATAAGTAAGTGAAAATTGAGTCAGTTTAATTGCACAAGGAACCATAGAAAGAAAAACAGTATAAACTGCCATGGCTCTGCAAATCATGGTTCAGCAAACATTTACACTGAACATTGGCTGTACCCTTTCTTCAGTTCTGCTAATAGCGGCCTCTGAAAAGAAACACAGGCCTACTGTCTTGGGGATAGAGAGACAGAAGCTTGAATTTTGCTGTGGAGTCTGAGTAGATTTGCTAAGTCTGTCAAACTTGTCTCAATCAAAGTGAATGTGTGTGTGCTGAACACTGACTACAGCTGCTAGCAGCATAGTGTGGCAGGAGCCCAGGAGAAGGTAGGGCACACCATGGAATGAGTCCTGGAGCAGTTATCACCAGCTCATCACCTGAGTCTCATTCATGGCAAGAGGGGAGCCTGGGCTGTGGGGGGGGGGCAAGGCAAGGGATGTGAAGTCACTTCACAAATGGCAGTGTGGATTGGGAGTATGATGGTGGGAAGAGAGAGGCACCTGTGGTTAGTCTGTGATGGCTCATGAATTCTGGGCATACCATTTCACTTCTTTAGGCTTCAGCTTCCTAAAATTTGTGTTGTTTCCCAGAACTCAGCAGTAGGGATTGCTGCAGGCTGGGTTCTCCTGGAAGTGATTCTAAGGTGGGGGGTAAAGATGTTTATTGGGGGAGTGAACGTTTGTGTGTGAATAATGGAGGAAGTTGGACTGGGCATCCATCAGGCACATGTGGCCATGTCAAGTGCTGGTAGGAGACATGGGTGTTGGGTGGAAATGGCCAGGCTCTCTGCCACCACCTGGCTCAGCTGTTGGCCAGGGCTGTCCTGGGAATCACATGGCCATAGCTCCACTGCCACAGGCTGCCAGCCGGCCACGCTCCTCACAGCAGGCAGCCAGGGTCTTGGTATAACATCTATGTCATACACAGGGCCATGTTAGAGTAGCTGAAGGGGGCTTGGCTCCTACTCTCAGAAGGTTCAGGTAGGACTTCATCACTCTGAAACTTTGGCTTGCAAAATATTTTGGGCATTCCTCAGGGACACCATCTTGTGCCAGCACCTGCAGCTGGGGATCATTTCCAATTCTCCTCTCTGCCCCACCTGGGGGATGCCCTGTGTCTAGGCTTCCCACCTGACCTGAGGAGTGCCAGGGAAATCACTGAGGGGAGAAGAGCTCCAGGCTGGGATCTCTGAGTTTTACTGGGAGCCCCTGTCAGGGCTCAGCTGTGGCTGGACTGAAGGCAGGCTGAGAGATGTGTGGCTTCCAGCCTCGGAAGATTTAAACCTGTGTCCTGAGTACAGTCTGGCTCCTCCCCTCAGATGCTAGTGTGCCCTCTATCTTCAGGATTCTGGGGGCCTGGCTCAGCCACACAGGGTCTTCAAGATCCCACACAGTTCCTGCCATGGAGGAAGTGGGGTCTAGGATACTGAATGTCCATCAAACACAGATTTGGTTGGGACCCACAAGCACAGATGCACAGATAGGCAAACATAGCTGGGGCTGAGGGCAGTGATGGAGGGGAGGGGCAGTGAGTTCCAAATGACTGTGGGTAGTGTATGTGATCGAGGGGCAGCAGTCACAGGGATGGGAGACCTGCCAGCTTCGGTGGTATATGGGCTGCACTGTGTACCGGCCCCCGCCATGTCCATGTATTGTAACCCTAATCCCCAGTACCTCAGAATGTGACTATATGTGGAGATAAGGCCCTTAAAGAGGTAAATAAGTTAAAATGAGATCTTTAGGGTGGGCCCTAACCCAATATGACTGGTGTCCATATAAAAAGGGAAGATTAGGACACAGACGCATACAGAGGAGGACCATGTGGAGACACAGAGAGAAGACAGACATCTGCAAAACAAGGAGAGAGGCCACAGCTCCTTGCTGTTGGACTTTGCCCTGCAGATCTATGAGGAGTAAGTGTCTGTGATGCTTTGTCATTGTGGCCCTAGGAACACTAATTTAGGTGGTGACTCTTCCAGAAAATACATTTACTATCCCAGACACAGGATTTCAGCCTGGTGTGTATGTTCTCTGTGATGCCTTGTTCCTGCAGGATGTCCGGGTCTTCTGTGCATCCTTACCTCTGCTCCTGGCCTGGGCAGGGCCCCCAGGAGCCTTCTGGGGTTTGTTCTATAACTGACACACAAGTAGAGATGCTGCTGGGGAAAAGACAGGTTCTTTCATCTGAAATCTGGCTTGTTGTGAACCTGCTGTCTAACAGGTAAGGTCCTGGTTCTCAGACCCTCAGTTTCCCCATCTGTGAAGTAGGAATGAGGAAACTGTGACCACCTTGAAGGGCTGGGATGAGATTTCAGAGGAAGGGGCACAAGGTGGCATCTACTATCCACTGAACATGTGCTGGCCTTGAGGACATGCCCTTCCTTCTTCCCTAGGGCCACCACCATCATTCCAGGGATGTAGGGACATGCCTTTGATTTTCCCAGGCTCAGAATAAAATATGACCCATTCTATGCAAGGAAGGGGAGGGGACCAGGGCAGTGGAGAGAGCAAGTTGGTCCTTGGACTTCACATCTGACAGTTGATACTATTGGAAAACCAGAAAGGCCACACTGTATTTGTCCTGAGCACCAGTGGCAAATAAACCCAATTAAACCATAAGGCATGTGTTGAGGTGGTTAAGACCATGAACCTTAGATTCAAGTAGAACTGAAGCATAATTCAGATTCTTGTTAGCTGTGTGACCTGGGACAAATTCTTCCCCTCTCTAAGCTTTGGTTTTCCTGCCAGATATGGGAGTAACAGTGGTATGTAGCACATAGCCCCTGGCATGGGCAGAAATTACATCCCTAGAGCTTGGTGACTGGAAGATGGCCCACCCTTCATAATGCCCTGATATCCTCAGTGTCACCATTACCTAATCCTTAGTCTTGGATTGATGTACTTCTCTTGACCAAAAGGGGAGGACCCGAACCAATTCTTCAGCCACCAGAGTATTATTTTGAAGCTGGCTTTTCTGGTCTGTAGGAAATGAGGCTTAAGCATTCAGCCAAGCCCAGCTCCAAGAGATGTGTTGAAGAGTCTGTCTGAAGAGAAGATGAAAATACTGTGGCCACTCACTGACCGCATTTGGGAGGTGAGACCATCACCCAGTTTCAGTTAGACTTAGAGAATGTTGTCCATCTTGTCCTCAAGGCTGGGCAAGAGCAGGTGACAAATCTACCACCTGCACAAGTGTTTGTGACCATGTACCCTGGGCCAAGTTCTGCATTTGTGAACAATGTCAGTGCAAGTGTAAGAACTGAGTGAACTACCAGACAGAAGTCAGGATGGAAGTCGGGCCTTCATTGAGGTTGCTGCTCTGGGCCTGAGTAACACCCTCACTGCCACATGCTTTTGGACCCAGATGTTTTCCTGCTCAGACATCCACCCACCAGATCCTGTAACCCATCTCCTTGGGCACTGGTACCTATAGTCTTGGTTTCTACTCTTGCATTTTCTCCTGTGAGCCTGTGCACTTGCCCAGGTGTGATCGTTTTCTGTCTTTGTCACCCAAGGGCCCATCACAAACTTTGTACGCAGTAGGTGCTCAGCAAATGCTTGTGGAACTGCCCTGAGGTGAAACAGGTGTCGCAAGGCATTGAGCCTCTGGTTCTATTCCAAAGCCATGTCGAGGGACTCTGAATGGATGAATCCTGTGGATAACCAGATTAAAGCCTACAGCTCCCCATGGCCCCTGTTGAACCTCCATTTTCAAGCTTGCTCTTCCCTTCTTTGCTGAGAAGAAACAGCACCCTTTCCATGACCAGCTCTAACTGTGTGGATCTAACTTCCCAGCAGTGAGCTGAAGAGAGGCGGCAGGTGGCTCCCTGACAGCATCTGGACCCGTGTGTCATGGAAATGACAGTGCACATGGCCTGGTGTGACTGCATCCTGATGGGGAGACCCGAGTCTCCTTTACCACAAACTGTCCATGATGACTTAAGTCCCCTCCACATGGAGCCCTGACTCCATCACTCATGAAGGGGCCCACAGCCTCTTGTGAACCAGAGGATTTCAGCAGCACTCAGAGATTGAGTGTACAGGAAAGCTTCCTTTACAAAGCCCTAAGTCCTGTGAGGTGGGAAGGGCATTATTACTGTCCTGTGACTATTTTACTAAGACTGAACAGGGCGATAGAGGCCGGTGGGAGTGTGGCTGGGCAGCTGCAGTGGGGCTGACTCTGGAGTCTCCTTCCAGAAAATAGGGGGTGCCTTCCTGTTCCTTTCCCCCTGCCTTTTCCTTTCTCTCCTAGTGTGACTATGATAAGGGATTGCCAGTGACATGTGACTGTTCTGTGAGTGGTTCCAAGCTCACCTGGATGGTTGGTGTTCCACCTGGGTGGTGTCTAACTCAGACTTGGTTTTCTAATGTTTATGCTGCAGGTGGTCAGGATGAATAATGGAGTGCAGGGTTCTTGGCCCTACTTATGTTTGGGACTGGTGGATTCTCTGTTGTGCAGGACTGTCCTGTGCTTTGTAAGAGTTGGCAGCATCCCTGGCCTCTACCCAATAGATGGGCAGTTGTGACAGACAAAAATGTCTTCAGACATTGATAATTGCCCACAGGGGGTGGGGAGAGGGGAACTGTCCCTGTTGTGTTCATTCATTTATTAGACTATCTCTGTGCTCATGGTGAGTGGTCCAGGGCTCTGGCTTCACTCTCCCCAGCCGATATGCCTCTGGCCTCACCCACTGCTGTCCCTACTTCCCTAAATGGTCTTCCTGAGTTAGGTTTCCTCATCATATAAGGCCTGGCACAGCACTGCTGTGAATATGAAGCTGGATCCATCTGCAACACTCACTTCAAATTTGAGGTTCATGTTATTTTGTAAAGACCTATTCTTTGAGAATCCACAAGGTGCCAGATGGAGAGTTGGTTTGGGTTGCTTGAACAACTGGATCAATTTAGGAATGATAATGAGGGGGCATCATCTGGGGTCCTCCACACTTAACTCCATCAGGGACAAAAATGAAGGGTGAGGGATACTGAAGTGGTCTGATTTATGTTTCTAATCATGCACAGTCACTGGAAAGTGATCATCTCTTGCTTCTAATTACCCAAGGAACTCTTGAGAGAATAAATGAAAGACCCGCCTCAAGGTGCCCAATGGGGAGATTGTACAGCTCTTCATCAGTCCTCCCTAATCCAGCCTCTCAGCACTAGTTGACTTTAGCAGGCTCTTCCTACTTACCAGGGATACATCATGTACCACGCCAAGTAGAAAATGTATATTTAAAAAATGTGCTGGGACCATATCCAGGGAATGAAGACATGAGCTGATTTAGAAGAATGCTATTTCCCATCTTGTCCTATCTACAAATCTTGATTATCTTAATAAAGTTGTTTGAATCTAAATACAGATTCTCTAGTGTAGACTGACAACAGATGCAAATCACTGTTTTTCAGCTGAGTCATGAGCTGTATCAGGTGACATAGCCAAAGGCCCAAGAGAATGGAGAGCTGTATGTGGTGCAGCCCTGTGATGTCCTGAGTCTTCTCTCTCTTGTAGATGTAGAGAAATTTTATCTATATCTATCTATCATCTATCTATCACCTCTCTATCTATTATCTATCTGTCTATCTATCTATCTATCTATCTATATCAATCTATCATCATCATCTATCTATCCATCATCTATCTACCTACCTGCCAAACTACCTATATTTCAGATTGGCCCCCAAATGACCTGATTTCATGAAACACCAGCCCCTGTCCCCAGGAGGCCATAAGGATGCAGTGGATGACCCCCTGGCACTTGACCAGCCCCTAGAAGAGTGTCTTGCATTCAATTAATTCTTGGTAGTCAGTCGGGCACATGGTTGAAGGCTGAATTAAGACAAGTGAACCTATCTCACTGGCCTGGGTAAACCGAGCTCATTGTGTGCTTGAAGAAAGGACATCTGGGCAACAGAGGGAACTGATGGCAGTACTCAGCTAAAAGAACAGTCATCTTGATGCCTGTATCCTGGATCTACATAGCAGGGCCTGGTGAAGCAGCAGTAAGGAACATGGCCCAAAGGCCAGAGCAATCGCAACCCTGTTACTGAATTCAGTGGAGGCAGAAAAGCTGAGACCATGTGTCAGACCATGCCTTGCTCCTCTCAGCACTGTCTAGGTTTGGAAAGCCTGATGCTTCTCCCTGGAGGCACCCACATTCTTCTCTATCACCCCAGAGATGCCACCTCAGTCAGCCCACTGTCTTTTCTTCCTGGTGGGTTTGATTAAATCTTTTGAGCCCCTGAAGGTCTTTCCCTGCCCCGTGAATTACTTAAGACGTGTTCTCTACTACCGAGACCCATGTGACATTTCACTCCCAGTGGTCACCATGTCCTGCTGTGTGGGCCCACTGAACTTACTCTTCTCATCTCCCTGGAGTCTGTTTAGAGGCTGCAGTGGGCCATGCCACACCTGTCATCCTTGCAGCACAGGGAAGCCGCTGGTCCACAGAAGCCTGCTGTGCCCTAAAC
The DNA here is from genome assembly GCF_016509475.1 of Prionailurus bengalensis. Classification (NCBI taxonomy): domain Eukaryota; kingdom Metazoa; phylum Chordata; class Mammalia; order Carnivora; family Felidae; genus Prionailurus; species Prionailurus bengalensis. The sequence continues at coordinate 49,369,520 of NC_057354.1, read as the reverse complement.
ATGGGGCTGCCAGCTCCTGCCCCTTCCTTCCTTGCCCATGTATGTGGAGCTCTGACCTCATTCTTAGCGGATCAGCAAGACAACAAATTCATTACTCATTTTATATGTTTATCTGGAAGGGAGCCAGCAGTGTGCTGGCCCCAAGCATCTGCGGGCTTGGCGTCCACCACTGCTTTGCTAGGTTTAGTAGAATCTTTGGATTAGAACCTCTTGGGAGTGAGGTAATCACTTCTTGGGAAGCTCAGCTCATCCTGAAGAAGGGCTTTCAAGGGGTCATGGGGGACATCACAGCCACAGCCTCCTACCACTGGGTCTGTCTGAAGCTCCCAACTTCAAAAGTAGAACAGGTGGGAATGTGTCCTGCAGATAAGAGCTGGGACAGCTGCATTTTACAAGTGGGAAACCTCAGCTCAGGGTGTGAATTTTACACTTAATGGTTTATTGGGAAAATGGGTCAACAGATGTCAACACCCATGACAACAAATACAAGTGAACTTTCAGGTGCATAAAATTGTCCTCATAAGAGTTGGTGCTCAAGCCTATCCACAAGGGGCCTCTAAGAGACCCAATAAAACCTCAAAGACAAGGCTTTGAAACTCAGGCCAGGGCCTCTGAAAAGCAGCTTTGGCCATGGCATCAGCTGACATAACCATTTGACATTCATATACTGGAGCAACAGAAATTCTTGGCAAATGGACAGACTCTCCCATTGATGCATTTTAAACCCAGAGGCTTCTCTGGATAAAATTTCCTCTAGCATCTTGGGAGGTACAAAGTGACTGGCTAGGCCTGAAGAATGTCCTGTCTCAGCTTTTGGAGAGGTTGGTCCTGTTTCCAGTGGAGTCCTGTTCCTAGTTAGCTCTGTGGCTTGACTGTGGCATCTTGGGCAGCTGCTGAGGGCACAGTGATGGACAGGTGCAACCTCTCTCACCATGGTCTCCCCAGGAGCCACTGTAGCTAGACTACCTGGTGATGTGGAGAAACCAGGTGAGGACAAGATGGCTGGTCAACTTGGGGACACCTGGTGAAGTGGCAATCCTTGGTGAATAGGGGACATGGGCAGGGATGCCTAGTGATGCAGAGGCAGAGAAGAGCTTGAGGGAGATGGAAATAGGTAGGCAGGGACATCTCTAAGGATGCAGGATGGAGATGTGTGGAGGATTAGGCCCTGCCCTAACCACCAGTGCCACAGAAGTCGCCTCAGGCCCCCAACCTTCCCCCAACTTGTTCCCATCACCTGCTGGTAAAGACACGTTGTGAAACACAAACCAAAATACCTTTTAAATTCCTAAGAGTCTTGCCCCCCAAAATGTGATCTAGGCATCGATGCAATTTTTCTTGCTTTGTAGACCCACATCCAAGGCAGCATGGTTTATAAGAGGAAACTGAACAGGCTTAGTATATGATGGTGGGGGTTTCATCTTAATTTGCTGTTTCCCTGGTGCATGATTTTAGGAAAATTACTTACACACTCCAGGTCTCTGTCAACAAAATGCTTGTAATAAAGAGTTTTTACAGGAATGAAATGAGTTGCTGTGGACTGGGGAACTTTGTAGTCAGGGGAGAGGTAGCAGGTTTTACCTGTTGTCTGGGGGTTGTGGCACCAGACTGTGGTTCCCATCCTCACTCTACAGCTGCCACTTAGTGTGGTGCTGGGGGAGTTACCTTCTCGGAACCTCAGTTCTGTCACCTGCCTGCCGGGGTTCTTGGGACTACATGAGATATTGTGGGTCCAGTGCCCAGGGCAGGGCCTACAGAGCATAGTGCCTCATCTGTGGCTGCACCAACTAGAAAAATTAAGGTCTAGAAAGGCATATGGACCACAGACATGCCTAGAAGACTATTGTGTTGTGCAGCAGTCACTAACACAGCTACTGAAGATCACATTCAACCACTTCCTCTGATAGCAAGGCCAAGCCAGTCATAGGATGGGGCCACATTGGGTCTACTTGTCATATGAGCTTCAAGGCCACACATGCCTTATTAGTTGTCCTCTGAATGGTTTGGCCCTGACCCTAACACCCATAGGGCCATCTGCACCATATGCTCTTGTGCTGGTCCTTGGGAAAGTCTTGGCAGAGCTTGAGAAACCACAGAGAGGCCTGAATCCCTTTAACCTGAAGCTTTTCCATGTGGAAAGACAGGGGCTGAGAGAAGATGGGAAGGTGGTCTAGCAGGAGACAGAGCACCTGGGCACTAAGGGGCTGGCATATTGGTGGCAGTGGAGACAGTGGGGAGGACATAGGGAGTAGATTCTACTTCTTAACTAAATCCAAAGATATGGAACTTTGAGCACCTCTTGCACTTAAAGTGGGCTAATTTAGGACAAGTAAAAAGATCATTTCACACAATGGCTCATGATGAATAAACCCTGAGGTACTGGGCAGAAAAAATGGAAGGGCATGAACAAGTTGTGGGATGGGCTATCCAGGACACTGAGAGTGACCACAGCCACCCCATGTCCAGCACACCAACCCGGGCCAGGCATTGGACTCTGTGCCCGTGCATTCCCCAGAAGTCCTCAGAAGTGGGCCTTAACTGTCATCTCTTAGAGATGAGGTTCAGAGACATGCACCCATATGGATCACACAGCTGGTTTGATCCCAATCCATGCACTCTATCACCAGGTTATTCTGACTCTTACAGGGATGTTTAGGCTTCTTTCATATATTCTTCTTCAGGTTAGGGTCTTAGAATATGTTTTTGGAGCATCCGCTAAGGACAAATTCTAGATGGATCTTGGATTTGATCCAGGAAGGCAGTGTTACAAATTTTCAGAATATTAAGCATTTAAGTTCAAGGGGGAGAGGGGCAGGTGAAGGAGATCAAACCCAAGTCCTTATTCCAGGACAGTGGTTCCTAACTTGTGCTGGACACTGGCATTACCAGGCTGTGGCCCTGCTCAATGACATCAGAATTTCTGGGGCTGGGACCCAGACAGCATGTATTTTGTAAGTGCTGTGGAAGGAACTACTGTCCTAGAGAGATGGCCTCTGTGTCCCCTAATATTATTATTAGGATGATAATATTAATGGTATTCAAAGTAAAAGTGTAAGCAGCCAGGGCTATTGTGACCCTTATCTTAGGAGACACTCCCACTTTTCTACCAGCTAAGTCTTTGGTCACTCTGTGGTAATTTAAAACAAGTGAAAAGTAGAAATGAAACCCAAGAATTGATATTCATCAGAAAAAAAAGTCATAAGCAAAAAAGCTAAAAGATAATTTTTGTTAAATAATGAACACTCGTAAAACAGCAGTGAAATGGTATTAAAATGTCTGATTACTTATTTCTCAGCATTCATCGGATAACTTAAGCAGCATGAAGCAGTAGTTGCATTTAAAAAAATGACAAGAAAATAGCTATTCATTTAGTCGACAGGGAAGGTTCATTTCCTTTTAAAGATCACTGGTGTCACTGCTCATCACCAGGGTGAGTGTCAACACAGGCATCTTTATGCTGAGATGGTATCCACAGCTCCTTTGCCTACAGTTCCTGGAGCAAACTTCAGGGTCTTTCTGGGAGGGGTCTCGGGAGGGACTGTGGCCTGCCCCCCACCCTAGATCAACGAGGCCCCAAGACTGCATATTGCTGCGTGGTGGCTGCTGAATTTGGACATATCCAAAGGAGGCCCAATGTTCCTAGGCTGGGGGCAGCATGGAGGGAGTGTCCACTGGGCCTGGAGACAGACCCCATGTGATTCTGGACTTCCATTTTTAGGGCTGGACCCATCTGAAGACCAGTGGCAGCTGGGAGGACTGCCAGCAGTTCTGTCTCTCTTCCTGCCAGCCCCATTTTCTTCCTTCAGGGAAGGATCGTGGACAGGGAAAATGACGGAGGAGTGAAGCAGGGCCACAGACAGAAGTGACGAGTCCTCTGCCCTCTGCCTATTGCACCATATTCCATAAAAAATAAACACATTTGAATTGTTGTGTATTGCTAATGCTATGGCATTCCAGGCACTGGCAGGCTGCAGAGAGAGCTGCACTGTCATGAATCCACCAGAATCCATCCAGAGACGGCCTTGAGGGTCAGGATCTTTGGAGCTTCCCTTTGGAAGGGTCAGCAGTGCCCATGTGCCTCGTGCTCTACACAGTGCTGTGAAAATGAAATTAAAGGGTAAAAACAAAAGAAACCCATGGGTAGAAAATCCCAGGGCTTTATGGAGTCGTTTGGCAATAATTTATAGTGTACAGCATCACACAGGTGTGTCTGTGTGTCCTCCCCTTGCCAGCCCTGCCTTCTGTGCATCTGCACACAACTGGCCCCAGGTTCTTCTCCTATGTGCCTGGAGGAAGCTCATAGGTGGTTGTTCTTGGAGAGGTAGGCGATGAGGGCCACAGCCACGCCCACGTAGATACCAGTTCCAATCGTGATGGATAGCACAGCCAGGAACAGGGCCCGCCGGGAGCTAGTGCTGGCCTGGTGGAAGTCGCCCTTGGCCACGGCTTTGTTCGTCTGTTGGAGAGAAAAGAGAGAGGAAAAAAGGAAGTCAAGATGAGCAAGTCAGAGCAAATGAAGTGACTGTAGTGTTCACCTCTGGTGCCTTTCCAACTTTGAACTTAGCTGACAACAGACAGGGAGGACTTGCCAAGGGGTAACTGGATGTACTCCCAGGTGTGATGCAGCTGTTCTATAACTGGCAAAGAAGAAATAGGGAGGTATTGCTCCCCCAGACTGCAAGGCAGTTAAAGCTTAAAAAAATAAAAGTGTCCCCAGGAATACCCATGGCTGGCAGTACTCCACCACCAATGTGGGGTCCAGCGTCTTGGGAACCAGGATGTGAGGGATAGAGTAGATATTGCAGCCTCAGCACCTTTTTTTCTACCCATAGATGATAGTTTATTTTATTTGGAAAACACTGAATTTCCTTTTTTTAAATTTTTATTTATTTATTTTTTTGAGAGAGTGAGCAAGCCAGGGAGGTACAGAGAAAGGGAGAGAGAAATCCCAAGCAGGCTTCACCGTTTCAGCATAGAGCCCGACGTGGGGCTTGAACTCATGAATTTTGAGATCATGACGTGAGCCAAAACCAGGAGTCAGACGCTTAATTGACTGAGTCCCCAGGCACCCCAAATAACACTAGAATATGTTCACACTTACCTGATTTAACTTTAAAACATAGTAGGGGTGTGAGGAAGGAAATTATAGTTCTCATTTCCCAGAGAGGATACTATGGCATAAGACTGTTAAAGCAATTTCAGGATACTTAACACTTTAGTCTTCAGCTGGTGGCCATGGAACCCAGCATTCCTGACCATTGACTTTCTTCACCATAGCTGCAGTTGGTAAAATTCAACCATCAATAAAATTATGATGTAAGACCAATACCCACATTTCTGGTCACTCAGTTGCCTAATGAGGTGTTGCTTTGATAAAATTCATGTTTCTTGGGATCACAAGATGGATAGGAATGTGGAGGCTTGGGATGTTGTATCTGGTTGGGTATTTTGCAGCAGACCCTATGTACTCATCCCCAACCCCTTCCTTTGCTGTCCCTCTCCACAAGTGAGACTAGAAATGTTACACAAGAGCATGGGGACTGTCATGAGTTTCAGCTGTAACCATCCTAAAAGGACCACTTGAGGAAAATGATGAAATTGGCTGATGGGGGTAGAAGCTACCAGGACCCCCTAACCCCTGGGAGGGTCAAGTGATGCTGACAAGGGTTAACCCCAAGATGGCTGGGGATTCTTTGTGGTCGGGGAAAGGCAGAGCCCACTGTCCAGGTCAATGTCCTAACTCACTCTCTGGCCCATCTCCAGAAAACCAGATCTTCCCTGGGTCCTATTTCCATGTATCATCAGTGGTATTTCTGCATTGTGTAGGCAGGTATGGGTGTGGTATGTTGTTTACTCAAACTAAGGTATGCCAAAACCTTTGCAACAGACCACAAAGGGTTAGACTCAGAAGTAACTCATGAGATGAAGTTCCACCCTGCACAGTCCTGACCCTGACTGATGAAATATGGAGCTCTGTGTCTGGTTGAGAAGGGACTCTGGTCTGCTTGGGATCTCTCTTTTTCCTACCTGTTGGATCCTGGAGGTCAGTTTTTGCCTTCCTCTCCTGATTTTCTTTCTTGGAAGGGAGCTTGGGAGCTCACTGCTGATAATTCTTGATGAAGCAGAGCTAAGGGAATGCTGAATGAGAAGCCTCCTAGGACAATGCTAATTAATTAATTAAGCCTCAATTAGCTGTGTTTCATTTTCTCTAGCAGCACTCCCAAACACCCCAGTGTCTCATAACATGATTCCCTAGAAATGCCCATCCTTAGCCAGGCGGCCACATTCCATCAGAATGGGGCTTTGCTACTATCTCTCATTACCACTACCCTTAAGGCAATCTGCCCTGGGACTTGCTACAGGAGAGGACAGACAGGAAGGCAGGGCACACTGGGCACTCCCTCCCCCTGAAAACAGGCCCTGCCGGGAGTGCCTGTGTCCCAACTGACCCATCTCATCAAGGCTCACATGTTTCAGTAACTATGTTTAGTAGTTGCCTTCCTGGCTCAGCTTTAAGCTCCAGAGACAGGTCCATGCCTGCCTTGTCCACACCGTCTGCCTGAAGCCTGGGTGGATGGTAGGAACTCACTGAACATTTCATGAATGACCGAGTGGGCTGTACAAGATCAGCTCCCTTCAAATGCTTCCAGGTGGTACTGGCACCAGGTGCACCCTCCTGGGTTCTCTGGTGGTCTGTGTGAGGAAGGTAGTGGCACTGGGAAGCCTTGACCTAAGCTCTGGCCCAACTCTGCAGACATCCCCTCTGGCAGGTTCTGAGCCCATGGTGCGAGTGCTCTAGTCCCCAGGAGCCCAGAAGTGTCGGCTGGGGAATCAAGCTCCATGGTTTACTCTCATAGTGCAAGCTGGGAACACCCTCTACGTTTTGTTTGGTTATAGGGCAACTGTTCCAACAGGAAGTGTGTTGTGTTGGAGATGCTATCTGCTGAGATGTGTCAGAAACAGCAAACAGATAGAGCCTCATTGGCAAGCAGGCTGCTTTTCAGCAATGCCACTCAGCATCTGCATTTTGCAGAAGCTCCTGTGAGGTAGTGATGCTGTTTACACTCCACAGACTGGGCATCCTGGTCTAACAAAGGTGGTCCCTGACACACATCCTTTGTTTCAGAAAATGGATCCTGTGGCTACAAATCAGCTTGTATCTCCTTTGAGGTGCAACCTTGAAGAAATATTTCCATACTGAAAACTTCTGGGCTAAGTCTCCAGGCTTTTCTTGCTATGCAGGAGTGCAGGGGTCTGGTCCTGGATCCAGGGGTCTGTGAAGCCCTGATGCTGAAAGCAGAACTGTGTGCATGTGCATTTTTATGAGCTGAGGGTCAGCCAGGCCTACTGGATTCCCCCAGCAGCCACGTTTCCAGCTGCTCTGACTGCTACATTGGGGTGGGCGGGGAAGGAAAGGAGATACCAAGGAACAGAGCCAACCTGGCATCTCCTGGTAGGGACAGGAGGACATTGCAGATGCTTCTTGGCTGGAATAAGCAGATGTTGTTTGTTTGCCCTAACTGGGGATCTAGACTTGTCTACACCCCAGTGTGCACATGCAGCCCATGGTTTATAAGTGAGTGTGCTGCAGGCATGCTGAGAGGCCTTACTTGGAATGGCATGTGGGTCTCATCAGCACAGACTGCACCATGTCAGATGGCTCTGCAGCAGGACTTCTCAAACTTGGGGCACATTCCAATTGCCAGGAAGCTTTGAAAACTCCTGATGCCCAGGCCACACCCTGGGCCAGGGAAGTCAGAGGCTCTGGGTTGGGACCTGGCTTCTGTGCCTTTCATGCTTCCAGGTGACTCCAGTGTGCAGGCAAGGTCGAGACCAGGGTGGCCAACTGTCCCAGTTTGCTCAGTACTGAGGGGATTCCCAGGACTTGGGACACTCGGTGCTGCAATAGGGACAGTTCAGGCAAACTGGGATGAGACTCACTGCTTTGCAAGAAGGCAGCCCTGGTCTGGCGTGGAGAGCATCCTGATGACCCACATTTCCCCAACAGAATCACCTTTCCATGTTGGCAATAGAAGGAATGAAACTGGGAGAGTTGGAGCTCAGGGGGTGAACTCAGCCTCCTGCGTGTCCCCACCTGAGGTTGTGGCAGCTGTGTGCCCTGATGGCCTGTCCATTCACCATGCAAGGCACTTCTTTGATTCCTGCATGTGGGCATTTGCAGAAAGGGAAGCCACTCACACCCTCAGCTCTCACACTTTTGTTTTTAGCTTGTGGGGTGTTATTTCTAAACCTCATTCCCTCTGGTTTATGGCCCTAAGGAGTATTGGTTGGCATTTTACCTCCTAATAGCCTCCTTTCTAATGGCAACATGGGATTGACCTCTGTTTTTGTGGGGCCAACATACCCTGCAGGTGGCAGCCCCATCCTTGATCCTAGTCTGTCCTCCTGGAAAATGCCTTCTGCTGTGGAAGGTGATGTGTGCCAAAGGAAATGGACAGCTTAAACTCCCTCTCGCACTTTGTTCTTAGGCATTCAAATAACTTACTTGAGTCGTCTTGTGCTTGTCAGGGGCCCCTTCCTCCTGACTTGCCTACACCTTTCCCACTTTCTCTAGCTGTCAGCTACAGACCTTTCCACAGGTGGACCCACTCACATTGTCTCCAGCAGTGCCTGCTATAGTCCCCGCGCCCTGCAGCACAGCATGCATGGCCTTCTTGACCCTGAACCCCAATACTGCCCAGCCTCATCTTCTCCCACAGTGGGGTGACCTGCCACCAAGGCCCTCCCACTGTGGGGTCAAGGATACTGCCAGCCCCTGGGAGTGTGCGTGTGACTTTACTTAAAATCATGTACTCTACCTACTTTAAAAGGGGAAGAGGGAGTCTGAGAGTTGGTGTTCCCATCTGTGCAGTGGACCAATGGGCATGACGCTTGGTCAGTGGAAGCTCTGACACTGGCTCCTGCCCTTCACTCTTCAGACCCACGCTCTTCCCACATTTACCTGCCTGTGGCTGGGAGACTGCCCTGGTTCCTTCTCCCTAAGGGCCTCTCAGGGAGATTAGAAGAGGGGGACAGGGCTCACCACCTGTGAGGGCTGCAGAACCGATGACTCCTGCAGGTTCAAACCCTCCATCCTATTCTCTCCAGGCCTCCTCATTGTGGCTTCTCTGACATGCCCACTCCAGTCACATCCCTGTCCCTTGTGGTCCCCATGCCAGCCATCTTTGTAAATCAGCCCTCTGCAAATGATCTAATTGGGGTGAGTCATCTATTTCTTGACTGACCAGCTACAGCTGAGACAGCAATAAAATGTTTGCATCAGCTGTGACGTGGCTGTGGGCCTGGGGCAGGCTCCCTGAGGACCTGACCTGCAGGCTTTTTGTTGCCTGTGAGAGGCCAGCAGGCTTCCAGGCACCCATCCTGGGCAGCCTTCTCTCTCCTGATGGCTGTGTTTATCATCCATTGCTGAGGAACACATCATCCCCAGCTTTGGCTTCAAACAAGAATAAGCCCTTCCATGTCTACCAGTTTCTGAGGGTCAGGAGTTTGAGAACTGCTCAGTGAGGTGGCTCTGTCCTGACCTAAGTGGGGCTTGGGCTGCATCTCCTCTTTCCTCAACATCCTTACTGAGTTATGGGCTGAGGCAGGCCACAGGGCTGGGGAAAGGCAGGTCTCACTGGCTCAGTGTCCCCTTACTGGAAGTTTCTGGCTCCTTCCTCGTGGCCTTGTTCACCTCCAGTCTGCCCGGACTCTCCTCCTAGACAGATGGCCTGTCTTTTGGCATCTCAGGATCTGCTCCTGGGGACCCTTTCATGAAAGTAGCTATGGCTCAGATTGGCTCCTGCTTGCACAGGTGAATGTGAACTCCCATGAAGCCAAGGGATGCACTCATGGTGTCACAGTCAGGAGCTCCTCCAGTCAGATCAGAATCAAATCTGTGCCAACTCTTGGGGCAGTGACAATTCTGGCTCCTGGGACTAGGCTGAGAGGCAGTCCTCCCATGGAGCTCATATTCACAGGGCGGTTGCCTACAGGCAGCTTTCCCTCAGCATCACCTCTGTCACCCCTGAAGGCAGAACTGGGAGGGCCACCAACTGGACAGAAAGAAGCATGACACTGTAAGCCAGGCCCTCTGGCCCAATCTATAAGCAGCTGTTCCCATTTGTACCCATGAACAGGATAGGAAATCCACCTGCTCCTGATTTGGGGTGGGAAACTTCTCCCTTGGGACTGGGTTTTCCTTCCCTGCCCTTCCTCCAACAGGTCATGAGTGAATTTTTTACTTTCTTTTGGGGGCCTTTTGCTTAGAAGACAGAAAGTACAGGTGGCTAGCAAGTTCTTGATCAGCACCTAGCTGTACCTTCTGTGGGACCCAGACTTGCACCCTCTGGAAGGTGGATAAAGTCATAAGGGAGCGGGGAGCCTTAAAACACTGGGGCATAAAGAATCTCCAATCAGAAAGCAAGAAGCCTCAGACTCCACAGGGCACCTTGGGGGCCTGGCTCAGCTACAGGCCTGACTGGGGAAATGTCCCCCTCCCCCCTACACCTTGGAGGCGCTGAGTTCTTCAACAGCCTGTTGGAACATTTCACACTGAAACACTAAATGGGCACTCTGGTTCTTTGGTTACACAGCTACCCTCATTTATCTGGTTGTGAAGATACATAGAAAACCTGACTTTTAAACTGAAGAGCAAAAGGAAAACAGTGCTAAAATTCCTGAAAACCACTGGCTTCTTCTCCTCTCTCTTGAGTGAAGGGATTTAAACTGAGGAATTAAAAATCATATAAACAAAGAATGCACAACCAGGACAAACACACTGTGGCTAAGTGTGAGGTCAATCAGCTGTGCCACTGGGGTCACACCTCCTGAGGTGAGGCCAGGCACCAAATCAGACCACCACGTTAGGGGCACACGTCATCTATCACAAGGCAGGAAGCTTCTTATACTCATTTAACAATTTAAATTTGCTCAGGTTTTCATGATGAGACAGTCCATCTTGCAGAGAATTAGTTAAATTTACATTCCTTGGGTGGCACTTATTAATACCTTTGCTTATTTATCCACAGAAACGTCTCTCTGTTGGTGGTGACAGAACTTTCCTAGTCGTAACTTTTAGCGGTTTCATCTGCAGGGACTGGCTTCTTCACATAATCTCTGACTAGATTCTAGGCCCTGCTTTCCTCTGATGCTTCCTGTGTGTCCAGATCTTGCGACAGCTGGAGATCAGCGAGGCTGTCCAATTCTTACCCACTTTCCAATGTGGCTCCCCTTCTTGTTGCCCACCCAGGTCCTGGGTTTACCTGAGATATATAAGCCCTTGACCATATTTGTCTGATGTTACCTACCTTTCTTCTTCTGCTCACTCACAATAGCTAGAAGTTCTGTTTGAGGCTCAATATCATAAGAGACATGGTGCTGGATAGCTATATAGCCGCTGAACATTTCCCAATTTTCAAAACAGAAGAGGAGAACCAAATCAGATGTCTGAAGCCCTGTGTCCCCACGGAAAGGACAAAAGGATTGGGTGTTTGGAGGCAGGGAAGGGAATTTTAAGGAATCTTAAAGCATGCTGTGAGACCCAGGCCCACTCCATTAGGAGGGCAGGTGTTTGCCTTTCACTGTAGGCCCAGGGTAAGCAGGTTAAATGGGCACTGGGGTTCTCATGTATGTTCCTTGCACTGAGGGAACATGACCAATTCCTGTCTGGAGAATATAAAAGGCAGATGTGAGCTTGCCAGTGGCTTCAGGGTCAAGGCTGAAAGAAGTGCTGCTCTGTGGGGACAGGCCAGGCCCTCCCACCAAGAACTAGACATGGTGGGCTGCCACTGGGACTGTCTTAGATCATGCCAAACAGAGGCCAGCTGAGGGGCAAGCAGACCTCCACAGAAAATGCTGACAAAGATGCATGGCTTGTCTCATGCAAACTGTAGTTGAGGATGCAGAATGCATGTGGGATCTGCAAAGAACCCACAAGAATGCCTAGATGAGAAAAAAGCTGTATACATCCACCAGGCCCAGAAATCATGAGGCCTCACATGACAGCCTGAGTTGGGTAAGACTGCTCTACCCTCTATCTGGCCATGTCTACCATGTGAAAGGGGAAGACACCATGGCTGGCAAGCAGGGAGGAGGGGAGTGGGGGAGATACTGCTCCCCTCCTTCCCAGGCGTGCAGCTATGCCCCAGCCAAGCACATCTTGAAAGAACTGTGCTGTACAACCCCGCCCCCCCGCACCAGGCTCAAGTGGGAAAGGGACACGGTACCAATTACTAGTGAGAATGTGGAAAAAACAAATTCTCACACAGCCCTGGTAGGAGTGTAAATTCTTATCACTACTTGAGGAAACTATCAGTCTTCTCACAGCTGAACATATGAGCACATTATACAACAACAAACCTACTGTTAGTAAATACTTAAATATTACTTATATGTTCACCAAAGAACATCTACAAGAATGTTTGTAACAATGACCATCATAATAGCTCCAAACAGGAAGCCAGACAAATGTCCAACAGCAGTAGAAAGGATAAACAATAATGATACCCAGTAATGGTAAGGAAATAAATCTCAGAAACATAATGTGGAACAGAAGCTGGACACAGGATTCTATTTACATAAGTAAAAAACAGGCTAAAGTAGTCTATGCTGTTGGCATAGAAGTAGGTTAGTGGATATCTTTGGAGAGGGTCAGTAACTGGAAGAAAGCATAGTTTAAAAAATCTACTCTTGCACCCAAGATAATTTTAGAAGTGATTCTACCAAAAATTAAATGACCATATGAGAACTATTCATAAAGAATAGAGAAACTCATTTTATGAAACTAGTAAAACCTTGATATCCAAACCAGAGAAGAGGGAAGGAAAGGAGATGCTAAATTCTCTATACACACAGATGCAAATCAAGTGAAGGTATGCCCTGGCTTCTCTCTACAGACTGCTCTCTAGCTCTGTATTTGCAGTGGCCTTTTAAATTCTTAACTCACCTACTATATCCTCAGAGAGCCTTACCTGCCCCTGCTGAGGGAGGGGCTGCTGGGGGTCCAGCACTCACCACTCTGGTGCCTTGTAGCTGCATGTTTTAGGAGCCTGGATGGGTTCAGCACAGTTTACTCCATGAATATAGAACAGATGACAGTACAGCCTTTTCTACCATGGTTTCTGAGTGCAAACACACTTTGGTCAGAAACATTTCCACTACAACAGGAACCCTCTGGGGCATCCCTGTGGCTGACAGTCACTGGCCTTATATAGAGTCTACAAGCTGATAAGGAAGATATAAATCAGGGGTATCCACAAAGGAAATATTTATAATCATGACCCCTTTCTGTGTAAGGTGAAGCCTACTTGGCTCTGCTGCTGAGCACAGGAAAGGACTTGGCTTTTTAAGTTTGGGCATGATGCAATGCTCTGCGTGACAGAGGGAGAAGGGTTTGCTGCTCCTCAGGGAATCCAGGAGAGGAGGGGAAGAGAAGAGCCAGGAAGAGGGTCAGAAGGTGGGTCAGAGAGGGACTGTCTAGTGTGTGCCATGCAGGAGAGCTTTCTATGAGGATGGAGGTGTTCTATGTCCATGCTGTCCAGCATGGTGGCCACTAGAATATGTGCCTCATGTGACTGTGGAATCTCTCATGGGGACATACACTAGCCCCAGACCTCGTGTCACTTTGGCAAGGTTCTCTATGCCAAGCTCCATACCCCTGCTAGGACACCATCTCCCCTTCTTGAGATGATCTGGAATGTTTGAAAGGGTCTGGACTCTGGTCCTTCACACATGGGCCAGGAACCATGGGCCAACATTTGTCTTAGCTCTGGGTTGAGTTTCTCAAATCTTTGTCAAAGTCTTCACTTCCCTTGGCTAGAAGTATTGTTTGAGCGTCTAGTAAAATCATGATTTTCTCTTAGAGACACCCTGCTGCTTTGGTTCTCTTACACTCATTTTGAGGGGAAGAATAGGTAAGGTTGGATGTTTCTACGTTCCACATCATCCACGGACACATTCATTCCATTCCCGTAGAGGAGCTGGGTCCAGGCACAGCTGGGAGGGCCTGAGCAGAAAATGCCAGCACCTAACACCAACCTCCAAGATTTGTGACAGGCTCCTGAAGACACCTGCTGCCTCCAGAATCATCTCTTTGGAAATTTATAGAACTTTGGATATTTTATGACTCATTTTTCCTCTAGTACCAATATCTGTCTGGCTGGATTACATTGCTTTGCATTATTGCAAAGGTTATTTCCATTATTCATTACAGTTAACATTTGGTATGTACTAAGGTACTCAGAGCTGTACTCAAAGAAGAGGCAGACTCCATGTAACATTCTGAAGGAGAACAGCAAGATAATTGGGACATAAGCCACAAGAATGGAAGACCTCTCAGAGGCAGGTGCTCTCACACCAATCCTCAACACGCATGTTTCTTTCCTCACATGTATTTATTTTCACATGCATTTTTATGATTTCCCCTATTTTAAGCCATTTAAAACAACAGATCTTCTATTGCTAATTAGGTCCGAACAGCAGAAAAGAGACCCATTAGGAAACAAATATACCGATTGTGTTTGGGTAAAACCTGACTCAAACCTCAGTCACCTGGGCATGGGCACTGAGCACCGGCCTTCCAGGAGCCACTCCACCTGCCTTTGGTCTGGGCCCCTGAACTCAGGGGGGAGGGAACATCCTATAGAGATGTCATCAAAATCATTTCTTCTGCGGATCTCATTTCACAGAGAACACAACTGCATCTACACACACACATCAACAGTGGCCACTGTGCCACGCTCATGTGGGATGTATGAGCTACTGCCACCTCTCATTCTCCATGAGGGCTTAGAGAAGCCACCAAACCCTAGAGGGCACTCAGCTCCTGCAAGTGCTTCCCAAAGGGACTTCCACCCTGTGGCCGAAGTTGCCAACTCGTTCACACCCTTTCTCCCCCACAGGCTGGCCTCTGGCCCCATCCAGAGAGAAGACTGCCTTAGTTTCTCCACACACTTGTTTGCCTGTGAGGGGAGGGCTGGAAGGCTGGGACTCCTCAAGTGAGAGTCCAGGGAACCTGAGTGGAACCCAGGCAAAATGGGAGCCCCTGGGGAGGGTGAGGAGACCTCCACTCTGCACTGTCTCCTGGTGTCTCCCACTGCCACCTCCTTGCCCAGGCCACCCTCTCTGTGCTCCTGCCCAGTGCCCCCAGCTCCACCTGCTTCTTCCAGGGTCACATGTGGTCAGAAAGCAGATTGTTAGGGAATAAAAGTGATCATGAGATCATAGGAAGTTCTATTATTAAATAAGAATTAGAGACAAAATTAGCAGGACTGAAAATTGTCACCCTCCCCATTTCTCAAATTTGAACAGCTATAAATGGCTATACATTTGGCTATTGGCTTATTCTGTATCTTTCATTATTTTAAAAATATGTGCTATATAAATATATATGTGTATCTGTATATACATAGACACACACATACCATATATTATATATACATAGACACACACATACCATATATATATATATATATATATATATATATATATTTTTTTTTTTTTTTTTTACATGCACGCCTTCCCCAAATATGACATTCATAGGGAAAGTGCACAATTCCTAAGCATACAACTTGGTAAATTTTTACAACATGCACATACCTGTGTAACCAGCGGGTTACTGGTTGGAGAGCATAACCGAGTCAGCTCCTGGAAGCCTTCTCTGGCCCCTTGCTGTCACTCTCCCCCAGCAGTTATCACTTCAGAACTTCCTATAACAGATCCTAGAGTGTAGACACTAGTGTGTGTGGCTTCCTTCACCTGTGAGATTCATCCCTGTTGGTTATATAGATAATTTATTGTCTAGTGTCCTACTGTATGAATATTCTGTAACTAATTTGCCCATTTTCTTGTGCAAATATAATTTCCAGTTTCAGGCTATTATAAATAAGCCTGCTACAAACATTCTAGTACTTTTTAATGAACATATATACTTATTTTTGTTGGTATGCAGCTAGGAGTAGACTTGTTGATAATAAGGTATGCATAATAAGGTTCAGTCTGTAAAATAGATTTTATACTCACAGTAATATGCATGCAGGTTTCTAATAAACCAATGTTAATACATTATCATAAACTAAAGTCCATGTTTTAAGCTTACTCTCCGCCTTCTGTCCTGGGATCCCGTCCAAGATACCATATTGCATTCAGATATCATGTCTCTTTAGGCTCTTCTTGGCTATGATAGCTTCCCAGGCTTTCCTTGCTTTGGATGACCTTGACAATGTTGAGGAGCACTGGTCATACATATTGTAGGATGCTCCTCTACTGACAGTTGTCTAATGGATTTGAGGGAGGAATACCACAGTGGTAAAGTGCCCTTCTAATCACTTCATGTCAAGAGTACATCCTATCAACAGGACTTATCACTGGGCATACAGACCTTGATTGTCTGGCAGAAGTAGTATTTATCAGGTTTCCCTATTCTAAAGTCACTCTTCTTTCTACCTTTGCATACTGTCCTCTGTCAAAGGAGGTCACTGCATAGCCCACACATGATATGAGATATGTGCTTTTCTTCCTTCAGGGTGGAGTGTCTACATAAATCATTTGGAATTCATCTGTAAGGGAGATTTGTGTGTTCTCCCCCATGAATCAATTCATCCAGTCATTTATTTATATCAGTATGGACCCTGATATTATACATTATACTTTGGCTTATAATTCAATACTATTTGTCATTTTGACCATGAAAAGATTTTTCAGGCTGGCTCCTATGTCCCCTTGACATGCCCCCATCCTTTTGATTTTGGAGCACTTTTCCCTTTTTGTACTGTAGGATGCTGCTCCAGGCTCATCTTGTATATTTCCTGCCCAAATCCTATAATTAGCCATTTCCCCATGGACCCCTGATTGCTTTTATTGGAAAATTGGTGTTAGAAACAAAGATCTGGGCACTGGGTATGCTTGTCACTATAGAAGTGCCATTGATTATGGGCTTTCTCACTATAGAGTTAGGAAATTTCAAATCTATGTATCATCTATCTATTATCTATCTATCTATATCCATGAGCATCTAGTAGTTGTCTCAAACTGTTTGGGTACTTAGCTAAAGGGCAATAGCTTGCTAGAATGTTCACTACTCTGTCCTAGGTACTGTGTTTTAGTATCAAGACCTCGTGACACAGTGACTTTGCTTATCTTCAGTTACAGATGAGGAAAACGAAGCACAGGAGGGGCAGTAACTTGTTCAAAGTCATACAACTATTCAGCAATAGATCAGAAACCTGTAGGTCTGACTCTAGAAAATTGATCTTGCATTAAGGCATGCTGCCTCTCAAAAATGCTTGGGAGGCACTTTGAGAAGGAAACTGTAGAAAAATTAAAAGTCATCAGCCATACCACCTGAGATCACTGTAGTCAGATGGATGATGCTGTGTCAGCGTAGTTCTCTCCTGGTTGGTGGACTGAGCCTCTTGTTAGAACAAGTAAGCCAAACTGTCTTTGAACATGCTTGTTCATTACAGTTATCATTATTGTTTCAATTGAAAGTATCTGCATCCTGTTGGATGTGGATCATCTGAATAGGAACGTCATCCCATTTACCCAAAACACAGCATAAACAGACCAAGTAGTCAGCTTTCCAACCACTAGCCAGCTTTCCCACACTGCCAGTCAGGATTCTGATGGCTGAATAGGCACCGTCTGTTCCTGTGGCTGTAGCTCGCACTGGAGTAGCTCAGCAAGGAAAACCAGCTCAGGGCTTCAGAGAAAGGAGGGAGAGGGGGGTGATGGAACAGGGAGGAAAGGAAGTAGGAGGAAGAAAGCTCTTTCTAGTGCGTGAGGCAAGCCTTCAGCTTTGAGAAGGATCTATGGCAAATTAAATGTCTGCATTACCAGATGGTTCTGCTGCCCGTTTGGCCTACAAGCTGCAGGTCTACACCTGGGCTGAGAATGGTGGAGGCTGGGGAGAGAGAACCTGATACCACCAGTATATATGGCTACCACTGAATTTATCTTATATTTGCAAGGATAGGCATTCTCAGCAAATCCTCATGTGATACCATCTCAAGAGTTTTAGGAATGAAAATATTCAGATCCTGGTTCCCTCCTCCTTAACTCAGTGGGCTATAGTGAGAGCTCCTGGTTCTGGCCAGCTGCAAAGGACAGGCTTTTTTCTCCAACAGTGGCTGGCAGGAATTGAGGCACGCTCTCTCACCTGGACAAAAGCCAAGCTGGAGGCTTGGCTGGGGATGGATCCTAGCATGTAACCTTGTTGCACACAGAGCTGCTTCCATCCTTTTTAGCCTCCAGAAAGCTCCCCCATCCACGTCTGAGCTCTTTTCCAATCATATTTGATGTGAGAGTAGAAATCTGTCCTCTGACACCCAGCATCTCATTTTGAAACCCCAAATTCTTGTCTAAATGCCATTCTGAGGAACCCATATTTCCCCTCTGATCTGGGAGAGCCCATGGACAGACCAGGGAATGTGTACACACTCCAGCACATGACCAAGCCGCATTGCCTGCTTACAAGGGTGGTTTTTAATTACTGCCCCAGGGCATTAGAGGACGTTTAAAAATTTCTTCTATTCTTTTAAAACCAATAAAAGAAAATTTCTTGTGTTTATTTTGAATTCATTCGACCCAAGCAGCTTCTCATTAGCTTGCATTTGACATCTGGCACATCATTAGAAGGTCTAATAAAGAAGTCAGCATAGGCATATTTGTGATTTTGCACTCTGCTCCCAATCGGTGGACCTTGGGGACCAATGTGGAGTAGTTTGTACACACACGGCAGAGTGAACAACAGTGCTTTCTCTGTAGCTTGAGATCCATGCATCTGAGCTGAAATGGCACAACAGATGCAGTGGAATCAAGGGGAATCTGTATGTTGTGCATTAATATCACATCAAACCAAGCAGGGGAAGGAAAAGTAGCATTAGAGAAACATCCTTTTTGAATGAAATGTTTCCCAAAATGTGGCACAGGGGATGTGGCCCAACAGGCATTTGTGGAAAAGAACAGGCATTGTTCACTTTAGGTTGAAATATCAGGATACTTCTCAAATGACATCTCCCAAGGACAGGGGCAGCAGGAGTCGCCTGGACACATTTCAGAAAATAATCCTACTTATTATGGCTGGCCCCACTGGAACCTGGCTTCCAAATAGAAATGTCTTTTTTCATTTGAGATAAACAACAAAACTTGAGAAATGAGTATTTTATACTTGTAATTAGGTACATGCAATGGAGCCCTATGGGAGGTTGGGGATGCACTGGGAAGTTTATATCTTAGTTTGGCAAACTACCTTAGTAGGGGAGCTTAAGCAACAAACTCATCTTTCTAATGGTTCTGGAGGCTGGAGGTCAGATCAGGGTGTCAACAGGGTCGGGTTCTGGTGTGAACTCTCTTCCTGGTTTGCAGACAGCTGCCTTCTTGCTGTGTTCTCACATGACTGAGCAATAGCACAGTGGTCCCTTTATCCCCGTATGAGTGAACTAATCCCATCATGGCTTCATCCCAACCCAATACCTCCAGAAGGCCTCACCTCCTAATGCCATTGCATTGGGGGTCAGGGTTTTCACATTTGGATTTGGGGACACAAACAGTCTTTGGCAGTCTGGTTCACAGGCATGATTCTGAAGGACAAAGAAGCAAAGTCAACTGAACTGAAGCCCCTGTCTTGAAGTGGACACTTTTCCTTCTAGCAGAGGTGGTTTGTGAAGGCTCCTGTGTGTCCCTTGGGGAGTTCCCCAGTGTCGCATCCGAGTGACTCCTGCCATGACCACCTCACCTTTATTCCACTTGACTTAAAGGTAAATTCTGAGACCTAACTCCCTCTTTCCCACTAAGTCATTGCACATTTGAGGTTGCTTCAGGTCAGGAATTCCTTAGCAGGAAAATAAAACAAATTACAGGCCCCTTAGGGAGTAGAATTGGAAAGTGCACCCCACCCCCCCCACCCCCAGCTGGCAGGCTGTGCAGCCAACCAGAAGGCAGCGAGGTTCCCCACGAAGAGGACAGACGGCCAGGAGTAAGCCCAAAACAGGGACCAGCATGGGCTACTCACTGACAGCAGATACTAAACAAATTTGACAAGTTCAAATCCAGCTCCTTTGCTAAGCAAGTCATCATAAGAGGGAAGACTGAATATTAGAAATGAGTGAGAAAACCAAGTTCAGCAATACAGAGACCAAACCACCAGAGCCAGATGCAATCTCAGCAGTAAACACTGTGATGCTCATAGCTTGAAGGGGGAAGGGCGTGTCTGCAGGACACATCATTGTTTCATTCACAAGTCAGCACACAGTTTGAATTAATGTTGGAAAAGTCACCAGTTCACTCAAGTGTTTGGGATATATCTGCAAAATTATTCCTTAACACTCTTCATTCATTAAAGGAATGTTTTTTAGTGTCATCCTCCTGCAGGGTTCTGTGTTAAGTGCTGAAGATAAAAAAGTCAGTGAGAAGGCAGCCTTTGTTTTCCTGGAGCTTATGGTCTAGTGGGGAGCTGACATTAATGTTGTAAATGGTTCCATGAAGGCATGCCTCAGAGGAGCATGATCGGACTTGGGGGCCAGGGAAGCCTTCCTTGGAGACTCAGGGCTTGAGCTTGGAGATGTCCTGTTGTGGGACTAGGGGAAGGTGCACTTCGAATGAGGGTGGAGTATAGGGAGAAGGGACTGGTGGGGCTGGAGAGGAGAAAAAAAAAATGAGGTAGGGAGGCATAGACCACCCAGGTCTGGTGTGCTCCTTAAGAATGGAAGATACTGAGGGTCTGCTTGCAGAAGAAAGAAGGGAGTATGGGTGGGAGAGCAAGAGATGTGCATATTTCAGATGTTCCCCATGCCTCTTCCAGACAGCCCAAGTGAGGGACAGGGATAGGAGACTGTGGCAAGTCAAAGGTGACACCAGTGAAACAAAGGGAAGTATGTATATTTAGTGGAGCAGGAGCAAGGTGATGACAAAGTTGGCCTTTGGCCTAGGATTCAAGGTTACCTTTCAGATATCCAAGCAAAGACATGTATTTGTCCATATGCATCTGCACTGGAGTTAGGAACCAGAAGTTACCTATATGTAGGTAAGAGTCAAAGCTGTGAGTAACAATGAGATGGCCAGGGGTAAAATAGTAAAACAGGGCTATGAAGGGCTAATCGCTAAGCCTTTTGTTGTTTCTTCCAATTCCTGCTCTACAGCCCCACCATGATGTATCCTTATGTGTCATTAAGCTTACTTTCCTCTGCTCAGGACTCAGGAAGTGAGCTACTCCATCTGATGATGTATACCTGTCTTCACTTTGGACAATTTTCAGCCATTATGACTTTAAATATCACTACTATTCCATTTTGTCCTCATTTCTGTCTCTCTGGAATTTCTATTGGTTGCATGTTGGACCTCTTCTTTCTGTGTGCCATGTCTCTTTCCTGTTTTCCATCTCTCTTTCTGTGCTTATCTGGGTGATTCCCATGTATCTATCTCCTGGTATATAAATTCTTTCTTCAGTTGCATCCAGTCAATCTGCTGCTTAAACCAAAAATGTTTTTTTTGTTGTTGTTATTATTATTACAGGTACTCTATACTTCCCAATTCTAAAAATTCTAGTTGTGAATTTTCCAAGTTTGGATTTTTAAAATATTTTTAACTATGATCTCTCATTTTTTCACTATGGATCTCTATTCCTTCTTAATCACTTAAATTATTTTAATTATTTTAATCTCCTTGGGATTGTTGTAGAGTTCTATAATAATCTCAAAGAGATTAAAAATGAATTGTTTTTGTTAATTGAATTCTGGAAGTAATAGTTCTGCTTTAGGAAGAAAATCCACTGACGACCCTCTTGTATGTCTTTCCCCTTCATATAGATTATACATTTCTTTTGTGTTTTTATTGAGAGCTAGGATTAATTATTTTCCTCTTCGCTGGTTTGCAAAACTTTCATTGTCCTTAGGAAGCATCTTTTTATTGTCCACAGCGTGAATCCTGAATGTACGTATATTTTAATTTTTCAGTGGGTATCCTGCACCATGCTTATATGTAAATTGAGGGCCCACACCTAGGATTAGCCTGGCCCTGAGGTTCTGACTGTGCTCTGATGGTCCAGAACAGACAGAGAGCTTACTTCCTGGTTTCTGAAGCCTGGGGAGAATTTTCTAGCCTCTTTCATAGATGGCACACTCTGAGGCTATGGGATTTGTACATGGTCCTCCCTGGTCAAACACCATGTTCTCTCTCCCCTCAAAAGAATGAGAAGCCCAGCCACAGCTCCCAGACCCATCTCCTGGAAATGAATTACCCTTGGTCTGCCATGTTGGCAGCTTGCCATCTTTCTGGAATGCAAGACATATTGTCTTTCATGGATACACCAATGGCAATAACAGGTGTTGCAGAGATAAATATTCTTGAGAGCAGGCCCGAGATCCAAGAAACAAAAACACAGGGAATAAAAAGGAGCCAAAACTACAAGGGGATCAAAAGGTTAAAGGGATGGCATCAAAGAGCAGTCAACTTAAATTGGAGCAGGGAGACAGAAGACCCCAGGAGTGTGGTCTCCAGGACAATAAAAAAGAATCCATAGCTTATATGATACATTTGGTCACATCATGAAAAATTATATCTAGAGGCTATTGATGAGTACAGTAAAGAGAAAGCTTAAGTCCATGAACTATACTAATTGAACTGAATAGAATTGAATAGAATTGAAAAACAACAATACCCATGCACTTGGCTTAGCAGTGACTGGGCATCTGTAGTCAGATAATGAATTAATAAGATGCTGTGATGACCATATTGAGAGGATGGGGATGGGCAGAGGTGACATGGGGCAGGGGGGAGGGAGGCCACAGGGACAGAGAACTTTTATAAGAAAGTGAGTCTTCATCCATCACAATAATTGGCCTGTGATAAATAAATGGTAAACCGATAGATTAAGAAATTAAGAAAATATATACCTTAAATTTAGTTTTTAACTTTTAGAGAGAGAGAGAGAGAGCACACATGAGCCGGGGAGGGGCAGAAGGAGAGAGAGAATCCCAAGCAGGCTCCATGCCCAGCACAGAGCCTGAAGTGGGGCTTGATCCCATGACCCTGAGATCATGACCTGAGCAGAAACCAAGAGTTGGATGCTTAACATACTGAGCTACCCACGCACCCCATAAATTTTATAACTTTTTAAGAAATTACTAAATACCAGACAGACTTACTAAAATGTTCAAGAGGTGTCTTTGGGAAAGGACTTGGAAGCTGGGAAGTACTGGTGACACTTCAAACCTTTTGTACAATGTATTTTATTTATTAGTTGTGACAAAGGAACTACACCCTAAGATGTCTTCAAAAGAAAAAACCGGACAAGGGGCAGATGGGAACTCTCTGTACTGCCTTTGTAATGTTTTGTAAGTATAAAAGTATTATAAAGTAAAAATTTATTTAAAAAACGGTCAGGGTACTGGATGTAAGCACATGGGAGACCAGGAACAGTGACCACAGATGCAGGCCCACTCTTCTGTGCTCTGTCTTGGAGGACCTTGAGGGCAGGGCAGGACTTTGGGAAAGGTACTCCTGGCTCAAATTCAGGGCTGACATAAACTAGCTCAGCCCTTGAACTACTCACTATTTTTTGAATATCTAATTTTACTTTTCTCTGTAAAACAGAGTTATGATACCCATCTGGCTGGTCGTTGTGACAAATATTAGCAACAATAACACATTACTTCTGCTTTATGTGAGACTCCACACTGAAATTCTACTTGTCTCATCTCATTACTCCTTTGCACAGAACCTGAAGTACACACCATTGTTAATACTCTTTTCTAACAATGTTTTATGAAAATTATCAAGCACACAGAGAAGTTAAAGAACCTACAGTGAATACCCAGATATCCACCACCTTAGCTGGCCATTAGGATATTACTATATTTATGTTATTAGATGTCTATTCATCTATATAACTCTCTATTCATCCATCAATCTATCTTTTCTGGGGTACATTTCAATGTAAGTTGAAGATACTTCCTGTTAAACACGTCTGCATGAGAATCCACTAATGAGACCCTGGAAACACAGAATTAAGGTTTTGTGAGGTGAACTTATCCAAAATCACATAGCTGGTGAGTGACAGCTTTCACCTCAGAACTATATAACACGTGCTTATCTATGGAAACCACTGCTCTCATTCTCAGTCTCTAGGCAAAAGTCCCTCTTCTTTCCTGAAAATAAATGGGGAGGAGATAGGAGATTCTAAAAGCTAGGAGAGGAATAACAGATATTTTTCTTAAATACTCATGGGGAACATATAAACATTCTTAGGAACTGGGGCATCTGGGTGGCTCAGTTGGTTAAGTGTCCATCTCTTGGTTTCGGCCCAGGTCATGTTCTTATGGTTCATAGGATTGAGCCCTGTGTCCAGATCTGTGCTGACAGCTTGGAGCTTGCTTGGGACTCTCTCTCTCTCCCTTTTTCTCTGCCCCTCCCCTGCTTGTATGCATTCTCTCTCTCTCTCTCTCTCTCTCTCTCTCTCTCTCTCTCAAAATAAGTAAATAAACTTTAAAAAATTCTTAGGAACAAAAATGAATGTTTTGGCACTGTGTGGGTGCACACTGGCCAATGTCTGCCCCGTGCACCAGGGTGCTCCTCTGTGTGCGGTGCCTCCCTGACACCTGGGCAACAGCTGTTTTGTGCCTGTGAAAATCTGTGAGGGAGCCAGTTCAGTGTCACCACGGAGTAGGGCGTCCACCCCATGATGTTTACAGAAGAGACCCCTTGAACTTGAATTTGTGTGCACATTAAACTTTCTCATAATTGCTATAGTATGGGTGACATGTCAGTTCTTTTGTTCTCCTCTTTATTCCCTCCTTCCAGTCCATTTCACAGAAAACCAATTACATAATAAAGAAAACAAATCATTTTTAAAAGTCTTCCTACAGAAGGGCTACTAGATAACCATGAATTAATGATATTAAGAAAAGCTTGTTTCTTAAGAAGTGACAGTAAAGGCTAGCACAGATTTAAGTAAAAAATGAAGAAAAAAAACCCCCACAGTATTACTTATTAGAGTGGAAAGTTGGGGGAAGTGTAAGTGCCTTAAAAGGTGAGTAACTAAATAATCATGCTATCTACCTATGGTGGGCTATCTGGTAAATATTACACTTTCTGAGCATTGCTAATTACATGAAAAATGCTCTCAATATCAGTTATAAAATGGCATATTTTAAGACATAATCTTACCTACATACAGAATAATGCATAGAATAAAAAAGGACTGGAAGGAACACACTAAATTCTTAAATGTAGTTGTTTTTAAAGTTTACCCTATTGTTTTCATAGTTATTCCAACATTTCAATGGTGGTAAACAGAAAGTGCATATTGATACTGCAGATGACATTTTCTCCTAGACAACATCAGGCTGGCCACTCAATTTGTTTCTAAATGAATGCAGTGGAGAGGTGTTAGTGAGGTCCTTTGGGTCAGGGAAACTCAAGTACAGTGACCCTAAATATTCCTCCAGCACTGGATGCTGGGACATGGCACAGACCCAGTGCCCTGATATCTGGGTGTCTGTGTGAGGGTAACTTACCTTGGTATGACTGTCCTTTTCTGACTCTGATGCACAGCACCTGGCTGGATCCTGGGTGTGATTCCCTGGGGGATGTAAATCCCTCATTGGCCATCTGACAACTCTCTCCTGAACTTGGTTACACTCTCCTTGGTCACCACTCACCTCATAGAGAGCCAAACATTCTGTGCTGCTCGGTATCAACCTCTTCTGTCTCCACATTTCAGATTGCAACACATGTAGTAATCATGTGAGGACCTCTGTTACTCCTGCCTGAGGACCACACCTCCCTCACCTCTACTTCCTGGGCCCCTGTTCATCTTTCTGCACCAGCTACCCCTGGAGACAGGAGTCCTGTGAGGAGAACAGGGTGGCTTTCCAGGCCCCCACTGCCTGCTGATTCAGTGTAAGGCCTGAAAGCCTGGACTTTGACCTTGTGCATTTGTGGGTCACTGAGGGGATATTTCATAAACAACTCAGTGCGCTTAGAAAAAGAAAGGATCACAGCCCTGAACAGTGAGCCTTTTGTATCAGCATCCTGGGCTTTGGTTTCACATTTACTACACTATTTATCTTGACAACTGCTCTGCCATTTTCTGTGGGTTGATTGGTTTGTTTTCAGTACCAATCACATCTATAGACAATCACCCAGGGGTACATAAAAAAAAAAACACCAATTCTATTTTTACCTTCTGCCATATTGCTGTTCTCAATATATTTGCACACTTGTCAGTTATTGTCCTGTCTGGTAAAACATTCCATTTTGCAACTGCAGCAGAAAGAGGAGGACTGGTGAGCAGGTGCCTGTGCTCTGGGGGGTGACCTCACCTGTGTGCCAGGGCACGAGCTGCTCTGCGGCCTCTCAGACTTTCTGCACCACATTGGGTTATCTATCCCTTCCCTTTCAGCTCCTGCTCTTCCCAAGCTGAGTGGGGAGGGGTGTTTTACACGTAGGATGTTGTTATGGCAACACAAGGCCTTTGACAAACTTGGCAACTGGCTCCCACTTCTGTGTCCTGTGAGATGAGGTGAGGCCAGGTTTTGCCTTCTGAAGCTCAGAGAGTCTCTTCCTCTGAAGCCCCACTCCCCCTGGCAAGCAGCATTGGGTCAGGGACCAGCTCAGGCTTCTACACATGCAGGGTCCAGCTCTTTGGCCAAGCCTTTCACTGGGTGAATATTTCCACCAAGTTGTCCAGCCTTACCCATCCACCCTGCTTTCCATGGGAGCTGGCTTGCTTGTTCCAGCTTCGTCTGGGTTCTCTGTCACTATCTGTTACTTTCAGCCTACAATGTCACTGAGGGGCTTAGCTCCTGTACGAGGTGGCAGTGCTGCACTGTGCTGGTGGCTTTTCTTCTTCACTTAGGGGACCTGTTCGCCTTCACGTTTTATGATCCTTGTGAGGTTAGGAAATGTGACATCTGGAGGGAGCACTCTCTGGCACTGGATAGGCATGTAATAGTCTTGGCTTGGCCATTAACCAGCTGTGGGCTTTGTCAAAGCATTTAATCCCACAGGGTCTCAGCAGTGTCTAAGATGTTTCTGCAGGAAGTCCAGAGAGTCCACAGGAAATGGAGAAGTTTTCTGGGAGAAGGGGTGGGGGAAGTGCAAGGTGCACCAGGTAGGTAGAGAATGTACCCGGCCACCTTGGTGTGTAGAGAATGCAGCCCGCCTGCTATCATCCCTGTTCTTGTGCCCCCTCTTCCTGGGGAGAGACCTGCTGCCTCTGGGGTCAGATCTCTGGATGGTGCCTGCTGGGGAAGCATCTGTTCTGCTCTTTGCTTGTTTGTTTTGCTTCTGGAACATCTGTCTTCTTTTTCTTGATTTGAAATTTAGGACTTTAATGACTTGGTATGTATCACATCAAGGGATATCAGCATTTGAGAAAGCTCTCCCCTGTGGCAGGAGGTTAGGGGGGCCTGCATTTTTCTGGGGTCTTCCAGGTTAGGAAGAGGCTCTTGAAGAATATTTGATGACCAGGTTGGATGTGAGGACATGCTTCTCTTAATTGGGGGATTTCCATTGCAAGTCTAGTTTCTCATTTCTCCAGCATGCTTGCTTTTTGCTGGGAAGAGATTATTTGAAGGAGGGAAGGGGGAGGGGCAGAGGGAGGATCTCGAGGAAAATGTTGCTCTGGGTGGAAGGAATTTTAAGTTAGCATATGAGACGCACACATGCATAGTGCATTTGGTTGCTTGCTTTTCTCTCACTGGCTTGTTCGCTATGTATTGGCCACCTATGCTGTGTGTGGTGAATCCTGTTGGTGCTGTGCCCTGACCCTTCAACCCCTCATCAAGACCAATGCTCCAAAGGACAAGCTGCCAGTGGCTCCCAGGGCACTGTCTGTGGCTTCAGGAACTCTCCTGCCATAGGTTCCCTTTCAGCAAAAAGTCCACCAATGACTGCTAGATGTAGAAGGGGATGTTCTCGAAAGAGTTGCCTGTAGGATTGACTGGGGCCTCAGTGGCAATTTAAGATTTGCTGCTGCATTCCAGAGCCCATCTAGGTTTATTTGTGTAATCAAGATAGGGTTCCCTTATAATGATACATTAAAATTGTTTTCCAAGTATGTAGGTTGAAAAGGAGTTAATTTTTTCCCACAATAATGGAAGGATCCTACTTGCACTCTAGTCTTATGAAGCAGTAAATAGAGATATAAACTTTCACTAAAGGTCACGTTTGACTGAATCTTTGTTCACAGTTTCTCCCCAAACCCAGAAAGAGTAAATTCACAGTGATGGAAGACAGCTGAACAAATTGTAATCATCTTCAAGTTGATTACTTCATGGGCATTTAGACAAGCAATATGGGTTAAGTAAGAAACTTCAAAAGTGTTGGGAAATAGTGTCAGGGAAAACAATGAAATGCAGTAAGTGTGTCAAATCTTGTCCAATTTAAAAAATATGATAGGACACACACATAGGTAGATGTGCTTGGTGCAAAAGTACATAGATGTGCACATGCAAATGGCTGAAGATAGAGGGGCAATGATGGGCAGTTGAGGTGGTTAACATAGGCACCCAGTGAGGGAACTAATGTGGGGACCCAAGCAGAACATGGAGGGAGAAAAGATTGCACTAAAAAATAAGAAGCATGTGTGAATAATTGGATTTGTGCATTGTGCACAATTATGTATGTTTTTTTTAATGCATAAAGAAATAAAGCTCATAAAAATGTATCCAGATTGGCCAGGAGGAGGTCAAACTTTCACTCTTCACAGATGACCTGATACTCTATATGGAAAACCAAAAAGGCTGCACCAAAAAACTGCTAGAATTGATTCATGAATTCAGCAAAGTTGCAGGGTATAAAATCAACACACAGAAATCGGTTGCATTCCTATACACCAACGATGAAGCAACAGAAAGAGAAATCCAGGAATCGATCCCATTTATAGTTGCACCAAAAACCATAAAATACCTAGGAATAAATCTAACCAAAGAGGTGAAAATCTATACGCTGAAAACTATAGAAAGGTTTATGAAAGAAATTGAAGAAGACACAAAAAAATGGAAAAAAGATTCCATGCTCCTGGATAGGAAGAACAAATAGTGTTAAAATGTGGATACTTCCCAAGGCAATCGACATATTCAATGCAATCCCTATCAAAATAACATCAGCATTCTTCACAGAACTAGAACAAATAATCCTAAAATTTGTATCAAAGCAGAAAAGACCTCGAATAGCCAAAACGATCTTGAAAAAGAAAACCAAAGCAGGAGGCATCACAATCCCAGACATCAAGCTATACTACAAAGCTGTAATCATTAAGACAGTATGGTACTGGCACAAGAACAGACAGATCAATGGACAGACTAGAGAACCCAGAAATGGACCCACAAATGTATGGCCAACTAATCTTTGATAAAGCAGGAAAGAATATCCAATGGAATAAAGACAGTCTCTTCAGCAAATGGTGCTGGGAAAAGTGGACAGTGACATGCAGAAGAATGAACCTGGACCACTTTCTTACACCATACACAAAAATAAACTCAAAATGGATGAAAGACATCAATGG
Source organism: Prionailurus bengalensis (assembly GCF_016509475.1). Lineage (NCBI taxonomy): Eukaryota > Metazoa > Chordata > Mammalia > Carnivora > Felidae > Prionailurus > Prionailurus bengalensis. Next base: position 49,340,017 of record NC_057354.1, on the reverse strand, counting down.
AAGACAGGAAGCCATCAAAATCCTCAAGGAGAAAGCAGGCAAAACCTCTTTGATCTTGGCCGCAGCAAATTCTTACTCAACACGTCTCCAGTGGCAAGGGAAACAAAAACAAAAATGAACTACTGGGACCTCATCAAAATGAAAAGCTTCTGCACAGCAAAGGAAACAATCAGCAAAAGTAAAAGGCAACCAACAGAATGGGAGAAGATATTTGCAAATGACATATCAGATAAAGGGTTAGTATCCAAAATCTATAAAGAACATATCAAACTCAACACCCAAAAAACCCCAAATAATCCAGTGAAGAAATGGGCAAAAGACATGAATAGACAGACACTTCTCCCAAGAAGACATCCAGATGGCCAACTGATACATGAAAAAATGCTCAATATCACTCATCATCAGGGAACTACAAATCAAAACCACAATGAGATACCACCTTACCCCTGTCAGAATGGCTAACATTAACAACTCAGGCAACAGCAGATGTTGGTGAGGATGCAGAGAAAGGGGATCTCTTTTGCATTGTTGGTGGGAATGGAAGATGGTACAGCCACTCTGGAAAACAGTATGGAGGTTTCTCAAAAAACTAAAAATAGAACTACCTTATGACCCTGCAATTGCACTACTAGGCATTTATCTAAGGGATAAAGGTGTACTGTTTCGAAGGGACACATGCACCCCCACATTTATAGCAGCACTATCAACAATAGCCAAAGTATGGAAAGCGCTCAAATGTCCATCGATGGATGAATGGATAAAGAAGATGTGGTATATATATATATATATATATATATACACACAGCACACACACACACAATGGAGTGTTACTCAGCAATCAAAAAGAATGAAATCTTGCCATTTGTAACCACATGGATGGAACTGGAGGGGATTATGTTAAGTGAAATTAGTCAGAGAAAGACAAAAATCATATGATTTCACTCATATGAGGACTTTAAGAGACAAAACAGATGAACATAAGGGAAGGGAAACAAAAATAATATAAAAACAGGGAGGGGGACAAAAGGGAAGAGACTCATAAATATGGAGAACAAACTGAGGGTTACGGGAGGGGTTGTGGGAGAGGAGATGGGCTAAATGGGTAAGGGGAACTAAGGAATCTACTCCTGAAACCATTGTTGCACTATATGCTTAGTAATTTGGATATAAATTTTAAAAAAGTAAAAAATTAAAAAAAATTAAAAACAAAAACTATAAAAAAGGTATTCCTTTGGCCTCCTCATTAAGATGTTTTTCCAATTTAGAAACACAAATTTTTATCAGGAAGCAGGAGAACTGGAGAAAAGACCATGCAGCCCCTAGAAGATACCACATTATCCATTTAGGAAAGTGGACAATGTCCAACCACGTCTCCAAGTAGCTTTTATCATGCTCATTGCGTCCATTCTTCAATATCCCAGCTGCAAAACCATAAAAGACTATCAGGGAATGAAAAGGCCAGCCAGAAAAGCAGAAAGTTACAAAACCAGTGAACAAGATAAAGCTGCTTTGGTAGGAGGTTCTGTGAAGCATATACAGGAGGTGCATATAGAAATAAAATGTGAGCTGAGCAGTGGGTTTTATGTCAGGATGACAGGGCTCTTCCATACACAACTTTCTCCTTTTCTGCCCTCATCTCATGGTGGGAAGAAAGTACACACAATTCCACATGAGTTCATGACTCACCAATGTCAGGAGAGCACCCGGCCCCAGAGTCCAACATGGAACAAGTGGTGGTCTTTACTACTTTTCTTTCCAGGAGGGCTTCCTGCTGGTGGCAGGGGGCAGTTGGAAGCCCATGCTTTCTTCCCGTCTGGGAAAAATAGGAGGCCACTGAGTCACACAGGTAGACTGCTCTTGAGGCTGCTCTGTGGGAGACTCTCATTCAGATAGGGTCTTTGAACACGGGCACTGCCTTCTGCTTTCTGCTAGGTTGTGGTGAGATGCCCATATCAGCTATACATGGACCCCATGCTTTCTGATTCCCTTCCAACAACCACAGAGAGATCCCAGGACTTCTGTGTATGGCAAACACCACTACTGACAAGTCCACTGGAAGAAAATATGATAAAGCTAATGGCCAACAGGATAATAGCTACAATATACAAAGACTGCCTACAAATCAGTAAAATACAAAAACCCAATAAAAATAGGTAAGAGTATGAACCAGCAATTTATAGAAGAAATAATAAAAAATAGCAAAGATATTTAACATCATACTATCGATGAAATGCATACATACATACATACATACATCGATGAAATGCAAATTGAAGTGACAAGATCTCTATTTTTATATACCAGATGAGGAAAAATTGAACTCTGAGCCCTAGTGGAGAAGACAGTAGCAAGGATAAATTTTCTTAGCGAGGGTAAAAACTGGCACAGACTCCTGGAGGTCAATTTATAGTATCTACCAAGTTTGCATGTGCATAATCTTTGGTTCAATGGGATTTCACCTGTGGGTGTGCTTGCAAAAGGAGAAACTGAAACAAGTTGTATGCTCATTTTAGGGAAATGATTAGACAGTGCACATTCATACATAACACCACAGAATCACTAAAAATGTTGATCTCTACATATTGATACCAAAAGTATTTACATTATGTGAAAAAGAAAGTTGCAATGCATGTTGGTTTATTTTTAAACCCAAACTACATGCATGCACAGGTTTATAAACTCACTGTGAGTAGGTCCCCTTGGGGGAGGCTTTGAGGAAGGGGAAGAGAAAGGGAGATTCACTTTTGTCCTTGTTTCTTTGATTTCTTGCTCCTTCTGTTTACCAGAGAGTGTAGTCAGGTAGGTAACAAAGGCAATGAATGAATGGTGCCATATGTCCATGGGGTTCCCTGATAGTTAAAGGAATACGAGGCATAGGGTAAGGGGTGCTGGTGAACTTAAAGGAGATGACAACTGACTGTGATAATGGGAGTCCTCAACCATGTCCCAAAACAGGGCATCTGGTGCAGGGTATCAAGCACTCAGCTCCCCATTTCCTTGTGGTGAAATGCAGAAGCAGAGCAAACCTGTCCTACTCAAAGCCTCATCTACGACTTAAACTTTGGTTTTTATTTTTTTCATAACACACTGGTTTCTTTCTTTCTTTCTTTCTTTCTTTCTTTCTTTCTTCTTTCTTTCCTTCCACTTTTAGGCAATCTGTTCAGCTAGAAAGGTAAACTTACATCACTTCCCTCCACCATATAACTAAGAAAACTGCCTGTTAGAACTCATCTCTCCAACTCAATACTGAACTGAGTCCCAATCATGTACCAGCCATAGGAAGAGATGACAAGACACCTGAACAGATGGGAGCCCACCCCATCTCAGCCCACAGGTGAGAGCAGAGAACCACACCCTATGTGAAGGGGCCTTCACAGGAGCCTGTGCAGACCATCACGGAGCAGGTGGTGGGGACACCTGACTCAGTTGGGGTTGGGGTGGGGTGGGAAGACTTCTCACCATTGTCATAAGGAACAACCTGGTGATGAGGGATAGAAGGCATTCCAGAACACAGTGCATTGAGAAAGTCTGGAGGTGAGGGAAGGTCTGGCTGGCCTGACATCTGGCTCAGAAACTTCCAGGTTGGGCACAGGGGGAATGCCAAGGGGTGATGTTGGAGAGGAAGGCAGATGCCAGTGGTCCCATGTTTGCATTTAGGGCTGTAACATCTGCTCAAATTAGCAAGGCAAGGGCATTCTGGAGATGCCCTTGGAGATGATCTTTGGTCTGGAGATGATCTTTGATCAGCAAGAGACAATTTCCAGGCCTGCCTACTCACCGAATATTTATAATAGCAGCAAACTTGCCACAGGCTACCAAACCACATTGTGTTCACATTAAACACAATCCATTCATCACTTCTGATTGCCCTGAGGAGACAAGGACCAGAACAGAACATGAAGAGCCACTGGAAATGATGGAGAGATTACTCTGTGATGAGGAAGTTGACAGTAAATTCATTGGCCAAGAAAAAATAAGAAACATCTCATCATCCATGGCAGTATCCTCTAGGGACTTTGAAATGCCATGGTTTCTTTCACATTGTTTTAGCTTCTCACAAATTTATTCCAGAAGGAAGAAAACGGTTTGCGAGGCTCTGTCTCTCAAAGGCTGTGACTCTCCCACGCCTACCTCCTTTCTCAGTGCTCAGCTCCAAAAGACCTGTTTCCTGGTAAAGGCACAACTATTTACTGCCCTCTTCCCCAAAACACTCATGAAATACCTGACAGAAAAGGCAGTTTTCTGCTGCTTTTCCTGGCTCACCCCACCAGTGGCTCAATTACCCTTTTGGTATCTGGACTCCTTACAAAGAAGAAGAGGGACTAGAGTCCCTGGACAGTTTTGATAAAAATCTCTTTGAAATGGTGCAATTAGAATCTCCTGTGTATTTTCACTGGGGTTGCAATGCTGTAAATTAGGCGCTAAGTCCAGGCAGCAAGGGTTTCACATGGCTAGAAAGGTTTAAAATGAATGGATTTTTGAGCTCCTCACTGTCCACGCTGCCCTCACCCCATGGCCAGCCGCCTGCATTCCAGCTGTACATTTAGAAAATGAAGCACCATTCTGGTCTGGTCTGAGGACAGAGGACAGACCACAGACCACAGAGACATGTGAGGTAGATAGTACTGACCTTTTGCCCACAATTTTCCAGAGTCCTGGTTAGCATAACTACCAGAAATCTAAGCTGTCATCCAAATGTTGGGCCCCTGATTCCAGAAACCATCAATACTGCAAGCCCACTATTAAAACAAAAGTCAGGTGATGGTGGGGTATAGAAACTGCCAAGGAGGTTTATTTTATTACAATTCCTTAAACTGTCATTGAAAATAAGACTGACTTCACAGGGTTTGCTTTTGCATATTATTTACCAAGAGAGGCAAGGGGAATCATTAGACTCTTTTCTACAATTTTTACTTTGTTTCCAGGTGAGACCCTTAAAGGTCCAGATACCCCAACACATCTTACATCATGAAATTACACTTTGAAGTCCTTTCCAATATACTGATAAACTAATGTTGTTCCACCTTGTCCATAATGTATAAATCTCTCTTTTCTTTGAAAATAAAAGTTTTAGGAAATTTGTTTAAGAAGGAGGAATGTTGTGTTGGAAGCTGGCAGTCCTGGGGAGATGTGGCCAATTGCGTTCTTTTTCTGGATGAGACAATAAGTCCACAGTGGCTGCAGGAGTGGGCAGTTGTGGCTGCTGAGGCCTTCCATGGCCCTCCATGACCCTCTGCTGTCCATCCACCCTCCACAGCCCTCACACCCACCCTGGGTGATTTGTGCTCCACACCAGGGCAGCTAAGCTATGGTAATGCCACAGCATGGTTTCAACCTCACCTGGGTCTACTGCCTGGACATTCTATGAACCTGTTCTCCAATTTCCCTCAATGTTGATTCGAAGCCACCTGCACCATAGCCCCTTCCTGGATTTCTCATGGCTTCTACCTATAGACAGGTAGAGGCTCACCAGGTGGGGCTTTTAGGGGCAGTAGTGAATTCTCAACATCATCCTAGGGAACAGTAATGCCCTGTAGATGACATAGGGATCTGTGACCTCCCTGTTTAAAAACTTACCCTACTTCATAACAGCAGCCAAGCAAGTAAAACTTCCAGACCTTGTCATTGCTTGATGGGCTGTCTTCTAATCTTTATAGTGTTATTTTTGTCATTCTTCACAGCTTTTTCCTTAGAGTTTATTTGTCTGGTATTAACATCACTGCAGCTGGATCCTTCAGAGCCACATAGCTCCTAGACAAGAAACTCCATAACTCAGGGGTTATTCTAGAAAAGCAATGGAAGGGAAATGGAACTCACAGCATAGGTGGCTCAAAGTGGTAACAACCAAGGTGCCAATGGACAAAGTTGATGCCAGCTCTGAAGAATAGAATACAAGGGCTTCCAGGAACCAGTATCTCAGGAGCATGGGCACTGCAGCAGCCCCAGAAGGGATTCTGTGTTTTTGAAACAGAAGGGCTCAGGTTACCCCATCAAGTAAACCATTCTCTAGTCACAGGAGCCCTTAGGTCTCTGGCTGTTCTTGGGCCTCCAGGCTGTTTCCAGTTTGGGGCTATGGAAGCTGCTATGAACAATCTTGTACAGGTATTTCTGTGTGTCCCTCAGTCCATTTCTCATAGGCAAATATCTGGGTGTGAAATAGGGAGATCAATGTTTACATTTGTAAGGAAAATGTAGACCATTTTCTGCAGTGGTTGTAGCATTTTACACTTGTACCGCAGTAGGTTTGGGTCCCAGGCCTCCAGCCCCTCCCCAGTGGTGTGATGTCAGCATTTTTAATGTTTACTGTTCCACTGGGTAAGCAATGATGGTTTTCATTTGTACTCCCCTGATGATAAATGGTTATAGCACCTTCTCTTGTGCTACTTGGTCCTTCATGTATCTTCCTTTGTGAATGAACTATAAAGATTTGTCTTATTATTGAGTTGTTGCCATTCTTTCTATAGTCTCCATATTACTGCTTTGGTATAGGTAGCATCTCCCATTTCATGGATGAGTCAAATGAGACATGGAGAGGTGAAGCATCCATGCAGCTTGTCTATGTGCAGTGGGATCCAGCTTCTGACTGTGTAATTGTGTGTGGCCCAAAGTGCGGCCCTTCTGACTGCACAGCAGAGTGTCTGGTGAGGAGTGGGGCAGGGGGACGAGTAGCTGCATTGTCTACCTTGGCTGCTGGTGCTGTCAGCTCTTGGAAGCTGCCTGTGTCCCTCACTGTCATCAAACTCCCTGGAAAGGGTGCTTTAACATGATTTTGCCAAACCTCCACTATATTGATTTCCCTTTTCTGGTATTATGCTGGGCTATGTAAATCACTTTCAGTTTTTATGACCCAGTGCTTTGCAAATGCATGGAAAGGCCCCAGATTGCATGTGTTCCCAACATACAGCATGGCAAAGACAGCGGTGAGCTTGTTCTGTGGCGTGTTTATACACTGTGGACTCTAGAAAGTTTAGGAACACTGGAAAAGCTAGGGTACATGTCCATGCCTTTTTCCTGTGATCTCTATTTTTCTTCCTGCCTGATTTTTTCCTCCTCCGCTTTCTCCCTCCTTTTTCTATCTTCCTCCTTCCTATCTCTATCTTTCTCTTTGGTATACTGTTATTTTAAAATTGCCATCACTCTTTGAAAGGCCTTGAAGTCAAAGGCATCATTTTTGACTGTCTTGCCTAAGAAATTGGACATGGGACCTGTCTTCATCTCAGGACATGGCTCAGGAAGTCTCACCAAGGGAGGTAGCATGTGCCATCTGTGTAATTCTAGAGGAACACTTCCCTTACTCTGGAGAGTTCTTTCTGGCTTTAGTGGGGAGATGCACACCCATAGGTATATGGCAGAGTGAGTCCTTGCCTACCCTGCCATTAGAGTGGCTCATGTGTAACAGGCTGGAATCCCTCTTTCTCATCCATGTGCTATGTGCCTGTCATCAGTCTGTCATCAGGATGCCCACCACAATCACTTGTTCAAAACTGTTCAAACAGTGCTTTCATTTAGCCCCACTGGGCCGTTTGCATGATGTTTGATGGAGACGGATACAGAGAGCAGTGGTGGGCACAACTCTGCTAAATCTCTAAATCCCATAGTTGTTTTCTGAGGAATGGCAGACGTTTCCTTATCAATTTGATCAGAGTTGTATTTCTAAAGAGTATTTCAGCCTCTGTTCAGTACTTGTGCTGCCTCCATTTCAGGCAGGAAGTCAACCTTTGTGTATAATGTCAGGCCAGCAGGTCCCCAAGGGCTGTTGCCAATGTCTGCAGCTCTGTGAGAAGGAGCAGCGGAGGAAGGGCAGAGCAGATGCTGTGTCAGAGTATCTCTGGTCATGTGGCCTTGGGCAGTCACTGATGTCACCTGCTGGGATCTCCTTCCATATGATGGCTGTGGGCCCCACCCTGCCTGCCAGGGTCTCCCTAGCAGGTGTGGAAGTGTGCTCTGGGGGGATTCCAAAGCCGCAGAGAAGTGCTCCCTTGCTCACGATGACCACTGCATCCAGAAGATCCCTCACCTTTCAAGGTCCAGATCTTATAGTCCATATGGGGACTTTGAAGAGGATACAACATGGACTTGATCTCCCTCCTGCCTGAGCTCTGACAGCTGAGACTGGCTTTCACTTTTGGTTCTGGGATGACCAAAGGAAGGCTGGAAACTGTTTCATATACATGTCAGTGAGCCATAGAAAGCTTTCTTCACTTGGAAGTCATTTCATCCCTTCTGCTGTACAGCAATGAACCCTTGAGTGAGGCAGCCTCAAATAAAGACTCACATCAGGGTGCTAATTCTTCTGCTTTATTCTACTACAGATTTTTACATGAGGAAGCAGGGACTGAACACACCAAGGACAGCCTGGTGGGGAGTTGTGCAGACAGACTGCCCAATGTTCTCTACACAGTTTCCTCATTCTTGGCTGGGGACCAGCCCTCTGTCATCTGAGTGCCCTAACTACAAATGATCAAAAATGATTTCACATCCACATTGTACACCCATGACATGAATAAAAGATCTGAAGATACTGTCACAGACAAGAGTGGGTACTCTTCAATTTTTTATCACCACCTTTGCTCTCCAGGCCCTGAGGATTCCACGCCAAGCAATTGTGAACACTTAATTCCATAATGCCATGTTTATGCACGTCTGTGTGAAGAGGGCCTGCTCACAGGGAGTCCTGAAGAGGTGTGCTCAGTGTGGCTGTGAGACTATAGAGTCAAACACAGGCTCACCAAGGGCCTCATTTGTAGTTTGGCAGCAGAGAATTTTGTTGCTGAGGATGAACTATTTCCCATTTCTAAGGCTGGGTACAAAAATCAGCTCTAATCACAGGAATTGGGGAGAGACTTCATGCTTTTAACTCTTCAAATAGCCATGAAGAGAAAGGCATATGAAGAGTGGGGAGACACCATTTTGCTCAATGGACCTCAGAATGTGGAGACATAAGGCAGCAGTAGTTTGGTTGGGCATCTCAGTTACACGGGGATGGGTCCTAGCACCTAGGTGCTCAGGCCCCACCCCAGCCATATAAAGATTGCTGAGAGCAGAACCCAGGCATCAGTAGGTTTTAGTTTTCCAGGTAGTTCTAACATGCATCCAAGCCTAAGAACCATGGCTTTCACAGCTGTAGGACAATTCAGATTATCCATCAGTCCTTCAGTTAGTTTTGGCAGTTTGCTTTCAAGGACTTGGTCCCTTTCCTCTAAGTTATTGAATTCACTCTCAGTGAATTCTCTTATTCTCTTTTTAATATCCAAAGCATCAGTAGCCATGACCTTCTTTCACTCCTGACACAGATCATTTGGGTTCTCGTTCTTTCTTTCTTGGCATGCCAGCATAGAAGTTTATCAATTTTATTGATCTTTAAAATTAAAACAAAATTTAATGTTTATTTATTTACAGAGAGAGAGAGAGAGAGAGAGAGGGAGAGAGAATCTCAAGCAGGCTCTGTGCTGTCACTGCAAATCCTAACTCGGGGCTCAAACCAACAAACTATGAGATCATGACCTGAAGCTGAAATCAACAGTCGGATGCTTAACCAACTGAGCCACCCAGGCACCCCTTGATCTTTAAATTTTTTTAATGTTTACTCATCTTTAAGAGACAGAGACAGAGTGCAAGTGGGGGAGGGGCAGAGAGAGGGAGACAGAATTGGAAGCAGGCTTCAGACTCTGTGCTGTCAGCACAGAGCCCGATGCAGGGCTCAAACCCACGAACCATGAGATCATGACCTGAGCCAAAGTTGGATGCTCAACTGACTGAACCACCCAGGCACTCCTGATATTTAAAAATTTTATTGATTTTTCTTTTCAAATCTTTTCATAGGACTGACTTTTAATTTTGTTGATTTTTCCTACTGTTTGCCTGTTTTCAGTGTTATTTTTCTCTTCCCGAATTTTAATTTTCTTCATTCTTCTTGCCTTAATTTATTCTTCTTTCTCTAATTTTCTAAGGTCAAAGTTTAAGTTATGAATTTTAGATCCATTTTCTTTGCTAATATATGAATTTAATGCTATAAATTTCCCTCTAAGCACTCCTCTAACTACATCCCACAAATTTTGGTTTTATTTTCATTTTTAGTCAGAATATTTTAAAATTTCTCTTTTTTATGATCCCTTGGGTTATTGAGAAGTGTATATTGTGAAGTTTCAATCATCTAGGAAATACCCAGCTATCTTTCTCTTCTTGGTTTCTATTTTGGTTTCTGTGTGATCTAGAATGCACTTTGTATTATTTGTATTCTTTAAAAATTTTTAGGGGTTGTTCTGTAGTCCAGAATGTGGGCTATCTTGGTGAATGCACCATGCACACTTGAGAAGAGGTTTTCTGCTGATGTTGGATGGGCTGTCCTTTTAATGTCAGTTGGGTGAAGTTGTTTGATAGTGTTCAGGCCATCTGTGCCTTTACTGATCTTCTGTCTGGTTGGTCTATTCAGTACTGATGAGGGTGTTGAAGTATCCTGCTGTGATGGTATCCAGTTCTCCTTTCAGTTCTACCAGTTTTTGCCTCATATTTTGGTTCTGTGCTTAGATGCATACACATTTAGGATTGTGATATTTCCTGGAGAACTGACCTTTTTATCACTAAGTGGTGTATCTCTTTATCTCTGATAATCTTCCTTGTTCTGAAGTTGGCTTTGTCTGAAATTAATACAGACACTCCAGCTTTATCTTGATTTGTGTTAGCATGGTATAGCTTTCTCTGTATTATTATTTTAAATATTTACTTTTAATCTATCTGGGTCTTTACCTTTAAAGTAGGTTTCTTTAAATGTAGATGATACATAATTGATACTGTGGACAACATACAGTTGGGTCTCATTTTTCTATAATTTTTTTTAATGTTTATTTATTTTTGACAGAGAGAGAGTGTGAGCAGGGTAGGGGCAGAAAGAGGAAGAAACAGAATCTGAAACAGGCTCCAGGCTCTGATCTGTCAGCAAAGAGACCAATGTGGGGCTCGAAATCATGAACCGTGAGATCAGGACCTGGGCTGAAATCAGATGCTGAACCAACTCAGCCACCCAGGAGCCTCTCATTTTTATTTTTTTAAACCACTTTGACAATCTGTTTTTCAACTGGTGTGTTTAAACCACTTACATCTAAGTGATTATTGATATAATTGGATTAATATCTGCCATCTTTGCATATCTGTTGTATCTGTTGTTTCTATTTTCCTCTATTTTTTAGGCTTCCTGGTTTTAATTGACCACTTTTTTTAGGATTCCATTTAATATCCTCTATTGATTTATCATTTATACTTCTTTTTAAAATACATATATTTCGGTGGTTGTCTCTGGGTTCATAATAACACTTTAAACCAATCTTAAGTCTACTTTCAAATAACACCACATTGTCTAATGTGCAGTGCAGGTACCTTATGACAGAACACTCCCAAACCTTTCCTCTGCTCCCTCATGACACTGGTGTTACTTTTCACTTTCATGTGTGCTATAATCATCTGATGCACTGTTACTATTCTTGCTTTAAATGGACAATAAACTTTGAGATAAATTCAGAAAAGTAAAAGACTACATTTAACTTCTATTTATCCCCTTTTTTGCTGTTTCTTTTTTTTTAAATATAGATGTAATTTTCTAACCTGTATCATCTTCCTGCTGCCTGAAGAACTTTCCTGTGGACTCCAGGTCTGCTGTCAATTAATTCCTCCAATTGTCTGAAGTAGTTTTTATTTACCTTTGACTTTTGAAGGTTATTCTCACAGATACTCTTCTCATTGAAGGATATACAATTCTAGATTTACAAGTTCTGTTTATTTGTTTTAGTCATTCAACACTTTAAAAGATTGCACTCAACTGAATTCTTAGTTGCATGATTGCTGATGACAAGTCTGCTGCAATTTTTATCCTTGTTTCTCTAGAGCTCAGGTGTTTTATTCACTTTAAGGGATCTTCAAGATTTTTCTGTTTTCAAATTTGTAGTTTAAATATGTCATATCTATGTTTTTGTTTGTTTGGTTTTGGTTTTTGTTCAGTTTTGCTTGATGGTCTCTGTATATTTCTTGCAACAGTGGTTTGGTGTCTGTCACTGATACTGAAAAACTCCTGGCCATTATTTCTTTAAATATTTCTTTTGTTTCTCCTTTTTTTAATATTTCAATTACATTACACATGTCACACCACTTCTTCATACGGTCCCACATTTCTTGGGTGTTTGGTTTCTTCTTTCCCCCATTCTTTTTTCCTCGTTATGTTTTAGTTTAGGTGACTTGTCATCTAGTTCATTGATTCTTTCATCAGCTGTGTTAAGCCTACTAACAAAAATGCTCTTCATTTCTGTTACTGTTACTGTTTTTTACAGTTTTCATCTCTCTGTTCTCATTACTCATCTGTTCTTGCATGTTGTCTACCTTTTCCATTACAGATTTAACACACTGATCACAGTTTTAAATTCTCTGATAATTCCAACCGACCAAGATTGGAGTCACATTTGAGTTTGGTTTTTATGATTGCTTAGTCTCTTCAGTCTTTTCTTGACTTCCATCATTCTTTGCAATATTTTGTTGTACAGGGCAGTAGATACTGAGGTAAATAAGCCTTTAGTGTGACAGTTTTTGTTAATTTGCCCAGGAATGGAACACCTTTGATTTTTGTTGTAGGCTTAGGCACAAAAAGCTTCAAAGTCCTCATTTTCATCTTCCCTCTTGGCTTTGGGGCTTCCCTATGTACTGCTCTTTAAACAGAGTTTAGGGGCGCCTGGGTGGCGCAGTCGGTTAAGCGTCCAACTTCAGCCAGGTCACGATCTCGCGGTCCCTGAGTTCGAGCCCCGCGTCGGGCTCTGGGCTGATGGCTCGGAGCCTGGAGCCTGTTTCCGATTCTGTGTCTCCCTCTCTCTCTGCCCCTCCCCCGTTCATGCTCTGTCTCTCTCTGTCCCCAAAATAAATAAAACGTTGAAAAAAAAAATTAGACAGAGTTTAAAGCACATCTTTCCCTGCTCATATCCATGGTTATTGCACTGGAGCTTTTGCAGCAATGACAGGGTATGGGGAAGGGGTGTTCTCTGACCTTCTGATTAAGTCTCATTTTTTTGGAGTGCATAATGGACCTGGAGTACACTGCACAAAGAGTGATAAACTCTGTAACCCTTTCGGGAGTTGCGGCAAGATGGCGGCTTAGGAGGACGCTAGGCTCACCACACGTCCTGCTGATCACTTAGATTCCATATACACCTGCCTAAATAACCCAGAAAACCGCCAGAGGATTAGCAGAACAGAGTCGCCGGAGCCAAATGCAGACGAGAGGCCCACGGAAGAGGGTAGGAAGGGCGGCGAGGCGGTGCGCGCTCCACGGACTGGCGGGAGGGAGCCGGGGCAGAGGGGCGGCTCGCCGGCCAAGCAGAGCCCCCGAGTCGGGCTTGCAAAAGCGGAGGGGCCGGGCGGACTGTGTTCCGACAGCAAGCGCGACTTAGCGTCTGGGAGGTCATAAATTAACAGCTCTGCTCGGAAAGCGGGAAGGCTGGAGGACAAAGGGAGGGAGAGCTGCTGAGCCCCCTGACAACAGAGCTCAGTTTGGTGGGGAACAAAGGGGCTCGCCGGCGCCATTTCCCCCGCCCATCCCCCAGCCGAAATCCCAAAGGGAACCAGTTCCTGCCAGGGAACTTGCTCGCTCCACGCAAACACCCAACTCTGCGCTTCTGCGGAGCCAAACCTCCGGCAGCGGATCTGACTCCCTCCCGCTGCCACAGGGCCCCTCCTGAAGAGGATCACCTAAGGAGAAGCGATCTAAGCCTGCCCCTCCTGCCCCCGAGCACCTTGCCTACCCACCCCAGCTAATACGCCAGATCCCCAGCATCACAAGCCTGGCAGGGTGCAACTAGCCCAGATGAGCCACACCACCCCACAGTGAATCCCGCCCCTAGGAGAGGGGAAGAGAAGGCACACACCAGTCTGACTGTGGCCCCAGCGGTGGGCTGGGGGCAGACATCAGGTCTGACTGCGGCCCCGCCCACCAACTCCAGGTATACACCACAGCACAGGGGAAGTGCCCTGCAGGTCCTCACCACGCCAGGGACTATCCAAAATGACCAAGCGGAAGAACTCCCCTCAGAAGAATCTCCAGGAAATAACAACAGCTAATGAGCTGATCAAAAAGGATTTAAATAATATAACAGAAAGTGAATTTAGAATAATAGTCATAAAATTAATCGCTGGGCTTGAAAACAGTATACAGGACAGCAGAGAATCTCTTGCTACAGAGATCAAGGGACTAAGGAACAGTCACGAGGAGCTGAAAAACGCTTTAAACGAAATGCATAACAAAATGGAAACCACCACAGCTCGGCTTGAAGAGGCAGAGGAGAGAATAGGTGAAGTAGAAGATAAAGTTATGGAAAAAGAGGAAGCTGAGAAAAAGAGAGATAAAAAAATCCAGGAGTATGAGGGGAAAATTAGAGAATTAAGTGATACACTAAAAAGAAATAATATACGCATAATTGGTATCCCAGAGGAGGAAGAGAGAGGGAAAGGTGCTGAAGGGGTACTTGAAGAAATCATAGCTGAGAACTTCCCTGAACTGGGGAAGGAAAAAGGCATTGAAATCCAAGAGGCACAGAGAACTCCCTTCAGACGTAACTTGAATCGATCTTCTGCACGACATATCATAGTGAAACTGGCAAAATACAAGGATAAAGAGAAAATTCTGAAAGCAGCAAGGGGTAAACGTGCCCTCACATATAAAGGGAGACCTATAAGACTCGTGACTGATCTCTCTTTTGAAACTTGGCAGGCCAGAAAGAATTGGCACGAGATTTTCAGGGTGCTAGACAGAAAAAACATGCAGCCAAGAATCCTTTATCCAGCAAGTCTGTCATTTAGAATAGAAGGAGAGATAAAGGTCTTCCCAAACAAACAAAAACTGAAGGAATTTGTCACCACTAAACCAGCCCTACAAGAGATCCTAAGGGGGACCCTGTGAGACAAAGTCCCAGAGACATCACTACAAGCATAAAACATACAGACATCACAATGACTCTAAACCCGTATCTTTCTATAATAACACTGAATGTAAATGGATTAAATGCGCCAACCAAAAGACATAGGGTATCAGAATGGATAAAAAAACAAGACCCATCTCTTTGCTGTCTACAAGAGACTCATTTTAGACCTGAGGACACCTTTAGATTGAGAGTGAGGGGATGGAGAACTATTTATCATGCGACTGGAAGCCAAAAGAAAGCTGGAGTAGCCATACTTATATCAGACAAACTAGACTTTAAATTAAAGGCTGTAACAAGAGATGAAGAAGGACATTATATAATAGTTACAGGGTCTATCCATCAGGAAGAGCTAACAATTATAAATGTCTATGCACCGAATACCGGAGCCCCCAAATATATAAAACAATTACTCATAAACATAAGCAACCCTATTGATAAGAATGTGGTAATTGCAGGGGACTTTAATACACCACTTACAGAAATGGATAGATCATCTAGACACACGGTCAATAAAGAAACAAGGGCCCTGAATGAGACATTGGATCAGATGGACTTGACAGATATATTTAGAACTCTGCATCCCAAAGCAACAGAATATACTTTCTTCTCTAGTGCACATGGAACATTCTCCAAGATAGATCATATACTGGGTCACAAAACAGCCCTTCATAAGTTTACAAGAATTGAAATTATACCATGCATACTTTCAGACCACAATGCTATGAAGCTTGAAATCAACCACAGAAAAAAGTCTGGAAAACCTCCAAAAGCATGGAGGTTAAAGAACACCCTACTAACGAATGAGTGGGTCAACCAGGCAATTAGAGAAGAAATTAAAAAATATATGGAAACAAACGAAAATGAAAATACAACAATCCAAACACTTTGGGACGCAGCAAAGGCAGTCCTGAGAGGAAAATACATTGCAATCCAGGCCTATCTCAAGAAACAAGAAAAATCCCAAATACAAAATCTAACAGCACACCTAAAGGAACTAGAAGCAGAACAGCAAAGGCAGCCTAAGCCCAGCAGAAGAAGAGAAATAATAAAGATCAGAGCAGAAATAAACAATATAGAAACTAAAAAAACCGTAGAGCAGATCAACGAAACCAAGAGTTGGTTTTTTGAAAAAATAAACAAAATTGACAAACCTCTAGCCAGGCTTCTCAAAAAGAAAAGGGAGATGACCCAAATAGATAAAATCATGAATGAAAATGGAATTATTACAACCAATCCCTCAGAGATACAAACAATTATCAGGGAATACTATGAAAAATTATATGCCAACAAATTGGACAACCTGGAAGAAATGGACAAATTCCTGAACACCCACAGTCTTCCAAAACTCAATCAGGAGGAAATAGAAAGCTTGAACAGACCCATAACCAGCGAAGAAATTGAATCGGTTATCAAAAATCTCCCAACAAATAAGAGTCCAGGACGAGATGGCTTCCCAGGGGAGTTCTACCAGACGTTTAAAGCAGAGATAATACCTATCCTTCTCAAGCTATTCCAAGAAATAGAAAGGGAAGGAAAACTTCCAGACTCATTCTATGAAGCCAGTATTACTTTGATTCCTAAACCAGAGACCCAGTAAAAAAAGAGAACTACAGGCCAATATCCCTGATGAATATGGATGCAAAAATTCTCAATAAGATACTAGCAAATCGAATTCAACGGCATATAAAAAGAATTATTCACCATGATCAAGTGGGATTCATTCCTGGGATGCAGGGCTGGTTCAACATTCGCAAATCAATCAACGTGATACATCACATTAACAAAAAAAGAGAGAAGAACCATATGATCCTGTCAATCGATGCAGAAAAGGCCTTCGACAAAATCCAGCACCCTTTCTTAATAAAAACCCTTGAGAAAGTCGGGATAGAAGGAACATACTTAAAGATCATAAAAGCCATTTATGAAAAGCCCACAGCTAACATCATCCTCAACGGGGAAAAACTGAAAGCTTTTTCCCTGAGATCAGGAACACGACAAGGATGCCCACTCTCACCGCTGCTGTTTAACATAGTGCTGGAAGTTCTAGCATCAGCAATCAGACAACAAAAGGAAATCAAAGGCATCAAAATTGGCAAAGATGAAGTCAAGCTTTCGCTTTTTGCAGATGACATGATATTATACATGGAAAATCCGATAGACTCCACCAAAAGTCTGCTAGAACTGATACAGGAATTCAGCAAAGTTGCAGGATACAAAATCAATGTACAGAAATCAGTTGCATTCTTAAACACTAACAATGAAGCAACAGAAAGACAAATAAAGAAACTGATCCCATTCACAATTGCACCAAGAAGCATAGAATACCTAGGAATAAATCTAACCAAAGATGTAAAGGATCTGTATGCTGAAAACTATAGAAAGCTTATGAAGGAAATTGAAGAAGATTTAAAGAAATGGAAAGACATTCCCTGCTCATGGATTGGAAAAATAAATATTGTCAAAATGTCAATACTACCCAAAGCTATCTACACATTCAATGCAATCCCAATCAAAATTGCACCAGCCTTCTTCTCGAAACTAGAACAAGCAATCCTAAAATTCATATGGAACCACAAAAGGCCCCGAATAGCCAAAGGAATTTTGAAGAAGAAGACCAAAGCAGGAGGCATCACAATCCCAGACTTTAGCCTCTACTACAAAGCTGTCATCATCAAGACAGCATGGTATTGGCACCAAAACAGACACATAGACCAATGGAATAGAATAGAAACCCCAGAACTAGACCCACAAACGTATGGCCAACTCATCTTTGACAAAGCAGGAAAGAACATCCAATGGAAAAAAGACAGCCTCTTTAACAAATGGTGCTGGGAGAACTGGACAGCAACATGCAGAAGGTTGAAACTAGACCACTTTCTCACACCATTCACAAAAATAAACTCAAAATGGATAAAGGACCTAAATGTGAGACAGGAAACCATCAAAACCTTAGAGGAGAAAGCAGGAAAAGACCTCTCTGACCTCAGCCGTAGCAATCTCTTACTCGACACATCCCCAAAGGCAAGGGAATTAAAAGCAAAAGTGAATTACTGGGACCTTATGAAGATAAAAAGCTTCTGCATAGCAAAGGAAACAACCAACAAAACTAAAAGGCAACCAACGGAATGGGAAAAGATATTCGCAAATGACATATCGGACAAAGGGCTAGTATCCAAAATCTATAAAGAGCTCACCAAACTCCACACCCAAAAAACAAATAACCCAGTGAAGAAATGGGCAGAAAACATGAATAGACACTTCTCTAAAGAAGACATCCGGATGGCCAACAGGCACATGAAAAGATGTTCAGCGTCGCTCCTTATCAGGGAAATACAAATCAAAACCACACTCAGGTATCACCTCACGCCAGTCAGAGTGGCCAAAATGAACAAATCAGGAGACTATAGATGCTGGAGAGGATGTGGAGAAACGGGAACCCTCTTGCACTGTTGGTGGGAATGCAAATTGGTGCAGCCGCTCTGGAAAGCAGTGTGGAGGTTCCTCAGAAAATTAAAAATAGACCTACCCTATGACCCAGCAATAGCACTGCTAGGAATTTATCCAAGGGATACAGGAGCACTGATGCATAGGGCCACTTGTACCCCAATGTTCATAGCAGCACTCTTAACAATAGCCAAATTATGGAAAGAGCCTAAATGTCCATCAACTGATGAATGGATAAAGAAATTGTGGTTTATATACACAATGGAATATTACGTGGCAATGAGAAAAAATGAAATATGGCCTTTTGTAGCAACGTGGATGGAACTGGAGAGTGTGATGCTAAGTGAAATAAGCCATACAGAGAAAGACAGATACCATATGGTTTCACTCTTATGTGGATCCTGAGAATCTTAACAGGAACCCATGGGGGAGGGGAAGAAAAAAAAAAAAAGAGGTTAGAATGGGAGAGAGCCAAAGCATAAGAGACTGTTAAAAACTGAGAACAAACTGAGGGTTGATGGGGGGTGGGAGGGAGGAGAGGGTGGGTGATGGGTATTGAGGAGGGCACCTTTTGGGATGAGCACTGGGTGTTGTATGGAAACCAATTTGTCAATAAATTTCAGAAAAAAAAATAAAATAAACAAAGTAAAAAAAATAAAATAAACTCTGTAACCCTTTCTAGGGTAGAGATTTCACCCTATCAAAAAAAAAAAAAAAAGCCAGAGACCACCTTGCAGCAGATATGAATACAGAGGAGGTAATGATATCCTCACAGACACCAAAGGGGCTTGGGACCAAATTGCAAAAGAGTTATTTAAAAATATGAATAAGCAGGGTGTTGACTTAGAAATGCAGTATTTCAGCAAATCTGAGATGATACATTGTGTAAATGGCCATTTAAAAACAAGAGAGTGTGCCAAATTGGTGTTAACCTTGTGCTAAGCCAAGCTCAAACCTTTGAAGCAAAATGCACTTTGATGTGATAAATTATTTACTTAAGTAGCAAAAGCAAATATTATAGGTTTTCCTGGCACTTTGATTTTAGAATAACAAATGAGATTCATGTTGAAGATGAATAAATGCTTTAATGTGGTTCTTTTATTGATACATTTCCATTTCTTTTGTCTACATACACATAGCATCACATAGTAGATATTTATTTTTATTTTTTAATATGAAATTTATTGTAAAATTGGTTTCCATACAACACCCAGTGCTTATCCCAACAGGTACCCTCCTCAATGTCCATCACCCACTTTCCCCTCCCTCCCACCCCCCATCAACCCTCAGTTTACTCTGTTTTTAATAGTCTCTTATGGTGTTCCTCCCTCCTTCTCTAACTTTTTTTACCCTTCCCCTCCTCCATGGTCTTCTGTTAAGTTTCTCAGGATCCACATAAGAGTGAAATCATATGGTGTCTGTCCATATAATCCTGTCAATCGATGCAGAAAAAGCATTTAACAAAATTCAGCATCTTTTATTAATTAAAAGCTCTTGAGAAAGTCTGGATAGAAGGAACATACTTAAACATCATAGAAGTTATTTATGAAAAGCCCACAACTAATATCATCCTCAATGGGGAAAAACTGAAAGCTTTCCCTCTGAGATTGGGAACATGACAGGGATGTCCACTCTCATTGCTGTCGTTTAACATAGTGTTGGAAGTTCTAGCATCAGCAATCAGACAACAAAAGGAAATCAAAGACATCATAACTGGCAAAGATGATGTCAAGCTTTCACTTTTTGCAGATGACATGATATTATACATGGAAAACCCGATAGACTCCACCAAATGTCTTCCAGAACGGATACATGAATTCAGCAAAGTCACAGGATACAGAATCAATGTACAGAAATCAGTTGCATTCTTATACACTAACAATGAAGCAACAGAAAGACAAATAAAGAAACTGATCCCACTCACAATTGCACCAAGAAGCATAAAATACCTAGGAATAAACCTAACCAAAGATGTAAAAGATCTGTATGCTGAAAGCCATAGAAAGCTTATGAAGGAAATTGAAGAAGATACAAAGAAATGGAAAAACATTCCATGCTCATGGATTGGAAGAATAAATATTGTTAAAATGTCAATACTACCCAAAGCTATCTACACATTCAATGCAATCCCAATCAAAATTGCACTAGCATTCTTCTTGAGGCTAGAACAAGCAATTCTAAAATATGTATGGAACCACAAAAGACCCTGAATAGCCAAAGAAATATTGAAGAAGAAGACCGAAGCGGGAGGCATCACAATCCCCAACTTTAGCCTCTACTACAAAGCTGTGATAATCAAGACAGCATGGTATTGGCAAAAAAATAGGCATATAGATCAATGGAATAGAATAGAGAACCCAGAATTGGACCCACAAAAGTATGGCCAACTAATCTTTGACAAAGTAGGAAAGAGCATCCAGTGGAAGGAAGACAGTCTCTTTAACAAATGGTGCTGGGAGAACTAGACAGCAACATGCAGAACAATGAAACCAGACTACTTTCTTACACCATTCACAAAAATAAACTCAAAATGGATAAAGGACCTGAATGTGAGACCAGAAGCCATCAAAAGCCTAGAGGAGAAAGCAGGAGAAAACCTCTCTGACCTCAGCTGTAGCAATTTCCTACTTGACACATCTCCAAAGGCAAGATAATTAAGAGCAAAGATGAACTATTGGGACCTCATGAAGATAAAAAGCTTCTGCACTGCAAAGGAAACAATAATCAAAACTAAAAGGCAACCAACGGAATGGGAAAAGATATTTGCAAATGACATATCAAAGGGCTAGTATCCAAAATCTATAAAGAGCTCACCAAACTCCACACCCAAAAAACAATCCAGTGAAGAAATAGGCAGAAAACATGAATAGGCACTTCTCTAAAGAAGACATCCAGATGGCCAACACGCACATGAAAAGATGCTGAACGTCACTCCTCATCAACGAAATACAAATCAAAACCACACTGAGATACCACCTCACGCCAATCAGAGTGGCAAAAATGAACAAATCAGGAGACTATAGATGCTGGCGAGGATGTGAAGAAACGGGAACACTCTTGCACTGTTGGTGGGAATGCAAACTGGTGCAGCCACTCTGGAAAACAGTGTGGAGGTTCTTCAAAAAATTAAAACTAGATCTACCCTATGACCCAGGAATAGCACTGCTAGGAATTTACCCAAGGGATACAGGAGTACTGATGCATAGGGGCACGTGTACCCCAATGTTTATAGCAGCACTTTCAACAATAGCCAAATTATGGAAAGAGCCTAAATGTCCATCAAATGATGAATGGATAAAGAAGCTGTGGTTTATATATACAATGGAATACTACTTGGCAATGAGAAAGAATGAAATCTGGCCTTTTGTAGCAACGTGGATGGACTTGGAGAGTGTTATGCTAAGTGAGATAAGTCATACAGAGAAAGGTAGTATATATTTAAAGAAATATTCCAACTTTAGTTTTAAAAATCATTTAAAATATTTAATGCCATTATTTAGCCTAACCAACATAATGCTGTTTGCCTTGCTGATTGGAGATTCACAATCTCCAAAGAAGGGCTGATTTTTAGCCCTTCTGTCTTCATTAAGCAATGTGTTTATCATCATTGTTACACATGCCGACCTGTGCTAAGTATAATAGCTTCTGAGTAAAGATGCCTGTAATAACGCCATGACCTCAGAAATTAGAAGGCATTTTAGGTCTCAAAAGTGTTAGTTTGATATATTCTTCTTGAATACAGTATTTAGGAAAGAAATTTGTTCTGTCATTAATCATTTTCCTATAAAATTAATAATACAAATATGTTGTGAGTATAATTTTCTTCATCCTTACAGATGCAGCTCTGACAGACTATGTTTTACCCAAAATGGCTGCTGCAATATTTCCCATCCCTCTTATTCTTCTAGAGCCTTGAGGTCTACGTTTTCTCTCATGAGTCTGGATGGACTTTTACAAATTCTTCTTCAAGTAGAGCCTGGCAGAAGTGATGCCACATGGTTTTTAAGCCTGGATCATACAAGGTCTCATGCTCTACCTTGATAACTTGAGACACTTGCTCCTGCCATGCTGTGAGTTCAAATTAGTCCATGTGGAGAGACCACATGGAAACACCATGAAAGGGGTACTCCTGTGGACAGTCTGGTTAAAGTCATCAATTACCAGACATAGGTGTGAAGATACCACAAATGTTTCCAGCCCAGCCTTCTCAGACATTTAGGAATAGAGACAAACTGTCCAAACGGTGCCTCCTGAACTCCCAACACACAGAGACTGTAAGTGTAACGAAACAGTCATTTTCTGCCACTACGTATAAGGTGGCTTGTTTTCTAGAAGTAACTGGATTATAAAATTTAGAGGTTTACCAGAAAACTGGAAGCAGTTGTTGCATGAAAAACTCACCTTTCACTGTAAAACCAGGAAGAATTACATAGACTGTAGAAGTTTGCAGGAAATGATACGAGGTTCTTGAGGTAGCAGAATTCACCTCCTCCTGAGGGCAATTCTCCTCTTATTAGTGGGTAGGCTTTTGAGTCCATATTTAAATTGCCTGGCTCTCAGCTGCCTCACATGGAACCTGAAAACATATCTTGGCTCATGCAGACTTCATGAACACACAAGGCTTGGCTCCACCCCTTCTCCTCCATACCAAGGATGGTCTGAACTAGACAATAATGAACTGTGTAGTTGAGAAAGGGAGGCTGGGTTGGGTCATACCACACAGTGTCAGGGATATGGCATGTTCTGGTGACTATTTAGGAGATGGCTTCCCTTTTACCCCTGGAGACTTATCATCTGGTAAGCTGATGAAAATATAAACAGTAAGGGATATACTATTATATGATCACAATGATACATTTATTTGACTTATAAACATTAAAAATAAATACAATATATGGTAAGATTCTTTTTTTTCCAACATGCATTGAATATTAAAAATGAATCATTTCCAGGAAATGTAGAGGAATAAATTTTTTGTCTTTTTTATATTAAATATAATTCATTGTCAAATTGGTTTCCATACAACACCCAGTGCTCATCCTAACAGGTGCCCTCCTTAATGCTCATCACCCACTTTTCCCTCTCCTCCATCCACTTTCAACACTTAGTTTGTTCTCAGAAAAAAAAAGTTACAGAGAGGGAAGGAAGCAAACCATATGGTAAGATTCTTAAATTGTGTGTGTGTGGGGGGGGGAGGGGTGTATGTGCACATGCAAATGCATGTTCCTTTTTATGTCAAATAGATATCAGCTCCCATGAGACTCATCTACGAATAGGAACACCTGGATAGCAGGTGGATGGGGAAGGCATTGGAAAGGAGGATCTGAGAGCTGTTTTTGGCCCATGAAACTTTCTCCCTGTTCTTCTTTGGTGTGTGGCTGCCCTTTTTGGAAGCCTCAATATCCTTGCCACTCGCTTCCCCATTGTAAGAAAAAAGCAAAATATCCAGAAGAAAAGGCCCTTTCTGGCTGGAGAATTATTAAGGACGGAATAAATACTCGACACTTTGCTCCTTCCTACTTCTTACTGACTTCCAGACCATTCCTTTTGGTGAATCCCATGCTGGGGCCAGATATAAACAAGCCAACCTCTGTCTTGTTTCTCTTGTCACCTCCCGAATGCTGAAGAACAAAGGAGGCATGATTTATGCTGTACAAGTGACTTGCTGCCTCCAGTTCCCTTAGTAATGGCAACATTGAAAGAACAGAGTGACAGAACAAGTGACAGTTGAACACAGAACAGCCCTGGGGTTCCTGTTCTTCAGAAGGGGGTGCAGTCCAGGCTGCTGCCCTGTGAGGAGCTTGTAAGGATACACTGCCCCTACCCCGTCCACATCCTTCCTTCTCATCCTGGTTAAGGATCCTTCACACCCAATAATGATCATGTTCAGCTGGGGGTTCCAGTAAGTCAGATTTCCAGGCTTAATACAGACTTTTATGCTTTTCCAGCATTCAAACAAAGTGATACACTGTATACTTTGTGTGAATTTTATTTGTCAACTATACTTCAATTAAACTGGAAAGAAAAAGAAAGATAAACTCAAGACAATAGCCTCCCTTTAGACCCTTTTGACAGATCTAAACTACAGGAAGCTGATTGAAACAAAAGCCTCCCCATCTGGGGTGTGAAGTGCACTCCCAGCTCTCCCCAAGATGTGAATACTCTCATCCAAGAGCCTGATATTTTTCAGAGGCCATAACTGAAGGAAATGAGTGCTTTTGTTCCCCTATTATCTGATGATTTTCTTTGTTGTTGTTGCTTAAATTGAGGAAACACTAATTCCAGAAGATGTCCTGGTCATTTGGCTATAGGGGTCTGACATCTAAGATGAAAAAGAAAAAAGTGGAGGGAAGGAGTGAGAGAGTCAAAAAAAAAATAAGAGGCTCTTCCAGAGAGAAGAAAAGGTCACTGCGTCTATTTTCAGTCTGTAAAATATTCCATTAGCTTTATTATGTGGAGGACATTAGCATTATGCACGGCGGGAAGGAACATTTTAATACAGAACATCTTTTCCTAGTTTCAAAAGACAAGAGTAAAATATAAAGGTAATGAAATTGCTGTAGGGGTGATGTCTTTTTCTCTTCAGGGGCTTTGCAGGCTGGCAGAGTAACATGCTAACAGGAGCATAATTTGACGGGTCAGAAATAGCCCTGGCAAGAGGAGAGGCAGGTTGGGCCCTCAGTGGCAGGGAGGCCTGGGGCTCTGACTTGCAGAGATGCTGTAGGACCCCTGTCTGGGGCTCCCCTCCACCTTTGGTTAGAAGGAACTGAATGGCTTTCCTGGGCGAGCCCTGGGACTCTCATCTCCTCCGGTTCCCTTATGGTTAATGGGCCTTCCCTTGGGGCTTTTAAATTCACAAAATAAAATGCAAAAGGTTACAATAGGAGCCAAATTACTGAAATATACATACGGTGGAAAAAGTCATAATTGTGATTATATTAACATATGTGCTACTTTATTAAGGAACTAAATAGTAACTAGTACTTGGGTTTAGGTTTTCAAAGTAGTGAGAAACGTAAGTAATATTTTGAGATCTCTATCATGTGAGTTCCCCTGATGCACCCACAACAATGTGTTTGTTGCCTGCATTCATAGTAGAAGGAAATGCAACATTTCAGTTAGAGGTTGGTAAAAATCATGACGTACCTCATTTCCCATCTAAGCTTCTGGGTGCTCCAAATGATCTCCACCGACCTCTTAGGGATCCAGGGACCTCCCCTCTGGACAAGAAAGGAGAAGGGGGACAAGCCTATGCTCTGGGGAGCACCATGTTGGGTGGATGAGGTGGAAGACAGAAGACCCTGATGACCCTCTGTCTCAGGAACAGCAGTGTGTGGTAAACTGAGGACCTGTGTCCCCTCTGCAAAGGTGCCTGTGAGGAAAGACCACCTGGAGAGAGGCTGGAGTGTGTTCTGCATGGGGAGTAAGGCTGCTTAGATCTGGGCCATGGGGAGGACAAAGTGGGCACAGCAGGCCCCCCAAAAGTGTCAGGTAATTCAGGAAAAGTGGCCTCCCACACAGGGATAGGAGGTCAATTCAGGAAGAGGAAGGGGCTGCAGAGAAGAACCTTGAGGAGGCAGGATGTAGAGTTAAGAAGACCTGGCCTGAGTCACGAGTAGGGATTTCTGATGGGTCATGCAGTATCTCTGATTCTCAGAGATGTGTCTCCTGCCACACTGGAGTGATGCCTGTCCCCTGGCTCATTTCAGATGGGTGTTAGGATACCTGCAGCTTTGTAAGAGCATCGCATGGGAGGGGCAAACTATTAGGATAGAAAAAAACTATGGCGACCCATTAAATGAATGTTAAAATATTAGCAAGGAAGCTGCCTTACCTACTTGACACCACAGTCTGTAGGAATTTGATTAACATGTACAAATCATTTGTTAATTTCAAAGATTAGCTTTCATTTATTAAAGTCGGCCACTGAAAATACTCCTTTGAATTATAAACTAGTTAATTTCCAGGTGACAGAAGTCCTTGAAAGTAATAATGCTGCATTAAAATTCACCATTCACATCTTTTAGGACTTTCCCCCACACATAGCCCAAATCTAAGCTATTACTACATTCTTTTCCTTTCTTTCCCCAACATGCCCACCCTTGTTGGAAAGGACAGCTTGTGCCTTTGGGTTACATTAATGTACACATGATAAATACTCTATATTCTGAGCATTTAACAGGAAAAGCAGGACTTCTCCTTGATGACAATTTGTCAATTAGTACTTTAATCATATTTATATCTTATTTATACTCTGACAACCTCCAAAATGATTCCAGCAGAGGGTTAGCTCATTTCCTGCATGTAAGTGATCCTTTCTCATTGCATTCCCCTAGCCCCAGTTTCTAAGGTCTAATTGAATATATTTCCTTGATCACTCCAGAATCTTAAATTAGGGGCCTTAAATTAGTTCCCCAAGATTGCCTTTTTCAACCAATGAGCGTGGATGGCTTTTGAGAAAAGTGCTCTTTCATGCCAGGTCTTTTTTTCTTAGATGTTGCTTCCATGTCTTACTGTTTACACAAACCAATCAAACACCTGAAAGTGTATTTATCACACTCCTTTACCAGGCCACAGATCCCATGAATACTAAACACTTTAATAATACACGTTAGGGTTGTGAAAGGATGCACGACCTCATTGATCACCAGTATGCTCTCCTTTGTCAACTTTAATCGGCACGGTGACTAGCCCAACCTGGGAGGCAGCACACCCTCTCCACCAAGCCACCCCCAAAGTCTCAAAAGCCCATCCTCTCCTGCCTCAAGATGCTAAGAATTCAGACTCCAAATCTTATTTACATCCTTGTCATCTGGGGGTCATGGTCCCATCACGTAACTGGAGAAGACCTTGCTGTCCAACGGGCTACAGAGTAAGGCAGGCAGCAGAACTCAGCAGTCAGAGGATCTTTGGAAGGATGGTAGCAAGGAGGTTACTCTCACTCTTATATAAGCAGCTGCTCCTACATGAAGATAGGAAAGCAGGCAAGAAGGGAGAGCCTCCTGGTGGGGACTCAAAGGCAGGTGGGGCAGGTGGCCTTGGCAATTTCAATGGGTGGGAGTACTAGGCTGGGTGTAGGCAAGACACGGCTGCAGACATGGCCTCACCCTGGCAGGTGTTTGTGGGGCAAGTGTTCTATCCTGTTGGCTCTGCAGAGACCCAATGCTCCTAAGCAGAGGTCCCACTGACAGGTGTGTATCTTAGGAAGCTGAACATGGGGCCAGCAAGCAGATTTCTTGGGGCTTGGGGATGTCACTCTGTTCTGAGAGGCATATGTGGATGTGGAGAGGTTGTCCAGGTATGAGATGGTGCCATTCCACTGACTATGCAGAGCATGTTCACCTGCTGTCACCCAGTGCATACAACACTGGCTGTGGTGCCAGATGGGACCCATAGCCTTATCTGACCTAGTCTTGTCTTACCTAGAAGGCCACAGAGGGGTAACTTGCTCTGGATCACCCAGCTGGGAGCAAATGTCACTGAGATGGTCTCCAAAATCCCAACCCCAATCACCCAGATCTTTTATCTGAATAGCATGGAGATATGTTACCTTCTGGTTTGCTTTGCAGGGAGGCTGGGTAGAGACATGTTGGAAGTGTCTGCTCTGAGGCAGGTTTCCAGTCCAGGTCTGTGTCCTGTGCACCTGCCTTTATGGCTGGGGCCTCACACAGGTTACCCGATCTCTCTGAGTCTCAGTTCCCTTGTCTGCAAAGTGCTCTTCCTTGTCACCTCAGAATCGTTGGGGGACATATGTGATAGTGAACATGCAAACACCTGGGAAACAATAGCCACTGTCACTATTACTGCCCCTGCAGTGGGTGGTGGGGGACATGTCCTGTCCCTGAGTGGCCAACAGCGATGTTCCTAGTTCAGGGAACCTCCCAGACACCGAGTACCTGACTTGTATGATTATCTCTTTCTCGACCCCCATGAGCTGAAACCCTTAATTCCTCCTTCTTTATGGTCACAAATTATTATTTTGATTCTATGTTGGGAGCTGAAGGGGACTCATTCTGAATTAAGATGTAGTTAGAAGCACAGTTAAGGTTGACTCTGCTTTAAGCCTTTCCCCTAGCTTTTGAGTTCTGTTAAGTTCCTGGGACATAAGATCAGTCATTCTACAGGGTAGCAAGAGGCTGTGCTAACATTGCTTTTAAGCCCAGCTCTGAAAGCCCTTCTTTGGTTTTCTGGCATGTGACACTCCATGCCACACGGGATGGGCTCGTACTTCTTTCCTCCCCTGCTCTAAAACAAGAACACCAGGAGGTCTACATAAGAGGGCTAGTCACCATCTTCCCAACAAGACTCGGGCTGGTGTTTGGGGTGTGCTGGATTTCTGTCTTGGCCACAAAAGGTAAAAATCCTAAATCAAAGCCACCACCTCCTCCGCATCTTCACCTGGAGTCAGATTGTTTCTATGTAATAAAGAAGCAGAATTTATTCTGGGGAAGAGATCACTCGCTGGTGAGATGTACCAAGTCACTTTGGGGCCTCCCTGCTCCTGAAGTGATAAGGAATAACAAAGAATGTTGGAAAAAATTAGTCTTTCTCATGAAAGGCTCTTACACCAAGAATGGAGTCAAGCAGAACTCACCTGCACTTAACCAGTCATGCGCTCAGAGAACTTGATGGATAAATTAATGCAATATTCACCTGGGCAATATTTTCTTCCCATTGCCATCAAGTGTTTATGTACCCATTAGCATAGTTATGCAACGGACTTGGATGAAGCAGAATACTCCCAGGAAGATGTGTAATTACAGGACAACAGTGAGAGTTCCGTGTATTCCCTGGATTTTATTTTAGAACTCCTGAATTATAGGCCCATTCCCTCCTGATCACATCTGACACCCACAGGAAGGTGGGTCTGGCCCAATTCCCTGTAAGTCTTGAGCCAAGCTGGTCCCCTCATGTGACTGAGATGGGTGCCAGGGAACAGAAACAGCCAGAAAGGACCACGGTGTTTCCCTGGAGGCGCTGTACAGGAAGAGGCTGAGAGAGAGCACCCTACACACATTTTTGCAGACCAAATGGGAGTCCCCAAGGTAGGAGAGCCAAGGGTTCCTGGGGAGGTGGCATGGGGGTCACGAGCAGGTCTTAGGGCTGAGGGAAGGACAGGCTGTTGGAGGAAGAGACCTGAGTCCACAAGGGTTCCAGTCTGCCCTGAAGACTAGTGGGAGCCCAGGCAGTCTGTGAACTGGGCCTATCTGCCTAAGGAATATTAACTCAGGGCGTTGGCAGATATATTAGAAAGGGAGACTCTGGAACAGGACTGTGAGTTGGAATATGTTTCATTCTCAGAAAACATCTCACTAGGCTTTAGAGTTGGGCAAAGGGACTGAGGGAGGCACAGTGCCGACAAGACCTTTGTACAGAGAGGCTTTGAGGATTCCCAGCAAAGAGGATGTACTGAGCAGAGGGGAAGGGCCTTGTATGATGGCAAATGTTACTTCCATGAACAGAAATCCAGAGAACACTCAGGCGGCACCCAGAATATCCTAAGCATCTCATGATTCACACATGGGAGCAGATTCTAGATGATTTGTGCCTGACAACCCACTGTGGACAGAAAACGTCCCTCTAACTCAAGAACTGAGATGCCAGATCTTCCCCGTTGCTGTAACTGGGCAGAAGGGCATGCAGGAAAGAGATAGGCCTTCTCTAGAAGGCCAGGCTTCTTGGAGCAACTTACTTTCATTCATGGGCACATCCTCCCCTTCCTGGGAAGCGATAAGCCCACCTCTGGCAAACAGCACAGGTATCTGAGCTAATATACAGCACCTGTGGGACAGGCCAGGCCCCTACATTCAGTTTGGGGCTCTGGCTTCCTTCAGACTTGAGCATGTCAGCTGAACTTCAGGCAACTCCATTTCTCATGATTCAATATTCATGCATAATAAATCATGCCACACTGTGAGTGTTCCTTGTGAGCTACCTTGCCAATTACCTAAAAACCAGCTTAAGGGCAGGAGCAATCAGGCGCTGCATAAATCTGAGCTTCTTTTGTGGGTGGTGTGCATGACTCAGGCACCCTGCAGTGGAATCAGAGATGGGGCTATTACCCAAGGTCTGGCTGATTAGCGCTTGGCTCCCTCATGTGCAATGTTACATGCATAAACATGCTCCCAAATGCCCTTGACAGGGTGACCCCAAATCGTTGTATGGACACAGATGGCTCTGGGAGGAAGATTTGTCACTTACAAGATTCATTTTGGTTTTCGAACTCTGCATGTCATTTCCAAAGGAATGCAAGGCACTGAGCAAAATATTCAAAATCATCTCAGGAATGCAGAGAATTATTTTAAATTGAGCTCTAGGGACAGTCTCAAAATGTCTCATCTGTTTCACCAACCTATTATGTCTCCACTGCATTTAGAAGGATATCTGGGATGACCATGAAGTACTGCCAGTCTGTTTTTGATGCTTTCTGTGCCTGTGAACTGGCCCAGGACAGCCTGGAAGCTCCTATGGCTCTTTCGTTGATAAAGAAGAGACCACCAGAGACCCCAGGTGGTAATGGTAGGCAACATGGGCCTGGAAGGGGGTAGGTGGCCTTGGAGGGTAGCAACATAGCAGGAGGCTGGGGGATAATGAAGAAGCCATGGGGTTCACGCTTACTTTGAAAATACCCAGTTTGGATGGAGGGAACAGTACCAGGGAGACTGTTGAAGAATGCTACTGTCTAAGTGGGCCTTATAAGGGGAGCTCAAATAAGAAAGTCAAAGTGTCCCAAATGATGGGACTTTCTGGAGAGCCACAGCTGTGCTGAGATGGAGGATAGCAGGGGTCCAAGGAGGTGACTGGCACCAACAGCAGCTGACTCATACTCAGAAATTCACCACTTGCATTTAAGTATGTCCCAGTGCACGACCAGTTCTAGAAGACACCTCTCTCTCCCTGCATGTCTTGCTGTTGCCTAGTCCCCTAAATAAACCACAATCATGTCATCCAAGAATTCATTGCTTCATCATTTATCTTTGAATTATTTCTGGGACAACCAGCCCTCCAGCTCTTCCCTGCAAGCTCACAAGCTGAAGACGTGGGCTCTCTGCTTATGTGTTGGCTGGAACATTGCTGCCACACAAAGCTCAGGTGGACAGAGATACAGACCAATGTAAACACATTCTGTAGTTGCATTTCAGACACTCCTTATTATCTTGTACATAGCCTCAACAGGTTAAAAATAAAGAGTTCTCCATATAAAAGTAGGGAAGGAAAATAAAAACAAGGAGTATAACACACATGCTCTGCAGGTCATACTACATGCTGTGCTCAAAATAATTTTTTCAGCTCTAAATTCAGCATCTGCTAAGCTCTTTGTATGGGGTTCATAGAACTCTCCATGTTCCAGGAAAAGGTAACGCTTATCAAGGAAGCAAGAAAACAAGGGGATTGCCAAAAATAGCCACCTCCAGAGTTGTCAGGCAGGGCCCTGTCCTCTTGCTGGACCATTTTTTTATGCAGAGGTGCAGATGGCAATGTTATAAGTACCTTTAAAATAACCACAGAGATGAGGTGCCTGGGTTGCTCAGTCAGTTAAGCAGCCAATTTCAGCTCAGGTGTCGGGCTCTGTGCTGACAGCTCACAGCCTGAAGCCTGCTTCAGGGATTCTGTGTATCCCTCTCTCTCTGCCCCTCCCCCACTCATGCTCTGTCTGTCTGTCTCTCTCTCTTTCTCTCTCTCTCTCTCAAAAATAAAAAATAACAATTAAAAATTATTTTTGAACACCCACAGAGAGTTGGCCTGATGGGTGAGGTAGCCCAGTGAGAGGGTCTCTATCAGTGAGAAAGACTGAGTTCCACTGATGGCAAAATGAAAATATCAGAGATGTACCAAATATGGGCCTAGATTCCTATGAGAATGTATAATGTACTCATCAACCAATGATGTATCACAATCCTTCTTGAATTTGTATGTTCAGCTTGCATCAATATACACATGAGTCAAAATATATGCAATTGCTATCCTTCATGCAAAGTGGCACTTAATGCTATGCAAGATGCAAGGTGGATTAGTGGCCTTGGCCTGTCCGTAGTTCTGAGGGAAGGCAGGAGTGTCCCACTAACTGTCACAGTCATATCCCCAACACACGGGGAGCCCTGAGATCTGACTTGAGGCCATCTGAGGCTAACAGGGGCTGTCCATGTAGCTGTACCCAGAGACACTTGTGATGACCCTTCGTTGCCTCTGTTATAAACCAGTGCATGCCTAGCCAGGCTGGACTCAGCTTTTATAAGCATAGCCAGGGGCCAAGGGCCACTGCACAGAACCAGGAGCTCCTGGCACTGCACCTCTGTTTGGTTCTCAGGATGTCACAGGACCTGTGTGGGGGCTTTAATCTTAAAAGAGATGCAAAAGAAACATGAACAACCTTGCTTTTAGAGGCATGCTATATCCTCAAATTTCACACATTTGGAAATGTAATTTGAGGTGACCCATAAGGCCAGATGGAAGAATGTAAAATTTAATACATTGAGATTTTATCCTTAGATTGGGGATTTGCAGGCAATTCCTGGGCTCTGCTCTTGCACAGTCAATCAACATGTGGGTTTCTATGCTACAGACAAATAATCACAAAGTCAAGATACTAATTACTGAAACAAAGCATCACCTATAACTGAAAAAAAATCCATACAATACACTCCAGGGAACAAAACAGACATGATGTATTTGTTCATTTATATACCAAAACTAGTTAAAATCAGTAACTTACATCCAGCATAGATTCCAGATGGCAAAAAAAAAAAAACATATCAGAAATCTGATTTGTCTTGGCTGCCCCAGATCATTAATATTTATATGGAGTTGTTTAAATCCAGAAGTTGCAAAACAACTCTCAAAAGCTACAATCAGCAATTAAATGTGCACATGGAGATAGAGATATCCAAGGAGGAGGGGGGAGAGGGAGAGAGAGGGAGAGAGAGGGAGAGAAGGGGGAGACAGGGAGAGAGAGGGAAAGAGAGGGGGAGAGAGGGGGAGAGGGGGAGAGAGGGGGAGATCTGATCTTTTGATGTCCACCCAGCTGCCATTGCACATTTTCTGATACAGGTTAAAATATATCCAGCTTAGTCAGCTCATCCCTCAGCCATGTTTTTAAATCATTGTCT
The DNA here is from genome assembly GCF_016509475.1 of Prionailurus bengalensis. Classification (NCBI taxonomy): domain Eukaryota; kingdom Metazoa; phylum Chordata; class Mammalia; order Carnivora; family Felidae; genus Prionailurus; species Prionailurus bengalensis. Next base: position 49,306,515 of record NC_057354.1, on the reverse strand, counting down.
GCAAGTCAACTCTGTTTCTGTGCCTACCTGGGCTTTTGCAGCCCTGAAGCTCCTTCCCCAAAACATTAACTGACACGACACTCACCTTGGGAGGCTGAGATGGACCTGTTCCAAGCCCCTCCCATGCCCTTGGTCCCTTGGTAGCATATTCCTCCCCATGTGGTCCCTTCACTCCTGTTTCTCTGCACCTCCCAGGTCTGGGACATGCTTTGCCAGGTCTTTTTCCCAGACTCCAGCCACAGAGTTGTTACCTTGCTGGACCAGAAAATATCTAACTCTCTGCCTCTAACTCTCTAACTCTCTTCAGTTTACTATGAATCAGGGGACACTTGAGATCATGAACTTGATGACAAAAGAGAGGGGGATGGTGAAGTACATAAAACATGAACTCCAGGACGTGTTGATGATTATGAACAACACCACTCAGTGTGTGGAATACACAAGGTTCTGGTTTTATGTAAATGCACCTGTTCTAAACACACAGTTTTGAAGCAAAAAGAATAGTGACAATTTTGGAAGTCTGCCCCTGTGACAAAGTTTATATGGGAGAACATGAAAATGCTGGTTTGTTTTGGGAAAAGAAGTGGCTAGAAAGATGGACAAGTGACAGCTTCTGAAAACACCCAGAGCATTTTTCTTCAACCATCTGAAAAGGTCCTAGTTCATTTTCACACAAAAGATTTACTGTAACTACGCTTCTGGCTGATGGGAGGGTGGAGGAAAATGAACAGTCTTGGGTCTTCCTCCATGTACCTTCAGTGACCCTAAGGGTGTACAGGAGGCATCCACAGACACCCCACAGTGCCTGAAAAATATGTCTGCTCATTTTCTTGTGAAAAGATTTTTTAATCTAAAGATAAGTTTATTTTAGAACATACTGTTTCCATACTGTGCTTCCTGACTAGTTTTCATGGTGTTCTGCTTCTAACCTGCTATTCTCTGGTTTAAAATTCTCTGTTAATAGGTGGACTCTCTGTATTCAAGACAGACTCTCTGTTCCATGTTCAAGGATCTCTGGCATTCCAGGCTGACTGTCCTATGTCAGTCTACTTCCTTCTGCAGCATAAAGTTTACATCAGTGTGATTTACTCCTCCCCTCACCCTCAGGTCACCTCTGTCTTTATCATTTCCAACTATGATGCAGGAACAAGCCAGATGGTCCAGAGGACAGTAGGAGACCTCAACCCATGACTGATGGCACCTCCCTCTGTAGGTGGAGCACCTTGGAGGAATGAGATGGGTTCTGTGACCCAGAGGATCCCCCTGGGCTTAGTACCAGTTGTCCACAGTCCTTCCTGGGTCATGTTCCCAGAGTATTTGTTTGGAGGACTGATTTGATCTCAGTCATTGCCAACTTCTTCCAGCTGTCTGGAAACTCATTTATAAGCCACATGGCTCATCTTTAGGAAATGACCAAGTGGAACATGGGTATGCACATCTCTGCATCAGGCACAAATACAACCAGGACTTAGTGAGCATCTAAGAAGTGCCAGACTGTGTGCTTGGTATCATTTACACAGGGATGCTGATTCCTATGAGAGTGAATGAGGCATATATGGTCTCTGCCCCATTTTCTCACACACCTGTCAACCTTGGTAACTTTGTACTTGGTCACTCATGCACAGCAAAGAGCCCATTCAACTTTCTGTTAGCACCAGAAGGAAGGGGGAATTCGAGCAATGGATAATCTGAGTTCTTAAACCAAGCCTTTGACTTTCTAATAAAAAATTCCTATTATGAAATAAATATATTCCCCATATAAACAATTAAGGAAAGAGACATGTACACTTATGCTTATGGTAATGCTTCTAGTAACTTCCCTGCAGAAAGACAGCTAAAAACCCTAGAGCAAATATTAAAGAACATTTTTAAAAGCATCAAAAAGATAAGAAAATGAGCGGCTATTAGGCCAAGGCCCAGGAGAGGAAAAGAATCTTGTGGTACAGGACAGGCACAAGGAGACACTTCTGCCTGGGTGATGTGTGCTGACCCAAAAGAGGTGGCTGAGAGGCAGCGTTTGGGGTTACTTTTGGGGCACAAAGTCCACCAAAGAGGAATATCCTAGCAAACTAGCTGCTGCCACAGGACCGAGCAGCACAGACCTAAGCCATAGAAGAAACAGTGAAGTAGATGTATACCCACCCTCCCTTGAATTACAGACTGGCTTTGCATCTGCTCAAAACTTGAGCTTGGACTAAGGTGACCCTGAATTCTCTGTGCCCCACATCCCAGCAAAAGCAAAGAAATACCTCAAAATATTCCATGAATACTTGTTATCCCCCAAACAATGACCAGCATGGGATGCCTGGGTAATTCAGTTGGTTGAACATCCAACTTTTGATTTCAGCTCAGGTCATGATCCCAGGGTTGTGGGATCAAGCCCCATGTCAGGCTCCGTGCTTAACATGGAGCCTGCTTAAGATTCTCTCTCTCTCTCCCTCTGCTCCTCTCCCCCCCCCTCTCAAAACAAACAAACAAACAAACAAACAAACACACCACAAAACAATGACGCATATACAACAAAAATCTAAGAAAATATGTCATGAGAGGGAAACAAAAAAATAGACTTGCAGGAGTACCCAACATTATAAGCATCAGTTATGGACCGTAAAACACCTCTGCTTATGATGTTCAAGAAAACAAAAGAAAAAGGTTTGAAATGTTGGCAGGTAATTTCTATAAAAAGTATAAACAGTGAATGGGTTTATCAGAAGCCTCAACACAACTGAGGAGAGAACTTCCACTCACAATTCCATATCTAGTGAAAACACCTTCAAGAATAAAAGTAATAAAATGGCATTTCCAATGACACAAAACAGATAGAATTTCACCAGCAGACTCATACTAAAGGAAATTCTTTAGATAAGAGGAAAGTTATTCAAGCCATAAGGTCAAGGATTCAGGAAGGAATAAGGAATGGAGTAAGTGGATTTTGCAAGTATATGCAGATAGATACTAACAATATAAGATGGTAACAATAATGTCTTCTTGGTGGTATCTATATCTGTCTATCTACCCTTATATTTATATTTAAAAAGGAAATAAAAAAGGCCCAAATTTATAATTTGAGAAGATTTATAAAACTGATGATTTAGATGAAACTGACAAAATTCTAGAAAAATACAATGTACCCAAATGCAAATTAATTAGACTTATCAATATTAAATACATTCAATTAGTAATTAAAAATCTCCCTATAAAGAAAGCTCCAGTCCAAGATGACACCAACAGTGAGTGCCATAAAAGTTTCAACAACTAAATAATTTCAGTTTTATATAAACTTTCAGAGAAAAGAAAGAAAATTCAAGGTCGGTTTAACATTTTTGAATCAGCCAATGCAACTCCTCTCATTGTAGATTGAAGGAAAACATTCACATAGGTTTCATTTGCACAAAAAGCCTTTGAGAAATTCAACATCCTTTCTTGATCAAATAATAAGGTATATGGAAGGTTCCATGTACTATTAAGGTTGGAAATGTCCCCTTAGATACCCAAGACATGATAAGAATGTCACTTATATTCAGTGTAACTCTTGCAAGTCCAGTCAGGAAAGATAAAGCAATGAGGGCTTGGGGATGCAAGCTCAGGGAGTAATATCATAAAGGTATTCAAAGAAGTGAATCCTGTGGAAGTCTCCACAGTGCTCACTGGTGGGGACAGGGGCGGTGATCAGGAGGCAGTATGGCAGAGGACACTGGATATTCTATTTCTTGACCTAGGTGATGGTTACTTGGCTGTGTGTTTTATAATAATTTGTTAAGCTATACAATTATGTGTGTGAGTATTATTTTCAAACTAAAATTGGATTGAAAAATCATCTTCAGATTAATGGTGTTAAAACAAACACACAAATAGGAGTAGCTGGCTGGCTCAGTGGATAGAACATGAAGCTCTTGAACTCAGGTTGTGGGTTTGAGCCCCACGTTGGAGATAGAGACTACTTAAAAATAAAATATTAAAAAAAACCACAACACACAAAAAACCAACAATGCAAACAAATAAAAACACATGTGTGGAAAGGATAGAAAAGCCAGTCATTGCCTATTTGGGGGGTTATTTTCTTTCCAGTCCCTTTCTGTTTTTCTGACTTTAAAAAATGTATAACAATATATCCCACATCTGAAGAGTGCAACATTTTAAAAACTGAAGACATAAAAAAGAAATCATTTGACTGATTCTTCCAACAAATGACCATGGGATTAATTTTGAAGCCACAAACTGGCTCTTTGTTGAAAGAACAAAAGGGGACTGATAAGAAAGTTAATAAAAAACAATTTCTACAAGAGAAAAGTAGTAAACCCAAATCAATCTGCATTAAATTGAAAACAAAAAGTGATCATAGATGAGACTGTATTAGAACTTCTAGGAGCCAAAGGTGGGCACAGAGGGACTTTACTGGTATTGCGGTGTTTCCTTGGAACCTCACCCCCTGTGAGCCCCACACTACTGTGCAGTTAACCTGCTGTGTGATCCTGAATAAGTTAAACAGCCTTGTTGAGCTTCAGCTTCCTCACTTGTGGGGCCAGAGGGAAACTGCCTCTCAGCCAGTGGTCCTCATGAGGATGAAAGGTGATCCACTGTAAACTTGTTCTGAAGTGGCTCTGAGTGTATCTGAAGGATTCATAAATAGCACATACCCTGATGTGAACAGGGTCTACCCACCTTTTTCATCTGTGAAATGGTGATAATACTGGTACCTCATTTAATAGGGCCATTGTAATAATTAGGTGCCCATAAAGTACTTTGCACACTTCCCAGCTCAAATTTAAGGCAATGCTCCTACTGTAGTTCTGGTTCTATGGAGTGTTGCTGCTCTTACCTTGTAAAGAATAAAGGTTGGATGTTACCTTATTACCTATTACACTTTACTTTTGGTGTCGGTCTGGTTTGGGCCACAAGTGTTCCTGCTACGTTTTTCAATACTCCTGTGTCCTTGGAGGAGGGGCAGTCCTTGGAGGATAACAGGAGCTAAAGCTTCACGTTGCTGGATGCCCAGGTGATTAGCTCAGTGCTTTCAGGAGGAGAGACATGAGACACATCTCCTGTGTCTCAGAGCCCCTCAGGCTCATGCCTCTGGCTGGTCACTGCCTCCTCTGCCCCAGGCCTCTCCTCCACTACATCCCAGGCAGGCACATCACTCTACCTGTGCAGGGCCATGGAAGCAGGACGAAGTTCCCTCTCCAGTGGCCCCTGCCAGAGAGGTCCTGAGTGCTGAGCAGCCAGCATTCCTCCACTGGGAGGTGGTGGCCAGCATGGTAAGGCACCCACTTGCATTTCTTTCTTCCCTTCCATGCACCATTTCCATTTCCCTTCACTTTCGTTGACCTGGGGTTGTACCTCCAAATAAAGCATTAGAACCCCAACCTTGCTGCAGGTTCCATGTTCTAGGGAACCTAGGGAAAGTCCAAGAGGCTGGAAAATCTTTATTCTCGGTGCTCATTAGTTTGCTGCTATGGCGTTAGGCATCTCCTAGGGTCCCACAGGGGAGGCAGTGACCCCCGTCCCAGCCCCCACAGGCTGGGCCAGGGCCACACTCAGCCACTGCAGCTAGGGCTCTCCCTCTCCCAGCCCAGCAGCTCCTGATGAATAAGGCCAAAATTTGTACACTCTGTAATAACTATAGCTCTTTCACAATCATACATAACATGGAATGGGGCAGTCCCTGGGGAGGTAAAATGTGTTCTGAAATATTAGAACAGAAATAAGGAAAAGCACATGCAGCCATTCCCATAATATAAAGACAGAATCTCTTGTGCTCACACTATTTCTTCCTTCTTAGCTTGCACTTTTAGCTGCAGACAAATGCACAGTGGATATCCATCATCTGTCTCCTGAGCAGTGCTGCCAAGACAGCTCCTCTGAATGCATTGTGGAAGACCATGAGAAGGATTTGAGTGGTAGGCTGGGGGTAAGGAAGGAAGGAGGAGGAAATTTAGGGTCCATCTCTTCCCTGATCCCCCATGGAGGAAATAATCCCATTGCCTCAGCATCCCCAGACACTGCATGTATCTCTCTGTGGTGCCAGGAAGCTCTGCACCTCAGCAACAAGAATAGCAGATGCTCAAAGTCAGATGCTCCTTTGCCTCTTGCACAAGTCACAACACCTGTGGGCAGTGAGTGACACCCCTGTGGTTGGCACACAGACTAACCACATAAATGTGAAGGTGTCCAGTTGATGGTCATTGACATCTGAGGGTGACTTGGGGGAAGGGCAAGGACTCAGAAACCTCATGTAGAAAAACACATATGTGGGTGCTGTGAAGAAGCAATGTTGCAAGGAAAAAGATTTCTTCACATTTAATCATCTCTCCAAGTTGCTCTTAGCAAAATAAACACACACACACACACACACACACACACACACACACATGAATTATTCCAGCTGCAAGACATCAAAAGTCTAGGTAATGAGCAGAAGTCCCTAACAGTTTCCTGCTCCCTATTTTCAAATCATCTTACCAATATCACATTTTTCTAAGAGCAGATCAGTTTGTTCTTTCCATATCAATACATAGGAAGATGGGGCAAGTCATCTATGGCCCAATGTCCCAATGGCCCCATGGGTTGGTTCTTTTTAGTACCAATAATGTGGTGGCTCAAGAACCAACTACAACAGCAAATCCAGAAAATGGCATTATTTGGCAATCTCCAAGGAAACCATTCCCTCACTTTTTATTTTTTAATTTTTTTTCAACGTTTATTTATTTTTTTGGGACAGAGAGAGACGGAGCATGAACGGGGGAGGGGTAGAGAGAGAGGGAGACACAGAATCGGAAACAGGCTCCAGGCTCTGAGCCATCAGCCCAGAGCCTGACGCGGGGCTCGAACTCACGGACCGCGAGATCGTGACCTGGCTGAAGTCGGACGCTTAACCGACTGCGCCACCCAGGCGCCCCCCCTCACTCTCTTTGAGTGGCACAATGTCTTGAGTGACTACAGAAAAGTTTGGGTTCTTTCTGGGAAATTGGGTGAAAATATTGTCAAGAATCCTACAAATAAGCCATAATCAATTAGTGTTAACATCCAAGGTGGAGATTCAGGAGGGAAGCATTTAATTCCCATTGGACAGTAAAGATGTTCCCCATGTCTTCTACCAGGGCTTATCTGAGTGACAGGTTTTCACACCCCAAATGCCATAATTGTCTCCCTCCACCTTTGCAGAATTTGTACAGCCACTTATTCAGAGGGAAGAAGACAGCCTGCAATGTACTTGACTTATGTTTCTACTCTGCTAGAGAAAGTCAAATTCAGGAAAAAGAACAAGTACCTTTAGTATATATTATTATTCAGGACTGCTTTGTTCTCTCCTATAATTTAATATTATCAGTCCTACTGGAGTCAGATGGGGGAAGGACAGGCATATCCCTAGGAGCTATAATCAGGGTTGTTATTTCACTGAGAAAAGAAGAGGAAAAGATCTAAGACTCAGATATTTTCCCCTATATGAGTATTCATAATGTCTAAAGCAAGGCCCAGAGTTTCTCTAACACTTGAGTGCTATTTGGGTGGAATCAGTAATCAAGTACATAATTACTGAGCAGCAACCTGGACAGTGATGTTGGGTGAGGGGCTGGGGGCTGATCCTGGCTCTGCCCCTGGAGATGTGACCTACTTGATTTCTCTGGGCCTATTTTATCACCTGAAAATGGGGACAGGAGGACTCTCCTCAGAGGCACAGGGAGTGAGTGAGGGCATAGTGCCTGAGCATAGCAAATGTGTATTACTAGGGCACTTATCACTGCCCACTCCCCACTGCCCTCGAATCCTTCCTTCCCTTCTTATTTTGTCCAAATTCTGCAGCCCATCCCCACACCTACTCCTTTGCCTATCTACTGAGTCCCTGCATCCCTTGCTTGTGGTCTTCTTCAGGCAAGTTGGCAGCCCTGGTGCATCCCCTCTGCCTGGGCCCCAAAGAATTAGGCAGGGGAGCCCTGCAGAGGGTCTTGCTGCCAAGACATGCACAGGGGCATCAGGGGCCACAATCCTGCATGCTCTCCCTGGCCCTCAGCTCCTCCTTCCTTCTAGGACTTCAACCCCTGCTACCTTAGGAGCTTCCTGTGTAACTCAGGAACCTGGAGTCCTAAGATGAGGGCTCTGCACCCCACCTGCCTCCTTGGATCTGCATGAACTAGGGAACTCTTAAAGGCAACAACTGCTTCGGGGTGACTGGGTGGCTCAGTGGGCTAAGTGTCTGACTCTTGGTTTTGGCTCAGGTCATGATCTCACAGTTTTGTGGCTTCAAGCCTTGCATCAGGCTCTGTGCTCACAGAAGAACCTACTTGGTATTCTCCGTCTCCTTCTCTCTCTGCCCCTCCCTTACTCGTGCTGTCTCTGTCTCTCTCAAAATAAATAAATATTTTTTTCAAAGAAAGACAACTGCTTCCACTTACTCTGCCTATCCACTCAAGATCATCTCTCCAGAAATTCTCTTTCACCAGCTCCCCCTTCCCCTCGAGTGCCAAGTCAATTTCCCCTCTCTGTTGGATCATGTTCTTCAGCATACAGATGTGCTATGATTTCTTCCACTTAGAATAACTTTTCTTAACATGACCTCTCCTATTAACTATTCCCCCTTTCTCTTTCTGTTTACAGCAAATTTCTTCAAAAAAGATAACTTGATGCATCATATCCAATGGCTTTCTTCCCATAATCTTTAAAAAAAATTTTTTTTGGTTAAAATATACCTACAGAAAAGTGCACAAATCATTAAATGCAATGCTTAATAAATGACCAGTTTTCACATACTGAGCTTTACCTTTGTGGGAATACTGGCAAGTGTGTAACTAGCACCTGGGTCAAGAAATGGAACATCCCCAGCACCCATGACCACCTCCCATGCCCCCTGCACAGTGCCTGCCATTCTAGTTCCCAGCAGCACAGCTCAGGGATTGTTCTTTCCTGTTCCCTCTTGAGCCCACAGACATAGCCTTTCACTTCCAGCACTCTGGAAACTGCTCTTGCCAATGCTACCACCAGCCTCCTCATTGGTGAGACCTCAATGTTTAGACCTCATCCTCCATTCCCGTCCCCAGCCCAGACTTCTCTCTTGAATCCCAAATTCACAGAAGGCAGCACACAACAAGCTGCCTTCTTAGTGTCTCCACTTGGATGCCAGCAGGCACTGAAAACCTGACAGGGTCAAAGTCTGGTTCCATCTGCTCCTGTGGCACACAGCCAGCATGTCCCCCCAGCCAGTGGAACCCATCATCCAGTAGTTCCTTCCCTTCTCTCTGTCTCACACCCACAACTGAAATCTGTTGGTCATTCTTCCAAAAGCCATCCTGTGTCTCTACCTCTCACTAAATTCCCAACCATGACAGTGGTCCAGATCACTACTGGATGGTCTACTCCTGGATGGTTATACCAGACTCCAACATGGTGTCTCCTATCCTTATGTTCCACATGCTCCCCTGATAGAGTGTAGACAGATGGTGTCTTTCCTCTGCTCAAACATCCCAGTGGCTTCTCAGCCCAAAGAAAAAGCCCAAGTCACTGTTACAACCTAAAAGGCCCTGTGGGCTCTGCCCCACCTCACCCCTCTCTTGTCTTATTTACTCTTCCACAATCAAAGGTCACCTGCTGCAGCCACACTGGCTTCCAAATCATTCCCTGTATGTACCAGGCATGTTCCTCACTCAGGGCTTTGCACTGGCTGTCCCTCTTCCCAGAAGCTCTTCCTCAAGTGATCCTCATGGATCAGCCTGTAGTTTCATTATTAAATGTCACCCCCTCAGCAAGTCCTTCCATGGCCACCCTAATTATAAATGTATGCCCATATCCATTTCCAACTTAATTTTTCTCTTTTATAACATAACACTATTGGATATGCTATAAGTTTACTTTTGTATGTTCTTTGCTTCTCATCATGAGAATGTCAGTTCTGTGAAGCTGGAGTTCTGTTTTGGTCACTGCTATATCCCTGCACCCAGAGGATGGCCTGGCACATAGTAGGAGCTCAATAAATGTCAGATGAATGACTGGATTTTAAGGGCACTATCATATGCCAGGTTGGACTCTCGTTCTTCTTGGTTTTATACTATAAAGAGATTCCTCTTTCCTCCCCCTAATTTGTCCAATTCCCTTTGCTGGTGCTATTCATAAGATTCATAATCTTATTCTTAATACCCATTTTTCATTTAATTACTGTTATGATATTTCAGTTAGTAAAAGAAAGAAACATTTTATGAAATGAAATGAAATCAAGACATAATAAATACTCGAATTCAGGAGACATTTGCAGCAGACGCAGCACATACAAACCTCCGGCCTGCCCAGCACTTGAGCCCAGATCCAAGGACTCCTTGGGGAGGGCCCCCAGCCTCTGCCTCGTTAGCACCTGCCCCATGGGACTGAGTGAGGCACTGAGGGTCCACTAGAGTGGATGTGTCTTTCTCACTTTACCCTGCTATAAGTGGGGTGAGGGATGGTGGATTTAGAAGCCAGACCTGTGCTTCTAATTTTGTCTGCTAACAGATAAAAGTCAATATTATGTTTAGAAGATTGCATTTTAAGGGTTAGAAATACTGATATTTGCATCATGTACCCATACTTGCTACCTCTCTGATTTCTATCTGTCATTTAATCCATTGAAACTTCAGTTTTGTCATCCACAAAGTGAGGATAATAACTGTCCACCTTTCAGACTCATTGCAAAGGTTAAATAAGAAAAAGTGTGTGCAATAAGTAGCTCACAGCAGTCACTTGGCAAATTATGGATTCATTTCCATCCTCCACATCATTGAGAAGCATTAGTTCCTAGACGAATCTGCCAAAATTGCATACAACACTTTCCCCTCTATAAACTGGTTTACAAAATCTGCTTGCATTGGGGGCTGGATCAAACAATTAATGTTGCTGGAATAAAATAAGGTTGTGATGAATGCCATGCTCATCCCCCCACTGGCCTCCACATTGAGCCCTCCTTCCTGATCAGGCCCCGCCAGCTGCCTCTTCCAAAGGTGGCTCCGAGCCAGGCCATTCTGGTAATCCCAGCTCACTGTCAGCCACCTTTGGCCTTAGGACACCATCTGACTTCACTGGACCCCGGTTTTACGACCCACAGAGTGGGTACCATATGATGGCACTGCTGCCTCACAGTCTTCCTATGTTCAAATGCAGATTCGTGGGCTCTACCCCCAGATGCTCTGATCAAGCAGGTCTGTGCTGGGGCCAGACAGTGTGCATTTTTGACAGCTTTGGGTTTGTTGATGCTGCTGGTCAGGACCACTCCCCAAGCAGCCAGGTGCACAGTATTTTACATAGGACTTAATAGGTGCTCAGCAGATGTCACCTGCTTTACTAACACTTTCAGTACTATTGTTACTGGTACTTAATTAACACCTTTTTAATTATAAAAACTGTTAGAGAAAATATCCTGTCTCCTTCAAGGTATCCTTTCACCTAGAGACCCACATGTATACAGACAAGTGGGATTTCCAGTAGAGCATGATCAGCACCTGCTTCTTTGCAGGAACCTTCTGGGGACTTTCTCTCTAACCTCACTTCTCTGACTCAGCTAGCTGCATGCTGTAGGTTATTTCAATACTGTTTTATGGATCAGGAAACAGGCCTGGCAAAGTTGCCTGCTGACCTGGACCCAGCCGGAATAAGGCAGAAAAACAAAAACAAAAACTGGGTTTTGTAAGTCCAGGGATCCTATTAATTCTCCTTCCCACTGCTCTATGTCATCTAACCACTGAGATTTGCTTTGTTGTGTTTTCCTGGAATGGACTCACATGTTACTGAGTAGTCCATTGAGTGGATATTTTGACAATGTACAGACATCATCTAATTGTCAGTGACTACGCTGAGGTATGATCTATGATAAAAAGAAAAAGAATACCCTAAGTCACACTTAGATGTCAAATATTTCCTTGTGAACCAGCGTTTGGAACCTAGAGGTCTCCTGGCTTCATAGATAGGCTGTTTGCTCTACTCTGACATCACCATCCCAGCCCCCCAGCCCCTGAGGGCAGCAGAAGGTGCCTATGGCCACCAACAAAGGACCCTGCAGAAACCAGCTCTGGGCTCTCCTCTCTCCAGTGCCCCAGGGAGAGCTCCCAGCTGGCCTTGCCCAGGAAAGCACTGATTTAATTTAGTGTAATGACTCTCGGAGTGTGTCTGTTCTACTGCGAACCGAGTGCTCTCCCCTTGGCAGCTCCCCTCCAATACCTGCTGCAGACTTTGTGTCTGCAATTGGGCCGAAGAGACACAAACAGAATGCCCGGCAGCCTGATGGCTGGACTGGAGTGCTGTGTGCCCAGGCTGGTTGTCTCCCAGGTCTGCAGGAAAGCCCCAAAGTGCCACAGCTGTGGGCTATAAGCAGTGAGCTTTGAGGGCATGGGTCTCAGCCCAGGGAGAAGGATCTGGACACAGGCCTTGTGAAGGGCACTCACCTGCAGAGTTCTCTATGAAATGTGGCACCTCTTCTCTGTTGGGGTTCCCCTGAAGGAAATCCATGCTCACAGCATAATGAAAAGGGGGACTGAGAGCCCGGGATCCCCTGGAAACCCTCTTCTAATTCCAGTGCTGCAAGAAACCCCTAAACTCCTCAACAATGTCTGCTCTTCACCTCAGAGCAGTGTGAGCAGAGGCCTCCATAGACACTATATTTCACATTCACTATTAAACAAATACTCAGAATCGTCTTTACCACTGAAGGTATTAAACGTCTGATGCATCAGGCCCAAGTAAGAGGTTCTTAAGGTGTGGAGAATAAAATTACTCTCCAAGAAAGGATCTAAATGCCAGCCTTGGCAACTGTGGCCTCGGTTTTTCAGACAAAGGTGCTGTGCACAGCTTGCCCTGCTCCAGAGACGGGGGCCTCACCCAGGATGTGGAGCAGCCAAGACAGAGGCAGCCTCTCCCTCCTTTCCCTGTGCCCAGCCATTTACTCGGTGCTCATTTCATCCAGCACCCTGCCTACATGTTTATGTCAATGTTGGATGTTGTCCCTTTGAACACATCTGTCCCCATCTAAAATTTGGCAACCAAAATATAGCTCTGAGTACTCCCCCCACCTCCCAGCCAGGGTAGGTAAAGGGCTTTCTTGGCAGGGTTGACCCAGGAGACTGGGAGTGACCCACCCTGCCTCACCACTGCAGGTAGCAGGACTGGAATATGGGGGGAGGGCTTAAGTTGAGCTTAAGGGAAAATCTGAATGGCCTGTGATGTGTGAGAAGCTGTTTCTCTTTGCTCTGCCCTCCTGACCTTCCTTTTCTTAGTGAAACTATCATGGCCTATTTGTAGCATGCTAACCCAGGTTCAGAGTGCAGTTTACACAGGAGCAGGCAGGCTCTATGTTCTACACACAGAGGGCATCTGTCCACATGCTTTTCTCCAGGTCCCACTGTGTGTCCTTAGCCCATGTAGTGCCCATGTCCCCTTCCTGGGGTCTGGGTACACCTAGGCCTGACTCTGCCCCATAGCCAGGCTGACCTCTGCCAGACCTGGAGTCTTGCTTCCTGTCCCATGCTTGTTCCCCCAGAGAAGGGGGTCTTTGGCATTTGTGGGATAAACTCACAAAAGTGAAGCTCAGACAGACCTTCCAGGCCAAGCTGGAACAATATGGAACAGCCACTTAGCCCAACCGCAGCAGTGCAGGACTGGCTGCCAACATACCCCCCACTGCCCCATTATCCTTTAGAACCAGGACAGCAGAGCAGTGCTGACTGAGCAGGGCTCTGCCTCATCCCTGCCTAGAAGGGCCTCTTGAGAGTTCCTGCTAAGAAGCACCTGCTTTCAGGGGCTCCAGCATTATTAGCTGGTCCACTGCTCTCCCCTGTTCCTCTGTGATGTCATGAAAGGGGGGAGGGAGAAAGGACAATGTATCAAGGGACTCTTCTCTCCCCAAACAAAATGAGATCAACACAGAAACCAGTAAGAAGCAGTGAGAGGCCATGCTGGGGTCAGCCAGGACACCTGTTTTCAAGCCAGGAGAAATAAATGTTTCAGACACCAAGCCTGCCTGAATCTGCTGTTTTCAGCCTGAGCTCCAGAACCCTGGATGCTGGAGAGGAAGCCCTGAGCGCTGCGCACCCAGAGGACACACATAAGTGTGGGCACCACACTCTCCACCTTGCCGACCCAGGGAACCACCTTGTCTTCCTCTGGTTGGGCTGGGCTGAGGTTTTGGGTGTGGTAACACTGGAACACACTGTAACTGACAGGTATGTGTCAATTTGATTAATAAAAATGGGAACGGAAACTGTTTCTGCATGAATAGTCTTCATTTGCTAGAGAATATCTTCCAAAGCCTGGCTTCCATGAAGGCACAACAGGGCAAATGCTTTGCATGAAAAAGACCTGGGAACCAATGCCTCCAGAAACCTTCACACTGGAGGAGGGAGGGTGTGATTCACCCTGTGATGGGCCATTCCTCTCACCGAACTTCAGCTGAGGAGTACTGAAGTACAGGCAGCAGACACTATAACCTGTTTTATATGAATGAGCCTGTCACAGACAGAACCACTCCTCACCTGCTGTCCTTGCCCTGGGCACAGCGTCTCTCAGCGCTGGGTCGGTCCTGCTGGCACAACCCAGGCTCCCGCTCACAGGCAGCTTCGGTCCCAGATTTGTAAAAAGCAGCAGAAGACTCCAGCACTCACCAGTCCCAGCAGCCTGAGGTGAGGCCCATGACCTCCCTCATGGGCCTGTCCTCCAACTATAAACTGCAGGCCCCTCAGATAGCAAGAGCTGAACAGGCTTCTCGGGCTCTCCTCCTCAGTGACCCGGGTAGGCTGTGTGTGTGGCCGACAGAGACAGGCTTACCTCGTGGGACAAGTAGAAGGCTGCAATGCCCAAAGGCCAGAAGCAGCAGAGCATGGAGAAGACGCTGAGGCCCAGGTGGTCCCTTGGGGGCATCATGAGGAAGTTGTCCTCACTCTCTGTGTCACTCGAGTAGTCACTCTGCAAGACAGAAGAGGACAGGGATGGTACAGAAGAAGAGAGCGTCACTAGTGGAATCACTGTACGATGCCCCTAGACATGGGTGCTGAGTCTGGAATGGAGAAAGCCCCTCTGGGAAGGTCACTGTTGTTATTGCCTACAAGTAGATTTCCCCCAAGAAAGGAAGCCCCCAGGTGAGGAGATCCTTATCAAGAACAAAAGAAAAAAATACTAAGTACTTGGCTCTTGAGTCATTCCATTGAAGATCAAATCCTACAGAAGTCCATTATTTCACAGATCTTTGGGACCTAGTGACACACAGTGGGGATAAAGTTTTAATCTATGCGAGGATGGGACAGGCACTCTCAGAAGGCCACACAAGGATGGGACTCCTCTCTTTATTCTAAGACTTCAAACAGGTTTATAGGACAAGGAGGGCTGGTGTTGGGCAAGGGGACACCGTCTCTGAGCCCTCTTCATTTCCCTAGACTTTGATCTGAGTTAGGACACTGCTGGGCCTGGTGTCAACCCCGGGTGAAAGTGCTGTCTCCAGAGGAGCTGACGGCTGCTTTGTTTGGAAGTTTCTCTGTGATGAGCCCACTTAGTGGGCCTGTGAGCTCAGCACAGGCCTGCCAGAGCCTCCTAGGGAGCCTGAGGTAGGGGGTCAGGGACTGGCACAGGGCTTTGTAAAAATCCATGGAAGACTCCATCCCTCACTAAGCAATGACAGCCATGGACCAAACCTCCCTGCAGAAAATCTCACTACTAGCTCCACGCACTAAATGGCTGCTGTCCTGTCAGCACCTCCAGGTCTAGATGTTATGACTAGAGGATGCTTTTTGCCTAATTGGTTATTCCATTTGCTGGGCCCCCATCATGAATTTTCTCTCCTCATCAAAACATGGCACACTCACGCTGACTCATCCAAAATCCAAGGCCAGCCTCTCTAACTGCTTATTTTATGCAAAGATAAAATCTCATTTTACTCCAGATTTTGTTTCCTAAAAAAGAAATGGAGCATTTCTTTCTGAAAGAGGGTCATTAGCTTCCTCACTCTCTTTGCCAGAGACAGAGGTTGTTAAACATGCAGCCTCTGGATGCAGGCTGGAGACATTCAGTGCTCAATGCAGCCATGCTGGCTACTTCCTCAGGTGGCTTTAGGGGCAGGCAGTGACCTGAGGCACCAAACACTCCGGTGGATACCCCATGTGAGCGCTGTGCTGCTGGCATCGCTGCCCGGTCCACCTCCAGCAGTGCCCCCATGTGCCTCCCCTGACATTCGCATGCACACACAAAGCCCACGTGGGACCATGGTCCTTCTCTTGGTTAACTAAATGCACATATCACTGCCAATCAGAGCCTCTAGTCAGCGTGCAGACAGACGAGGAGCTGCAGGGAACTAATGGAAACTTCCCGTTAGGACTCTGTTTCTATGTAGTTGAAGAACAGGCAAATTCTGATGATCTCATTCAAATCACAAACAAGGACCTTCTCCATAGGGCCTGTGACTGAAGTGGGTGATGCGCTAGAGTGTGGGTGTGGACACACTCTCACACATGCGCACACACCTACACACCCCGGCGGGTCAAGGACTGGAAGGCATCACTTCTCACAGAGGGCTGGCTCCTTTCCACTAGGCAGGCTCTCTGCCCTGGGGAGTCACCTGCCACTGGGGCAACATCCCCTCCGTGAGTTTGGGACTGTATGGCTTCTCCTCCATAGAGCCCTGTCTGTGAAATTCTATTCTTTTCACTCTGCAGCAGTGCTTTCCATGTGGTCTCCTAAACAATGACGGGAAATGAAAATCACTGTCCTTATGTCTGTCTGGGGAGGGCACTGAGCAGCCCCAGGAATGCACAAATCATGGGTGAGACCTGGGCCCAGAGGGCTAGCCAGGGAGAGATGTACCTGCTGGGATGCCGATATCTTTGATCTGAATGAAGGATGTGCAATGTTTTAGGCAGACCCTGAGTGTCTTCACAGCTGTGCATCTCCAGACAATGCTTGGCCTCCAGACCTTCACTTTGGAAACAGGAGTTGGCTGTCAGCACTGTGTATGTGGCTGAGCCATACCATGAATGGGCCTTTGCATGAGATGCTGGTGATCTCTGGGAAGGGAGGCACCTACAGTGACAATCCCAGGGCAACTCGTGAGCAGAGAGCCCCTGAGAGAGGTAGAGGACCAGGGATAAAAGGACAGCCACTTCTTCCAGCCCTCAACCCAGACCCTGAGCTAATAATCTTCACACCAATGAGTCAGCGTGCTGCAGGTGGATATGCTTGCACACAACCAACAACTTTGTCTATGAGTATTTTAGTTTTTTGGCTTTTGTGGGACTTCTTGTTTGTTTTATTTTACTAAGAGTTTTATATACCAGCACTCTGGATTCTCACAGCAACTCTGGAAATAAGTGTTGTTACTATTTTTGTTGTTGTTGTTCTTTTTATTTTATGAAGGACAAAGCTGGGCTCTGAGAGCTAAAAGCCTTGCCAAATCACAGAACTGCCCAGTCAGTGGCCACTCCTTCCAGAACTCTATACTGTTAACTGTGCTGGGCAGTAACCACTTGGCTCAAAGCAAACCCCATTTTGGCTAAATTTGCTTCTTGCGCAAATGTGAGATGTCTTTTCTGCCTCGCCTGCCCCAGTGATTACAATGACTGCTTCTGGACTGATATGTTTGATGGCAGCAGTGGATGGCCAGTGGCAGTAGTGGCCAGTAAGAGCCTTCTCAATCACGTTGCCAGAGCATGTGAATTGTTGCTGCAGACCACACAGGTACACTGAGCTCTGGCTTCTATTTTTGGAACCTGCTTAGAATTACACTGCTATCCCCATGAAGCAAAGAATTAAATTTCAGGGCACTCCCCCAAAATCTTCACAGACTTTTATTTAGAAGCATAAGGGAACCACACTCTGTAAATTGCAAAGTTGTGGCTACACGGTACCAAAGTAATTAGTCAATTTTGATCAAAATAGATTTTAAATATTCAGACAAATTACAGGGCAGACAAAAACAGCCCAGTTCATTTTATGTTCTGTCTTCCACCGGCGGCTGTTTTGTGGGTATAAGCAGCGTGTACATCTTGCCATTAAACAGGGAGGAGAGGAGAGGAGATGAGTCCAGCCTGGGCAAGGCTGCATAGATACCAATAAACCAAACAGGGAAAACACACAACCACCAGTACCAAGAAATTCATCATGCACAGCAGCTGCTTCTAAAAATCCTTTTCATGGGTCATCAGATTGGAGAATTGCAAGGCAGACTAAAAGCATTCCAAGGGGACTTACAATTCCTGCAGATGCCCCTTCTGAGGCAGCCAATGCTGGGTGGGCAGAGGAAGGGGCTGCTTGGTCCCTCCGCTGTGCCTTGCTGGCCCACTGGTGCCCCACACAAAGGACCCATTCTCTGCCCATTTCTACCACCTCCACTCAGAAGTTGTCCCCTTGGTTTTTTTTTTTTTCCCTTAGGATACTTCGATAAAACAATCATAATGCCAGGCACAATGCCCAGTGTTTTGCACATAACGATTCACTCAGCTATGTGAGTCTGGGCTGTGAGGATGCCATCTTAGGGATGCAAAGCTGGGCTCAGCCATGTCACTTGGTGTCACTCAAGGCCTCCCACATCCCCTGCCCACCCCCTCTGGGTCTCACACTTTCTTCCCTCCCCCACCCCCAGGTATAGCTTGCTCATCTGCAGTGCGGCTCCACGTGGCCCCAAGGAGAGAGTGTAGGTGCATTGAGCAGGATGGTACAGCAGCAGGCCTTGGGCGGCTTGAATGCAGGGTTCCCCATGGAGGCTTACTTCCCAGGCATGTAGGGGGTTGGTTCTAGAGTATTCCTGACAGCACTGTTTAAAAACACCAAAATTACAAAATAATTCTACGTATAATTCTATATAATCATGGAAAAAAGATTTCAAAAGGAGAAAAAAAGAAATCTATATAATCATGGAAAATGATAATATAAATGTTTATTTCCTTAGAAAGATGTTTATAAGAACTTAGGTGAAAAACTAGAGTAGAAAGTGTAATAAGTCATATCCCTCCAGGATGTCAGAATGTGCTTCTGGATGGCCAGGATATTGGTTATTTTTTTTTCTCTCTGCATTTCTGGGTTTTAGCATTTTTCTATACTAAGTAAGTTCATTTAACAATGAAAATTATCAAGGTGCAGATGTGCTAACGGGTGCGGGAGCTTCCACCATTCCTTCATCCTCACTTAGAACCCTGTGGACTATGGTTTCAATGAGACTAGGTACAGAGAAATCACATAACATGGGCCTGTAGCCTGAAGAGCAGCTGCTGGATCAGGACTGGAGCTCAACACAACACCTGAGCTCACTCACTGAGACACAGGTCAGACCTGACCTTGCCACTGGTCCCTCGGCCTTATCTCACTGAGGGTCAAGACCAGAGCCCTCAGAGCAGCCCATGACACTCCTCTGTGTTGACTAGCATGGCAGCTGTAGCCACGTGGATCTATTTAAACTTGAATTACCTAAAATCAAACACACCCAACAATTAGTTCCTCAGCCAAACTACCACATTCCAAGTATTCGGCTGCCACAGGTAGTTAATGCCTATCACACTGAGCACAGATGTAGAACATTTGCAGTATCTCAGAAAATTCTATTGGATAACACTGTCTTCTAGGATCTGACCCCTATTAAGTTTGACTTCATTGTCCTCCACCCACAGGCAACACTCTGATATTCCTGCAACATGCCTCAGGGTTTTGCACTTGCTGTTCTCTCAGCCTAGAATTCTCTACCCCAGAGACACATATGACTGGCTTCCCAACTTCATCTGGGGCTTTTCTCAAATGTCACTTGTCATTATAGCCTTTCCCAGATACCCCATAAGGCTGTCACTGCTGTCCCCCATTACTATCCCCTTACCTGTCTCCTTTGCACTACAGGTGGCACTAGTTTGTTTACTGTCTCTCTTCCTCTAAGCACTAAGAAGGCAATTTTGCATGTTTTGGTCACAGCTGCACCCTATGTGCCCAGAACAGTGTCTTGCACATAGTAGGCACCCAAAGCACATGTGCTGAAAGAAAGAATTCACATGTACATGAAGCCAACATGGACAGTACCAGCGGAAGCAGCAAAACTCCCAGAGTTTTCCCAGAGTGCACTGGAGTAACCAGGGGATTTGCTCTACCTTGTCTCCTCTCCTTCTCCACTGGAAGTGCCTTCCCTAGTGCCCTCCAGAATGCACATCCTAACCATCCATTTAGGTGAGACCACAGGGAAGGTGGGGGAGAATGATGACATGGTCAGGTTCAAGGCTGTCTTAGGACAGCTGATGATAAGGATAAGCCACTATGAGGATGTAGGCAGATGGACACAGCTCCCTCAACCTCCGTGTGTGTCTGTAAGAGGCACACCCAATGTTCTGTGGTCTTGTAGCCAGCATGGATTGTGAGATCCCCTGCCTATATGAGAGGAGTGAAGTGTGGGTGAGTGCCTTTGATACCCCAGAAAAGTCAATATCCAACAAAGCTTCTACTTCTAAAGGAGGAAATAGCTCCTAGTGAGCTATGTTGGCAAGGTCAATGCTAGGTTTTAATTCCCGAAGTCCTTGCGGGGCCAGAACTGGGACCACCTGCCCTCACCTGCACTATCAGGTGGATCCCAGGGATCCACCTGTGTCCACTTAAGGGTTTTCCATGGCCAACTTGTCTGTGGAAGAACCTAATCCCTTCATCATTCAGTCAACTCATCTCTGAACCAGGCTTTCCCTGACACATTGAGGTCCACTGGTCTCTCCTGTATTGACATCAGATTACATAAAAACGACAGATGCATGCTGAGTACTCATTCTGTGTAATGTACACATAGCTTACAGATGACAAGGTATATAGACACCTGGAATCAGATCAGTAACACAGAATATGTTAGTATCTAAACACACTTTGTCCTAAATTATTAAGTAATTATTTTAGGCATGTAATTTAGTTTCTCCTACTAGGTAGTAATTGTCTTGTAGACAGAGATTATTTGCTATATCAGTGCAATGGGGGCAAGAAAAAAACCAACAAAATCTACTTGAACACTCAAACTGCCTCTTTGGGACACTTTGAAAGAGCTTGTTTGTGGACCGTGTTGGTACATTTGGATGGCCCAGGTGGAGATTGTGGAAGGGACTCCACTGTTTGGGGGTTTCCTCAAAAGCCTGTGTAGGAGGGGTGGAAGGGGGATGGGAAGGGAGGGGGTGAGAGATTAGGGTGTCAGGAGCCTGGGGCACTATTAAGGGAGAGCAGCAGCATCTGGCATGGTCTTAGGATGGGAGCAATTGTATTCTTCCTCACAGGAGTAGAGACAATCCCAGAAAGAATCCCAAGTTCATGTATGTCACCCCTTCCTGGTGCTTGGTGAGAGCCAAGGAAATTGTGACTTCAGAATTTGGGAATCAGACCAGACAAGGAGCAAAGCAGATTATGAAGCCAGAACCTTGGCCTTTGCCCTAATCTCTTTCAAGTATGGGATGCTTGGAGCACATGCTCCCTAGTGTCCCAAGTGAAGACAGCCCAAAGCAGGTATGACCAGATTTCCCCTCAGCAACTCTCAATAACCATCGCTCCCAAACTCATGCCCTGCATCATCATCAGACAATGAAACTATGTGCAATGTCAGTAAAGTATCACATGCATTTCACTCTCTAGTTCCTAAAACCTGGGAATTCCATTTTTTCTGTTAATTAACTCCCCATTGGTCAGGAAGTTCAATGAATAGAAACACAAGGTTTCCTAATATATATGTATTTTTCACAACATGTTCAATTTTCCGCCAATAATGACAACCTATGCATTTATTCTTTGGAGGAACATCACAGTTTGCATGACAATGCAGGTTGCATCATTTTCACTTAATTGGGAGGGGGCGTGTTTCCATGCTGCAGTTCATGCAGTGTGCCAGGGGCCTCCTGAAGGGCAGGGGAGGGGTGGAAGCCCTCAGACCCAAACCCCCTGCTTATGCATAAACGCTCCACTGTTTTCTGTGTGCGTGTTGGGTTCCCAGGCAAACTTTGGTAAAACAAATGACACTCAGTGAAAGAAGGAAGAAAGAAAGAAAGAAAGAAAGAAGAGAGGAAGAAAGAAAGGGAGGAAGGAGAGGAAGAAAGGGAGAGAGAAAGAAAAAAAGAAAGGAACAAAGAAAGGTTGAAAATGAGAGAGTTAATGCATCACTCAGAAATAATTTTTTTTTGCCTCCTGGTAATATCTGGCATAATATTCCCTAAATGATTTTATATTCCTTGAGGAGGGAGGTATTTTTAGAAGACAATAATCCAATTAAGAGCATAAAAATATGAAAAATTTCCAAAGATGGGGGAGAATAAAGTTAACTCAGAAGGGATATCAAATACCACATAAGCATCTTATGTTTTCCAGAATGAATGAGACCCAGTCCCCAATCTGTATAAACAGGCGCATGCAACACTGGGCCAACCATGCCGCAGTACTCATTTCGCACCTCGTCCTTCTCTTTGGGAAGCTCCCAGCTTGATTCTGGGTATCGAGTGGATGAGTGAGTGAGTTAATATGTGAGGAGATTATTTGCAAGGAGACTGTATGGAATAGACCAACATGGTGTACAAACATGGGATAGTGGAAACCAAACAGACACTGCTTGGTGGGTCACCTCCAGTAACTGTGTTCTTCTTTCTATTGCTTCCAAGTTTGTTTTTTCCTTTGTGGTGGGGGCTTCCTGTCTTAGTTCCTAGTATAGTCCCATGAAGGCTACATTCCCATAATCAATAGATTTGATTAATCTGTGACTTTAATTTCCTTTTATTTATCTATTTTTATTATTATTTAAATGTTTACTTTGGACAGAGGATCAGAAGTGGGCTCAAACCCATGAACTGTGAGACCATGACCTGAGTTGAAGTCAGACACTTAACCAACTGAGCCCCCCCAGGCACCCCACTTTAATTTCCTTTTAAAAAGGCTAAGCTTCTACACATCAGGTTCCAGGAGGGCTTCAGGAGGAGCCCCTGCCAGGCTGCATCCTGCATTCATTACCTTCAGAAAGCAAACTCAGTGGAGGTTGACCTGATGAGGCTGGGAACACACAAACAAGGTTTTCAGGGCCAGGTCTGCAGCATTCTGGGGAGACAGGCATTCCTTCACACAGAGAAGCTCTCAAGACAGAAACTTCTGCTGCTGGTTACTTGTAATGGACAAAGTGCAAAATCATCTCTTATCTGAGAACTGTCTAATTATCATCTAGGGGTGGTTGTAGCCTTAGGACCTGTAATGTTCTGGAAGCAGGAGCAAATGAAGCAAGGTTCATTAAGATTTATGTCTGGGGGTCACTCCTGGTTTATCACTGCTTATGAAAGTGGGGTGTGATGGTAACACATGAGCACACTACAGGGCTATTCCATATGCCTGTATTAATTTAAGTGCTTGTTTTCTAACTAGATATGGGTATTTATATTATGTTTTTAAATGTTTTATTTATTTATTTATTTATTTATTTATAGCAAGCTGGGGAGGAGCAGAGAGAGAGGGAGAGAAAATCCCGAGCAGGCTCTGCACTGTCAGCACGGAGCCTGACGTGGAGCTCAATCCCACAAACTGTGAGATTGCTACCTGAGCTGAAACCAAGAGTTGGATGCTTAACTGACTGAGCCACCCAGGCACCCCACTAGGTGTGAGTATTTAATCCAATGGTTAGGTTAGGAGAACCAGCTCCCTCTATGACTTCCCCTACAAGGTCAGGTCTTCTTGCAGTCTGAAAGTGCTCAGGGGCCCTGGGAAAGAATGCTTAGCAAAATGCTTTTTTTTTTCAAAGTTTATTTTATTTTTTGGGACAGAGAGAGACAGAGCATGAATGGGGGAGGGGCAGAGAGAGAGGGAGACACAGAATCGGAAACAGGCTCCAGGCTCCGAGCCATCAGCCCAGAGCCTGACGTGGGGCTCGAACTCACGGACCGCGAGATCGTGACCTGGCTGAAGTCGGACGCTTAACCGACTGCGCCACCCAGGCGCCCCAGCAAAATGCTTTTTTAAGACCCGCGGTAGCATAACTCCTCTTAGAAACAGACTTTGAGTATAGAATTGGGGTGTGTTGTTTTCCTGGGAGATGAGCACAGGAAATATCACAGGGCAGAGAAGTGGGACATGTCTGGGAACACCACCAATACACCACCAATAAAGGATGTGTATTGAGGCAGGCACCTCTATGAGACCTCTGGGGCTTGGTCCTGCTGGGACCTCAAGGGGCCAGAGTGAGATCATTCCCAAACTACCTCCTGCTGGTTAGTGGATGAGGATTGTTCCTGGGGCCAAAGGTTCTCCTACACTTTGCAGATGGTCTCTCAGGTCCCCAGAGAAAGTCCTCAGGTAGGTGGAGGCCAGGCCAGGGGACCTTCTCCTGAGGACTACTGATAGCAAGTGCTACAGAGCCCAGGGAGAAACTGGGGGTGTTAGACACCCTAAAAGCTTGAATCAGGGCAATGCTACGTGGAGCAAGAACCACACTCAGTGAACACCTGGGAAGGGTGAGCAAATGGGGGCCCACAAGGTACGTGGGCATCCAGGATGATAAACCCCATCCCTACCAGGTAAATAAGCACAAAGAAAAAACATGCATCATGTGTGTAAGACTTGATGTAAAATAACACCACACAAATGAGGTAAAACTGATCTAGGCATAGCAAGTAATCATTGTGTGTTGGTAATTAGGTTACTTTTTCACTCATGTTTTTGTTTTTAATCCACAGTGTGGATGCAGCTGAGTTGTACACTGAACTTCAGATTTTGTGAAGAAATTGAGATTTCCATCTGAAGGTCCCTTGCTCAGTTAAGGACCTGGGCGCAGCATGTACAAAGGCCTAGGTGAGGAGTACTGTACATGCATAAGGCTCTAGAAAGAAAATGGTGTGAAGTGGGAGCAGAGAGGTGCTCACAGCCAGACCATGCAGAGTCCTGGTCACTTTCCACTGCTTGAGAAAACCAGGTCTTACCTTACATCAACCAAGTGACCAGGAAATAAACAGGGACCTATTCTTTTATGGCCAACCCAGAGGGCTGGTTTACAACTAACCAGCCCTAGCATGTCGAGTTATCACTAATTGTTGATCCAGTTTCTAAACGTGCATCCCTGCTTTAGTATGATTCATTATTGCATAAGGTAACGATTGTCCTTTTTAGATTTTCTTGCTTCCAGTTTATGTTACATTTGTCTGAGGAACTCAACACATAATCCACCTAGTTCCTCACTGTTTTCAGGTGAGAAGTCCAAGTAGTTGTAACAAGGTGAATTTGGACTGGTTTGAAGGTAAAGAGGGAAACAAGGGCTGAAATCTTAGTCCAGCCTTCTTGCCACTGTGGTGTGTCTCACTCCCAGAGTCCCTCATCAACAGAAGTATCTAGATGGAAAGCCTCCTGAATTACATGGCCTGGGCTCTGTGCCTGCCTCACGAGTCCAGGTGGAATCATACTCAATCACATTCACAGAAAGGACAAGGAAAACTACACCAAGACACCACTTTTCACCTATTGTCAAAAATTAAAAAGCACAATCAACGATATTATTAGGTTGTGGGGAAACAGGCTGATTGAGATGCAAATGGGTGCAGCCTTAGGAAGCATATTTGTCCATATAACATAATTAAATATGTGTTTATTTTTGGCCCTGTAATCTCATTTCTAGGAATTTATCCGGAAGATTCACCTCCAATAATATGGAAATACATATGCATGAGGTTATTTGCTGCAGCATTATATGTAATTCCCAACTACTAGAAATGACTGAAGTGCTCATTCAAAGAAGAGTGTTCACATAAACTGTGATACATCTACACAATGGAATACAATGCAGCTTACAAACATATGAAGTGCTCCACTGTGAGCTGGCTGGACTGGAATTGAGGGTATCTGTTTCTACCTATCTATAAATAGATCAAATGTGTGTATAATATGGATACACACAGTTACACTGATATGTGACATGTGCACATAGGTGTTTTCCATCTAGGTTTCTGAGAGTGCCTGGAAACAGTGATCTCCATCCCCAGGGGCAGTGAGCAGACTTAGCACCCAAATGTTAGTTTTTAAATACCGTTCTCCAATAAAAGCACCCAGGGTTCTTTGGAGAAATGGCTGATTTCAGGGGTAGGATTGCCAACACAACAGGATATATCTAGAATAGCTTGCTGTACCAGGGAATGATGACGATGATTAAAGAATGATGAGTTACGTCCAAAGTGCACAGAAGCGAAATTGAAAGGGGCTGTCGAGTACATAACAAAGTAAGTACCACAATAGATAATGTAATAAATGGAACAGTAACCCACTGAATAAAATAAGAACCAATTGGCCCAGCCTGAAATAAAGTTCTAAATGAGGGAAACAATAAATATGGGGGAAGGGAAAACTCTGCTTCATAGTGGAATGCCAAGTAATAAATACAGAACGAACTATGGGGTTTCCAATGTGTCAGAGAATGCTAAACCTAGATGGATAACTACTGGGACATAGGGTGCCCCCACAGTCTCAGAGTATCTACCTACCTACAAGATACTAATTAATTGCAAAGAAACACCATCTCTTGGCCAGTGAGAAACTTGGCCAGCACCATTGTCAACAAGTGACTAAAGTTATGGGTCACACTGACACCGTGGCCTCCTGATGCACTGCACTAGGAAGGGCACAGCCTCACTTCTGTGGTGGTCCTGACAAAAATGCAGCCACACGAATTGTCAGACAAACCCAAACCTGGGTCTGTCTGTAAAATAACTGACCTGTACTCTGCAACAATGTCAAGGTTACGAAAGAGAAAGAGAGACAGAAGAAGATTCCAGATTACAGAAGACTAATGAGGCATGGCAAAAAAACGGGAATATGGGATTTTGAACCCAATTTTTTTCTTTTACTACAAAGAACAATATTGAAAGAATTAGAAAAATTTGAATAAATCTATAGAACAGATGATAGTATTGTAATAATTTTAATTTCCTTTTATAAGTGACTTTTTTAGAAAACACATATGGTTCATTTAGTGGTAAAGGAAATTCATGTGTGTAACTTAACTGCAAATATCTCAGAAAAACTTGTGTACAGCTGACCCTTGAACAATCTGGGTTTGAATTGTATAGGTCCACTTACAGGTGAATTTATTTCAATAAAACAGTATTGTAAATATATTTTCTCTTCCTTATGATTTTCTTAATAATGTTTTCTCTAGCTTCCTTTATTGTAAGAATACAGTATATAATACATATAGCACATAAAACATGTGTTGTTTATGTTATTGGTAAGCCTTCTGGCCAACAGCAGGCTATTAGCAGTTAAGTTTTGGTGGAGTCAAAAGCTATAAATTTTTGACGGTGTGGAGCCAGTGCTCCTACCCCCTGCAATGTTCAAGGACCACCTGTATATAGATAGAATGATAAAGCAAGTGTAGTAAACTATTGAGGCTGAAGAAAACAGGTGACAAACATACAGAAGTTCTTTGTACTGGTCTTGCAACTTTTCTGAATGTCTCAAATTATTTTAAAAATAAAAAGTTAAAAAAAAATCCCTCCTACATACACCATTGTAGAAGGCAAAAATTTTACTTTAAATTGATTTTTTCCTTTTTTGTATATTGCTTTCCTTTTGTTGTTAAGTTTATTTATTTTGAAAGAGAGAGAGCATGTGCCCATGCAAATGGGGTAGGAGTTGGTGGGGAGAGAATCCCAAGCAGGGTTTGTGCTGTCAGCGCAGAGCCCAACATGGGGCTCTATCTACAAACCCTGAGATCATGACCTGAGCTGAAACCAAGAGTCAGACGCTTAATCACCTGAGCCACCCAAACACCCCTGTTTTCTTTTCTTGATTGTGTTTTAATGAAAACACTGTGAACATTATGGGGAAAACAGGGAGGAAAATACTGAATTTACTTTCTTCATGAAATATGAATAATTCATTTTACGTTGCAATTTGGTATTCCATGAAACCTGTCCTTTTCATGTTTCCACAGAGAAGCTACTTGGTGGCATTTGATATCACACACCTGCCCACAGGAGCTCAGAGAGCTCACACAGAGAGGTGTGCCTGAGCTAAACAAACCTAAGGGGGCTTCCAGAATAAAGCATGGATGCCATGCATAGTCAGAGGTATCATCTCACAGGACAGGGCAACTGAGTGCCACCTCCAAGGGCCCATGTAGCAAAGGGTTCCTGGAAGAATCTGGCAGAGGATGGCTCATGAGTGCCAATGCTATTCACAGAATGCACAACCTCAGGAGCTCAGAGAAAAACAATGCATGAAAGTTCAGGCTGAGAAGTATGAGGAGGGACAGGCTAGAAGCCAGAGGAGCCTAGCAGAATGTGAGCCCTCCTAAGAACTATGGGCAAGCTTGGGGGAATGTGATATCACCCATCCACAACTATCCATGTACCCAGAAAATAGTCTATAAGCTCTAATAAGTGCCAGAGATTATTCTAGATACTGGGGGAGGGGTGCAGGTGAACATCACAGTGCCCTTTCTTAAGAGATCAGTGGTCATCTCTGCTTCCCATACCCTGTCCAGCCCTGTGCCCCATCACAGAGTAAACCAGAAACCTCTTTTGCTTGAGTGAGAGGCATGTCCACCTTGCTCCAGAATGGGCAGAGTGTAGATCCCCTACCCGACTTGTTCAATGTCTTTTTTGTCCTCTCAGAGTTTCAGTCACTGGCCAAAGCCACCAGCCCCTATACACTGTCAGATCCCTGAATCCACATCTTCCATCTCTACAATAAAAAACAACTTCCTGAAACAGGGGATCAAGGAGAACCTTGTGTGTAGGCGGTTCCAGAAGTCACCTGTCCAGTCTCTCTTAGTTCACTGCTGGTCCATGGAATACAGCCCCACACATCTGGAAGCACCTGTGGCCCAAGTGGGCTCCCTAGTTTGTAAGAATTAGAATTTTTTCCAAATCAAAAGGTTGCTTCTGTGCAAAATCCAATTACAGTAAATATCTGGCTACATATCAAGGGACTGACCGGGGTGTTCTAGGTAATCAGATATCAACTATTTAAAAAAATTGTTAACTTCCCAATTTTCTTTATTCTAAAGTATTCTGCTTTATTGAGGGGAAAGAATATATTTAAGTTGTATTAACATCCTATAAAAAGAATGTTAAAATTCATTAAAGAACCTCATGAAATATGTATATGTGTATATATGTATAAACTATTTCAGTGTGTGTGCAATTGAGACAATTTTAGACTCACATAAAAGTTTCAGAAATAGAACAGAGTTCCTGTAGAAATTGCAAAGATAGAACAGAGAGTTCCCACATACCCTAGAGTGCCTCTTACATAAGCACAGCACATGATCAAAACCAGGACATTGACACGGAGAACAAGGCTAAACCACAGACCTAAATCAGATCTCACAGCTTAACCATGCCCTCGCTTTTGTTTGATTGTTTGTTGTCTAAAGGTCTATGGGTTTGCTGCATGTGTGACTTATAAAACCAGTACAACAATCAGGATACAGGAAGGTCCTATAGCCTTAAAAAGCTCCTTCATGTTATTGCTGCCTTTTTATAGTTACCTCCCTTCCTTCACCTTTGACCCCGGGCAACCACAGAGCTGCTGCCTGTTGCTACACTTTTGTCTTTTGGAGAATGTCAGAGCAATGGAATCAGACAGTATGTGACTGTTAGAGACCCACCTTTTCTGCTCAGCACAATACCCAGTACAATACCTGGGTGTATCAGCAACGCATTCATTTTATTCCTGAGTAATATTGCATGATGAGGAAGTGCCACCCTCCATGAATGAAGCTCATCCATTCATCCACTGGAGGACATTAGTTTCTAGGTTTGAGTTATTACAAGTAAATGCTGCGATGTACAGGAACAGGTTTCTGTGTGGATGTAAGTTTTCATTTCTTTAGAGCAAATGCCCAGGAGTGGGATTGCTGTGTCATATGGTAATTGTTCAGCTTTGTGAGAAAGTGACAGCCTTTTCCAGAGTGGCTGTACCCTTCTGCATTCCTACCAGCAATGAATGAGAATTAGTTGCTTTGCATTTTCACCAACACTTGGTAGTGTCTGTGTTTTGGATTTCAGCCATTGTTAAGAGGTGTGCCCTGCTATCTTACCATGGTTTTAATCTGCATTTCCCCGATGGCTAATGATGTTGAATGTTCTTGTGTGCTTACCCACCATCTGCACACCCTATTTGGTGAAGTATCTGTTCAAATCTTTTGCCATTTTAGAAGTTGGTTTGTTTATTTTCCTACTTTTGAGTTTAGAGAATTTTTAAATATACTTTGGATACACATTATTTGTCAGACATGTGACTTGCAAATATTTTTCTCTCACTCTGCAGCATCTTGTCTTTTCATTATTTTACATGTATTTTGCAGAGTAAAACTTTAACTTTGATGAAGTCAAATTTATCTATCTGTTCTTTTATGGCTTGTCCTTCTAACTTCAATCTAAAAACTTAAAAAAAAAATTAATGTTTACTTACTTTTGAAAGAGAGAGAGACAGAGTGTGAATGGGAAAGAGAGAGAAGGAGATGCAGAATCCAAAGCAGGATCCAGGCTCTGAGCTGTCAGCACAGAGCCCAACATGGGGCTCCACCTCATGGACCGCGAGATCATGACCTGAGCTGAATTGTATGCTTAACCTACTGAGCCACCCAGGCGCCCCTAAAAATTCTTCACCTAACTTAACCTACTGAGCCACCCATGCGCCCCTAGAAATTCTTCACCTAACTTTAGGTTACAGAGATTTCCTACATTTTCCTCTAAATGTGTTATAGTTATACACTTTACATTTAAATGTAAATGTGAATGTGATGACCACTTCTTTTTCAGAGCAACGTTGCTACCATTTGTGCAGTAAATTAAGTCAGCTACAAGAACACATGCTTGTCAACACAAACTCCAGAAATGAAATACAACACTGGGGCTGGTGTATGATAATTGCAAAACAGAAGGTTAAAAATGGATTAGCTCATAAATGGTGCAGTGATAACACCTTTCCTATTCCTTGCATCAATATGCACTCAAATAGATAAAACATACACGACTGAAAATAAGCATATAGTGAATGCTCACGTATCCTTCACTCAGACTCTATTGTTAGCATAGCTACTATACTGACTTTATCAGATATTTACCAAGTTGCTCATCCTTCTGTCCATCTATTACTTCGTCTAACCCTCTTTGGGATGCATTTCAAAGTAAGCTGCAGATATCAGTACACTCCCCCTAGACACTGAAGCATGCATGTCATCAGCTGAGGTTCAGATTTGTTTTCCAGAGTAAAAACGACAAAAATTGATTTTAATAGAAAACTGGAGTTTCTAGATCTAATTTAGATAATTCAATCAACATGACCCAGAGATACAAGTTACTTATTATGGTAGAATAGAAAAAGTACAGGAATTAGAGCTAACATTTGGTCTATCCCTCCTAGCTGTGTGACCTTGGGCAAGTCACCAATGTCCTGGGGTTTGGCTATCCTTGGGGGCTCACTTAGGGGCTCTAAGATTCCTGATGCTTGGGTCTTCTGATGCTCTAACCATCAGGGATTTTATAAGTGTTTTATACTTCATTGTAAGTTTTATATGTGATTCTAATATGCAGCCAAGATGGAAAACCACTGGCTGGAACCTCAAATTCATGATCTATAAAATAGACGTGGCTACATCTTCCTGATAAGCTAGTGAAAGAACTAGGGATGGAAACATATGGGGCATGAGTCCCTCTTCCTGCTACATAGTACCTGAGTATTGACTTGTTTCTTCTTGCCTTTTTTGCCCCATATAGAAATTCTCCTCATATGGTCCAATCATAAATACCCTTAAAAATTTAAGAGTAAGGAAGAGGGTTAACTGTCAGTTTGAAGACATTCCAGCACCTCCTGAGTAATAATTTACCTTGTTTATATTTCTGATACTGACAAGCACCCATTTCTCTTTCAACAGGTTGGCTCTTACAGAGCACATATACTTTCTGCCTCCTGACAGGGGGTGAGATAAGTAGATTCTGTGATAAGCTAGTACATATTAATTCTGCCATACACCTATCTCCCACCCTTGTCACAGTGTCTTCAGTCTTTACAGTGAGTTATGTACTTATACTATCTCAGAGAACTACAGTTTATGAAGTAGTGGACTTGGTGACTCCTGACACTTCTAAGAGGTGTGACCAGTGGGTCCAGGATGACCATCTGTTCAACTGAACCAGTTTAAGCTGCATTGAATCTTCTGATTGAAAAAAAAAATGTACCATTGTCTTATTTCGTCTCCATCTTGAAGACTAGTTCTTAGAGATACAACAAATGTTTTTAAGGCTACCTTTTACTTATGAGAGCACATTTTGAGTATTTATGGAAATGGAGATGACTGGGATGGCATGTGCCTCTCATTTGTCTGGCAGCTGCCTCTTTCAAAACTTTCCTCAAAGTCCATATCACTTTATGTTAGGTCTTCCAAATACTGAAGTCCTGCCAGCCAGAGTGATTCCAGGTGCTATAAGAAGGACATCAAAAGGGGCAGATCAGCATTTGGCCTGCTGAAGAGATAGCTTGCCAAGGGCATCCAGTTCTAGAAGCCTGATATTCACACCTCTTGCCCAGTGCATGCTAACAACAGACAGATGGGGCTGTTACAGGGGACAATTCCAGCTGGAACAATATGGCCCAATCTTCTAGCAAAGCAAAGAGAGCTGTGTAAGTCCTTTTCATGAGTGCATCTATCTCCTCCAGGTCACTGCCTGAAGCAACAAGAAAGCTCAAGCCTCTAGGAGCCACTGTGCAAGGATCTCATCTTCCATAAAACTGGACCAGTGGCTGCATTTTTAGAAGCACACAGAGGACATAAGGTGTAGAAGATCCCAGTCCCAGTTACACTCAATACCTCAACTTGGAGACTGACTGTAAAGCAGTGTGAGATATCCACCCTTGTTCCAGAGCCACAGTGGGATGCAGAGGGAGGCAATGATGGAAGCAGATCCCACCCAGATGAGCACAAGGTCCTGGCAGAGCTCACAGGTCACAGAGCAGGAGGTGTTCCAAGGAGGGAAGTAACCAGGAGAGGCAGGGGGCTTCAGTCGGCTTCTGGATTATCCATTTCTCGGCTCATTTCATAGGGGATCCAGAGTGACCTAGATGGCCAGAAGAGTAGAATACCATCATACCAGGAAAAGTGGAGACACTGGCAGTGTTCCATCCAGGGCCTGGCAGCCTTGCTGGGGAAGGAGAAGGGTGTAAGGGGCCCTCCTTAGAAGAAGGTAGACATGGGTCCCTGGGCTTTCAGAAGGGGCCGTAAGGGGCAAGTCCACCTCTAGAGATGGAAAATGTTTCCATTAAAGGTTGATCTTGAATCTTCTCTGACAGTAAGAGGATTAGAAGAAGCTGTCTGGATCACTGGTCAGGGAAGGTCTCTGTCTTTGATGCTGAGTGTGGTCTAGGGGCAGCAGCAGCATCCACTGGGAGATGTTAGAAATACAGACCCTAAGGCCATACCCTGGACAGCCTGAACCCACACCTTCAATTTCAAGCCCTTCAATTTCAGGAAGTGATTTGCTC
This sequence comes from Prionailurus bengalensis, assembly GCF_016509475.1. Classification (NCBI taxonomy): domain Eukaryota; kingdom Metazoa; phylum Chordata; class Mammalia; order Carnivora; family Felidae; genus Prionailurus; species Prionailurus bengalensis. Next base: position 49,273,095 of record NC_057354.1, on the reverse strand, counting down.
ACACACTCAAACTGGGCAAGGCTTAGGAAAAGTGCTAAGGTAGATGAGGAGTCACCAGGGATGGCTCCTTTCCTGGGAGCTCCTCTCCAGCATAGAGCTGCAGGGAGTCCCCTAGCTGGCACTCTCCCCAGCTTTCTTCCTGAGCTACTTTTTTGTCCAGGCTCCACTTTGGCAAACAAATAGCAGCAACAATGGTGCAACAAACTAATAGCCACTCCCCTTGTTCTCTGTTCCATTCTTCCTTCAGGATCCTCAGACCCCATGAGTTTCTGCATCTTGTTCCAGATGGAGTCTCTCCAGGTGACAGTGGCCCTCTGGAGCTTGTCCGCACTGACTTCATCCTGCGACATGATGCAGGTCCTCATGACAGGGGCTAGCCCAGCTGTCACTAGGTTCTTCGCTGCCACTTAACTCATCTGGCATGGTACCAATCTGCTTGGGAATAGCTAGGTCAGTGTGTGCTGTGGCACACTGGTTCAGGAGGTCAAAATAAATGGTGTTTTGAAAACCAAGGGCTCAGAGTCAAATTAACCCAGGAATCACTGAATTAAAGTCAGCATGTGAATTCCGGCTAAGCCAAAACTGACCTGTAGAACTTGTGGGGCTGTAACTCTGTAGGGAGTATCTGGAGTTTCCAAGGGTTTGCCAAACCCTTTCTATTTTCCCATATGAGTGTTCCATGGGACACACTTTAGGGAACCTGTGCCAGGGTTCTGACTGCCTCCACATCTACTCAGAAAAAGCTCACAGTTCATGTGACGAGATGACCAAGAACAGCTGGTCTGGCTAAGATCGTGGCATATGAGAACATATGAATGCCATATCCGACTGGTGGGGGGGGGGGGGATGTCTTAAATTACAGCCACCTACAGGCATTAAAGAAAAATATTGACCTTGGAGATTGTGATTTAATTGGTTTTGGGGTGTGACCTCTGAATTACTGAGTTTAAAAGCCAAAGAGGACACAGATGCCAGCTGAGGGAAGGGCTCTGGGCTGAGCACAGGCCTGGGGACAGGGTGGGTACTGTCTGGGCCCCCAGTGCCTTCTGGTTGCTCCAGGTTTTCCGTTCCTTCTTCCTACTCTACAGCGCACAGAGAGAGATCTATCTGGGTAAAATGACTGCGGGATTTCTTTTTTTAATAAAATACCAATGGTGTGTCATTTATAATACTCCTCATGTCATGATTTCTCCTTATTCCTTATGTGGAGTCTGTCTTTGTTTTTGTGGTTTGTGAAAAACACAATCTGCTCTCGTGTTGCAACACAGTGCTGAACGTTGCTTGGGAGCAATTTAACATGTGCCACTAACCAGCAGTCCCCAAGACAGGAAGATACAGGGATGCTACTGCAGAGCAGCTCACCATGTACCAGGAGGCCCCCTGTTCTATTTCTGTTTCTTGCACTTGACACAGGTGTCTTTGTAAAGAACTTATTAAACCAAGTCAAGGTCATATAAAATTCTCACCAAGAAGACTCTCAACAAGCTTGGCTGCTCACACAGTTTGGCTTCATTTCTATTAAAAAAATCTTTAGAAATTGATCCTGGAGTTCTTCTGCCTCTGACAGATTCATTTATTCATTAATAAATTAATGAGCACAAATATTAACTGCATGCCTAGACTGTGGAGCTATGGCCTAAGCACTGGAGACATCTGCAGTTTATGCCTCTGTTCCTCACCTTGGAGGCTGCAAACCACTCACCTACAACCCGTGTGGGAGAAGTGGTCTTCAGACCACCAGCACATAACTTACACTCAGGTCCCCAAAGGGCCATACTGAGGCCTCCTCTGTGGAACTTAGCCTGAAACTCCCTTCCTAGGCTCGGTCCTCCATCTGGCTGGCCAGTCAGTGTTTCCTGAGTGCATTTCCTTAGTCTCTTGTTCATGAATCCTCACATTGTTGTCTGTTTCTGGTGAACTCAACCTAAGACAACTGTGGCAAAGAAGTCAGAAAATAAGTAAGCAAACAGACAATGAATTGAAATGGCAACATTGATTCTGAGAAGCCAGCCCAGTGAAGGGCAAGGAAGAGAACATTTCAGGCATCAGGGATGGCTATAAAAGCCCAAATGGAGGTTGAGAGACTGAAGGAGGCCCCTGAGGTTTGAGATGGTAGGGAGGGCATGAGTGGTGTGGAGGCTGTGGGAGAGGAGCTCTGCTCATGGTGTCCCTGAAAGCCCACAGGGCGTTCATTTTATTGAACTCTGTTTGGGTGATCTGCTACCTAGTGATTACTTAAAAGAGATAAAAGCAAAAGTCCTAGAACAGGAGGCTCAATGATTAATGAATCTATCCAAAGACTTTACTTTTCCTCTATTTTCTAGAAGAAGCATCCATATAATATACCATATTGAAACACATCCTGATTGCATCCAGCCTAGGCCAGCACAGCATGGGCGGTTTGTTGAAAAGAGGGCTATCCTCTGGGATTTGATCTCAGTTTAGATGGACCCTCCACCAGAAAGCCTCCCCAAAACACCCTTATCTCTGCTAACCCATTCCTGAATCTATATTTCACAATCTAGACCTCAATGGATAATAACCTTATATAAGGTTATAAGGTTCCAAGCAATGTATTATGTTTCTAAATATGTTTCTCACAACTGTTAGGAATGTTCCCTGACTCCACACATTCTATTTGTTTTATGATGGAAAAGACTTCCACCATACCCCTTGGTAGTTCTCACCTTCCCAAGCATGAGATGTCTAGTTATTGGTCTTCTGACATGTTGGCACCAATGCAGACTGACTTACTTACTTACACACACCTATTAAAGAGTCACCAGGACACTGAACTTGGTGGAGGCCTGGAGGAGAAATGTTTTCATAAACCATTGTGTACATCTACATTATACAACTCTAAAGTATCCTATCTGTACTGGATTTCATTCAAATGAATATGAAGGGAGATAAGTGGCCCTTCGGCTAAGCTTGGGGAAACTTTATTAAAGTAAAATTGGGTTTAGAATAAACATTTTGCTGATATTTGTTCAAAACTGAGTATGGAACATATTCATCAGAGGCTTTTGGGCCTTCTCTTCACTATTATTCAGACTATATTTACGCATGTTAGAAAGCACTTAGCTCACAGCAACATGTAAATGTATCAAAGCAGATTTCATTACAAGAAATAGTCTTACAATGACAGAAGATTCCAGTTCTCTGGCACTGATTCCCTTCATTAAGGCAGCTGTAGATACAACAGGCCCCTCCTCACCTACAATTATGACTAGTGGCTCAGAAGCCCCAGTCAAGAAATCTTTTCAGCACAAATTTGAAAAATTAAAAAGGCTTTTATTTATTTGACACATGAATTTGGTTTGATGCCTCTTCCCTTTTACTTATCAAAAAGTGTTTCAGAGGAATATGAAAAATTATCAGTCTGTATTATTATGACAGATGGATTTATGATCTTGGGAGACACTTTCCCCATCAAATGGTTATAGTTACACACTTCAGTGCCTTTTATTTATATATAAGATGAGAATATGTTAGATGAGAACATAAGAGATCGATTTTTAAGAAACATGCCTTGAATTCCACATTTAGATGAGAGTTAGCCTTGATACAGAAAATTAAAACAATAAATGGCATACTATTATGCCAATCATGTTTATGTTTCACAAAATATTTTTGAATTTTTCTTTGGAAATTGTATTTAGAATGCCCTTACTGGTAACTATTACTTATTTCATGTACGTAAATTTAATTTCTAGATGAATAAAAGTTACTCATACATTGCCTCTTTACAGAATAAGGTGGTTGCTGCAGTTTGGGCAACACAAAATGGGCTATGACTATAAGGAGTAAAACTATTCCCTTGTGTGACTGATCCACAGGTAGATCCACAAGAAACTGGAATATCTAAATATAATTCTTTATAGACTATCCCAAGGGAGGAAAATGATAATTTGATTTTCTAATGCTATAAGCAAATATATGTCATATTATTTGAAGTAATTAATTTGATTAAAATTCTTAACCATAAGCCATCTATGGACATGTGAACACATTCTTTGTTTGAATCTAGTGATGCTGGAAAATGCACATCTAGGACTTCAGGCAGTATCTTGGCAAGATTTCTTATATGATAGTGTCAGGAGGTAGGCATATCTTGTCTTCCAGAAATAACTGGAAAAAAATATCAACACAGCCTTATACAGCCTTATACACTGACCAAAGGTCAGTATATTGAAAAGTATTTACTTACCAACAACTGATGAAATTTGAGTAAGAAAAGTGAGTATCTGTGATGTTGTTACCATGCTTCACGCCAGCTTGGCCCATGCAGTATTTCTGCTAGGGTGGACCTAGCCATGGAAACCATTTGCTTTATTATTGAAAGGGGATTAATTGATTGGGAGTAGAAAATCCATTCCTAGCTATGAATGGGAAAAGTCTGAAGCTCTCCCAACCAATGGCTATAGTCCTGGTTGGGTCAAGTGGCAGATGGGAGAATAACCCAGGAATTTAAAAGGGAGCTCCTGGAAATGAGAGAACTACAGAGGGACTTGGTAAGCTCTCCTCACATCCCTGGCTGACATGGTGGCTAACACAAGAAAAGATAAAAAGAAAACAACAATAACAAAAACAAGAAACACATAGAAAACAAAAATCAAAATGGCAGACATAAAGCCAATCATATAAAAATTACATTTAATACAAATGGATTAATATTCCAATCAAATGAAAGACTGTAAGACAACAAAAAAAAAAGAAAAGAAATGAGATTAACTACATGCTTTCTATAAGAGACATACTTTAAATTCTAACATAAAAATAAATTCTAAGCAAAAAGATAGAAAAAGATGTATCATGGAAAATGTAATAATAAAAACATGGGAGTGGCATATTAATGTCACACAAAATAGACCTAAAGACAAGAAATATTATTAGACATAAAAAGGAACATTTTATGATGATAAAATGGTCAATACTTTAGCATGATATAACAGTAATCATCATCATCATCAACATCATCATTATCATCAATGTGCATGTACCTACCAATGGAGCCCCAAAATACATAAAGCAAAAACTGACAAAATTAATGGATAAACAGCAAAAACAAAAGACATGAATAGCATCATCAGTCAACTTGACCTAACAAACATTTATAGGATACTTCACATAATGACAAAATATACATTCTTTCACAAGTGTGCATAGCACATTTCCCAGAGCACATTATATACTATGCCTCATATCAATTCTCAATAAATTTAAGAGAGAAATTATACACACTACATTTTTCAACCACATTAAATTAATTGAGGAGTAAATAATTTAAAAAATTGGGACATCTATGAATATTTGAAAAATTAAATACTTTTATTTATTTATTTATTTATTTTTTTAACGTTTATTTATTTTTGAGACAGAGAGAGACAGAGCATGAACGGGGGAGGGGCAGAGAGAGAGGGAGACACAGAATCGGAAGCAGGCTCCAGGCTCTGAGCCATCAGCCCAGAGCCCCATGTGGGGCTCGAACTCATGGACCGCGAGATCGTGACCTGAGTTGAAGTCGGACGCTTAACCGACTGAGCCACCCAGGCTCCCCAGAAAAATTAAATACTTTTATAAATAACCCACTTTAAGAAAGCACAGTGGAGTATTACTTGGCAATAAAAAAGAATGAAATCTTGCCATTTGCAACTGTGTGGATGGAACTGGAGGGGATTATGCTAAGTGAAATTAGTCAGAGAAAGACAAAAATCATATGATTTCACTCATATGAGGACTTTAAGAGACAAAACAGATGAACATAAAGGAAGGGAAACAAAAATAATATAAAAACAGGGAGGGGGACAAAATAGAAGAGACTCATAAATATGGAGAACAAACTGAGGGTTATGGGAGGGGTTGTGGGGGGGTGTGCTAAATGGGTAAGAGGCACTAAGGAATGTACTCCTGAAATCATTGTTGTACTATATGCTAACTAATTGGGATATAAATTAAAAAAAAATAAAAAATAAAACAAGTTAAAAAAAAAGAAAGCACAATCGATATTAGAAAATATTTTGAACTCAATTAAAAATGAACACAACCTATCAAAAATTTGTAGTTAAAACAGTAGTTGAGAGAAAGTATAAATTTAAACATATATATCATAAAGGGGAAAAAATCTCAAATGGAAACTAAGCTCCCATGTAAAGAAACTAAAGAAGAGCAAATTTAACCCAAAGGAAACAGACAGAAGGGTATCATAAACACCTAAATGAAAATCGGTGAAATGGAAAACCAAAAAACAAGAGAACAATCAGTGGAACCAGAAGTCAGCTACTTGAAATGATCAACAAAATTTATAAACCTTTGGCTAGACTGACCAAGGAAGAAACATAAAGCCTTGAATTACCAAAAGTATACATAAAAGAGGCGACACCACCAACCATACAGAAAATAGAAAGATTTAAGTGGAATATTATGAACAACTCTATGCCAGCAAATTACAAAATTTGGATAAAATGGACAAATTCCTAGAATGACACAAATTACTAAAACTGCATCAAGAAGAAAGGAAAATCTGAAGCTTTTCTTTAAAATAATAGATTTAAAACAATAAAGAAATCATCTTATTTCTTATTGATTTGATACTGATTTCAGATCAGTAATAAAAATTCTTCCCACAAAGAATAGCCAAGGCCCAGATGTCTTTACTGATGACTTTGAACAAATATTTAACAAACAACGCCCCCCAATCAATACTATGCAGATTCTTTCAGAAAACAGGAGGGAACACTTCTTTACTCATTCTATAAGGCCAGTATTACCCTGATACCAAAACCAGGAAGAAATATCACAAGAAAGGAACTACAGACCAATATCCCTCATGGACACAAACATAAAAATTCTTAACAAATTATTAGTGAGTCAAATCTAGCAATCTTTAAAGAGGAGTATATACCATGACCAAGGGGGATTAATCCCCCAAAGTAAGGACACTTTTACATCTGAAAATCAGTTCATGTAATGGATCACATTAATAGAATAAAGGACAAAAGAAAAATTTACACATGATCATCTAAATAGAGAAAATGCATTTGATGAAATGCAACACCTATTTTCTTATTAAAAAAAAAAACTGTTCAACAAAGTTGTGATGGAAGGGAATTTCCTACTCCTGCTTAAGAACATGAACAACATTATCTTTCATCAGGAAAGTCTGAGTGCTTTCCCAGGATTAGGAGCAAGGCAAGGATGCCTCCTGCTTGCCATCTCCCTTCAACATCATATTTGAGGTTCTAGCCAGTGGCAATGGAGAAAACAAAGAAAATCAAACCTCAAATCGCCCACCCCAAACCTCTCTAGGGGAGACTAAAAATATTTTCTATATTATCGATTATTTTCTGAATTATTTATTTCCTCTGGGTCAATTTCTCTATTGTTTTTCTGTCTCATTCACTCTTTTGAGTTTTCTTCAAGTGTTTGTTGAGTCCTCCCTCTTTGCTCATGTTTATGAATGGAGCACCTCAGTGCTAAACTGCAGTTGTGAAATCCTGAATCTCCTGACAGGCTTCAAGTGTGTAATGGGAGGGCAGACTCCTGATCTTGGGGAGGCCCAGCTGCAGCTCAGGGCAGCGAGGGAGTGGTCTGTGACTGCCCCAGCTCTGCCTCTTCATACTTTACCTGTGGATTCTGAAACCGCAGTTCACTGTAACACAAACTTTTCCCCCTTCCTAATGTTGGAGGAACAGCATCACCATTAGGAGGCAGGAGTCTGAAGTCAGCATGTCTCAGATCCAAGAGCTGCCGGTACATCCAACTGTGTGACTTTGGACACCACCCAAGCTTCAGTGTCATTTGCACAGGATGAGGCAGGATTAACACTTGTGGCCCAGTGTTGCTGTGGGGTTACATGGCAGAGGGTGCATGAAGAGCCTGACATAGATGCTCCACCAGTAGGTGCCTGACGTCTCCTTCCTTCCCGCTGCAAAGAAAAGGCTCACCCACCTTGGTCACTCTTTCTAAGTGATGATGTTCCATGTGCTCTAGGATCCTGAAGGAGTTGCATTATCACAAATAAATGGGTCATAATTGGCCTTTCAGCATTTGATAAGCATCTCTAACAGCAAGGGGGCTCTTAGGACTCTCTAGCCCTGAACTTCACCTACTTCATTTCATAGCTTTAAACCCAAATTTTATATTTCATACAACTGCTTTATCACTGGTGCCTGAAGTCTCTGAGTGTCTGTGTATGAAAAGGAGAAGTGTTTTCCTGCTATTGATGTTCCTAAAAGATGTAGTTTCACTGCAGTCTGGGCACTAGATGAAGCAGTGGTCAAACTCCAGGGAGGAGGCCCTGGAGCTGTAGAGCACCAGGCCCAGCATCATGCACCCAGAGTGCCCTGAGGGTGCCCACGGGGAGGCTTGTCTGGTTACACTGAGTGCAATGACACCGAAAGATGAGCAGCCACCTCTGCATTCCTGCAACCCCTCAGAGGCCCCCTGAGATCTCCCTGTCTGATTTGGAGCCCTGACAATTCACCATGACTAGCAACTCCCTCTTGGGTAGAGCAGAGCAAATCTCAATTTCTGAGGCCCTTACATAAAGATTCTTGAAATTAGCTACAGAACCTATTTGCATAAGTATGACCTCAAAGGCTAACTGAAAACTTCACATGTTCTTGTAGAAATTTGTGTCAGGTGAGCAAACCTCTCTGGATCAGGGACTCTCCATTATAAATGTCAGGGGCAAACCTCTCCAGGTAGAGTGAGAAGGGAGCAGGTAAGAGGAAGGTTTCCTTGTACACAGAAACTTCAAGGACAAGAACCCCTTATCTTTACCAGGGCAATGGCTTTCTGAAAAGTACAATTTTCAGGAAATGGTATCAATTTGCTATAGACCAAGTGAAGCTATAGAATTCCCTGAGAAGTTAAATTGTCATTTTTTGTTGTTGTTTTATCTGAAGTAGTACTGCCTTCTGGGATGAGCTCCAAATCAATAACTATTGTATTTTCTGTTTAAGTGACAATATAACCATGACTGTTGTCACTCTGTTCAATTAGATGATCTTAAAAATATATATATGTCAAAAAGGCAAACTTTTTTTCTCTATGATAGACTATAGACTGCAATAATTGGCAACCAATTTGTTGGCACTTTCCTATATTGCCACCCTAAAAAGTCCTTCCCACACTGACTTTGGGCTTAGCTGTGTGTCTTTCTTTGGCCAATAAGACAGCAACATGCCTAACACAAGCCAAGACTTGGAAAGCCCTTGCACATTGAGACTCACCCTCTCTTGCTGCTCTTGGAATCTCTACCATGACTGCTATGTGATGGAGTGACCTGCTGGATGAGAGTCATGTGGTCAAGCCACTTCTGTCATCCCAGCTAATGGCCAGCCAGCATTCTCAAGTACAGCTGGGTAGCTGAGCAGCAGCTACCCACAGACCAGTGAGGAGACACAGGTAAGACTAGCAGAGCAAGAACCATCCAGCTGAGACTCATCCCAGTTGCTGACCCTGAGAATCATGACCTAAATAAATAGTTGTTTTAAGCCACTGTTTTTGGGGATTTGTAATGCAGCAAATGCTAACTGATACAGGCCCCTTTATTATTTCATGAAATAGAAAAACAATCAACCTTAGAACAGTTGCTCCATGCATGCTGACACTTTTTTTTAAATCTTTATTTATTTTTGAGAGAGAGAGAGAGCGTGCAAGTGGGGGAGGAACAGAGAGATAGGGAGACACAGAATCCAAAGCAGGCTCCAGGCTCTGAGCTGTCATCACAGAGCCAGAGGAGGGGGCTCTAACCCATGAACTGCAAGATCATGACCTGAGCTGAAGTTGGACACTTCACCGACTGAGCCACTCAGGTGCCCTTGCATGCTGACACTTCTAACCACTCACTAGTTGCTTGTTTGTTTGTTTATTTGTTTGTTTATTTGTTTGTTTGTTTTCATGAATAAAGAGTGCAATGGCCACACCATAAGAATGTTGCTGAGAGAATACCTTATTTTTACAGAATTCCTAATGGACCAAATCTGCCACTTTGAATGACCCTCTAGAATACTCTATGGCTATGCTAGACAGCAATGAAGGAGTGCCAACTGCCATAACTGTGCCTTGATACCTTCCCCTCAGAGCCTGTGGGAAGATCCATCTCTTGGTTTGGATTTGTTCCCTGGATATCAAACAGAAAGTCTTGTAAGAGACAGCCCAGCTTTAAAGTACTTGTTCCACTGATGTCTTTGGGTGGACCCTTTCTGGCAAAGGCACAAATGCCAACATGTTCTGCCTTACCCCTACAGTCAAAGGTGACTACAAAAATATTAGTACACAGTAGGCACTATAATCATGACTGAAGATTCCAGCTGCTGCATCATTAAAATAATTGTTTCTGATGGGCTGCCTCTACTGTTGCCAGGACAGGGAAACAAACTGGGCGGCAGAGCTCACCTCCCCAGAAGCCTGCACTACCTGTCAAAGCCTTAGACTAACCAGATAAAAAATCCTGTTGCCCCAGCCACCCATATCCTAACATTTAATTTAAAATATTGACTCTAAGTAGGTTGTGGTCCTTTGCAAAGTTCTAAAACCACATCTACTGGCTGAGGTCACTTTGTGAAAATTATTGCAAAAAAATGGATTCAGTAATTGATTGACAAAAATGTGGATTAAGACATACTATGGAAAGAACACTTGCATTTAAATAATGGTTGTATTTATTAGCAAGCTCAATCTGAAGCCAATGCAAGTCTTAAAGGAAAAGGAGTAAGTTTCCCTTCAGTGTAGTTTGTTGTGAAGCCACAGAATGGAAGTGGACTAAAGACCAAGAAGATGTATTATTCACTTGTTCATCTTCACTGATACTGATGTAATGTAGTTATTCAAGGATATGGACTTTTAAGTGCATGGATACAAGGAAAGGGAGGGAGGAATGAAGCCCACACAAGTAACAGAGTAATGAAAGAGACATTCAAGAATCCCAAAATTGTAAATTCTAATGGATATTATATATTGGAGCTTATTTTCCAAATATTCTTAACAAAGCTGAAAATCCTCTGCTAGCCAGCTTGGCCACTTGGAGGCTTAAGGACATCTCTGCACAGGATAGGCCTGCCCCTTTCCTTTGCACCATCTCCAAACAATGGCACACTTTACTTTTTAAGTATTTCTTCAGTTCTACTGCTATCCTGATTCTCTCCCTCACTGTGTCGTATGACAATTCCCAAAAGCTCTGTGCATCCAGTTTGGTCCTAGCCCCATGTCCCTCCCCTCACCCCTCCATCTCTCCATTCTGTCCCACTGTCCCACTCTGCAACCATAGCAGCTTCCAAAAACTTGAATCTGACCCCAGCTCTCCTGCCTGAAACTCCTCAGTGGTTTCCATGGCCACAGCATCCTTCAAGGTATCTAGCAGCATGGCCTATGGGGTGGTAGCTGAGGAGGGCTGAAGCTGTAGATGGTTGGGCCAGGGCTAGTCTCGGGTCACACCCCCCCCCCCCCAGGGCTCTCTCTTGATGTTATTACATGTCCTTCCTTCTTGTAAGCATATGGGTTTGTGACCTCACCTAAAATCCAGCCTCCTTTGGAAGGCTGGTACAGTCCTCAGTTACAGGACTTTCCTTTTGGTCCTGTGTCCCGACTTCACCATGATCCATAGGTCTTACAAGTATAATCAGTTACTATCTCCTGCTGACCTAGGTTGGATGCTTCTGTGCTTTATCTGCTCATGATGTCCTCTTTGACCAGAATTCTCTTGCTAACTCCCCACGAGCCCTCTTGCTTAGAGTCTGGTTCTTTACCTCATGATGCAGTGCAGGGAGTGCTTCCTCTGTAATGACTGCTGACCCGCCACATTATGCTTGGAGTCCCATCACCCTTACTTTGGATGCTTTCAGAGCAGACTGAGTACTCTACCATCATAACTCCTGTGTTATGTGGCAACTGCACTTTTGTGTATCTGCTTCCTGAACTTCAAGCAGTTCAAGTGTCATCTATATGTTTGCATTCGACAAAACCGTCAGGTCTTAGAAAAGAGTGGACAATTGACAGTGGCTTGTGAATGCAAGCCAAAGTACTTCTTGCAGCTTTCTCAAAACTTTAGAATGGCCAGAGATGATATCCTCCTCCTCCCCTTAACAGGTGCCACCAGAGGGTGTGAAGGTTCGCTCTGATGGCCTCTCGCGCAACTTGACTTCTCTGTACTCCCTTACAGTTGGTTTTCATGGGCTCTATTCACAAGGATTGCTACATGACATTTCTCATTTCTGAATTTCCCTTCCGATTAAACCCGTCTCTCTCCAGCTGCTTCTGGTTCTCAGTGCACTTCCAGGCCTGATGCTTCTGGTCTGCTTGGCTGCTGTGCTGTGTTACAATATGTCCAAAATGAATGTTTCAGAGCATGTAATCCAAATGCCCTTACCTGCCCTCCAGTCTCCTGAAGAAGTGACTCTTGAAACAACTCAACTCATCTTCCCTTTAGGCTAGCACTCCTACTATTTCTTCCAGCAGGCTTTAGCTATACCAAGCCTCCCTTAGAAGAAACTCTAGAATGCCAAATTAAGGAAACTACATGTGGCAGCAAAAACACTTCTCAAATTGTCCCTACACATGCCTTTTCAGCCTAATGTGGCTCTAGGACCATAAGCCTCCCTCTCACCTTGATCACTGTTGCCAATAACCCCTCTCTCATGAGTGTGGGGTGAGAAGGAATACCCAGTTGATTTCCAGTGCTGGCAATCTTTAAATCCACCAGTAGCTCCAGTCTTATGGCCATTACCTTGTGTTGTCTCTGCCGGCATCCCTGCTGAAGCCCCCACTGGGTGTTGGTCACCTAGACTTTCTCTACTCCATTTTCAATGTATATTTAAGGATGATTCCGTTTCTCTGCATTTTCACACACAAGTTTCATTCCCTAACTTTTGCTAGGCGCTCATGGGTCCCCACCCAATCCCCATTCCCTATTCCCAAAGGCTTATGATAAACACATCCTCTGACCTCCAGCTCCTGGAATTCCTCCTCCTCCTCCACGTCGTAGGACAGTGTGTGGATTTTGATGTCGTCAGGCGAGAGGTCAATGAACTTCCCATCAGGGTACTCCAGGCTCTCTTTGGTGGGCGACCGGTCCTCAATGAAGGTGGTCTCACAACAGTCGGCAGCCACGCCATCCCCCCAGGAGCGCAGCACACCCTCTGAGTAGAGGATGATGTTGGGACGGAAATGGGACTCCACAGACTGCGGAAGGGTGTTGGGATCCAGCAGCTGCTGTACTGGCTCACTCCTGCTGCTGTCCAGGGTGGCTGGCGCTGCACTGCCCACCACCCGGCAGCTCTGGTACTGTGGTGCTGGGTAAACAGACACCAGGCCATCTCTGCTCTCAGCCATGAAGTTTCTGGTGTTAATTAAGCCATTCTTCTTGCCAGCATCACTGATTTTACTGTGCACCAGCACACTCTTCTGTTCAATTATGCCATCCATGGTGCTCTCCCTCCTCAACTGGGTGTAAGGCTGGCAGGCTGCACTCCAGGGTCACACTTGCCTCATGGGACCCATTTCTCCTGAAGGCAGAGGAAACAGAGATGAGACAAGAAAATCACACCTGACAAAAAGCTAATTACCCGGACCGTCGCTGTTTCAGCATGTACTAGTCAGCCAATATGCACAGAAACTGGGGGAGTCAGATGATATTCTAGTCCTACCTATTCTACCAATTTTAAAAAGGCTCTATCTGAGCAGCCAATCAGAGAAAGCCAGATATTGATTACTCACATCTCTATAAAGACTTTGCTTCCAAATAAAGGAGACTTTGCAGGAATTGGAACCACTGTAGCTCTAGAGAAACCTGTGATTGCCGGCAGACATCTTGAAATCCTTGGGTAAATCCAATCACATTAGCATTGGGCCAGGCCAGAGGGAAAATAAGGCTGTAAATCTGTAATGGGGATTGACTCTTCCCAGGTCCATGGCTATTTATTCGAGCAGAAAACACATGCTCAAGGAAGAAATAATGTCCCACACAGATTTAGAAGTTAAATGACAGGAAAACCCACTTTATTAGTACCACGTATGGACAAAATTCCCCAACTGAGGAAACACTCACATGTATATTCAAGTACATTCTAATGTATGTATGAGAAATGCCTACTGGTCTTCCAACACGGGCCCAGGAATTGAACTAGAAATTCCCCTGCCTTAATAGCCCTCAACTTAGAGAAACATCTACATATTTGGGATACAATTAAGAAGGCTTCTAAATTGTTTCTAGCTAGATCATGTTCCTTTCTAGGGTTTTGAATATTTAAAAAAAAAAAGGGAGGGGAAGGAGGAGGAGGAAAAGAAAGAAAGATACCAAAGATTAAGGTTTTGGAGATAATGAATATCCTTGAACAGCAAAGGAAGCCATCAACAAACAAAAAGGCAACCTATGGAATGGATGATGATATTTACAAATGATATATCTGATAAGAAGTTAATATACAAAGAACTTATACAACGCACACCAAAGAATAAAACAAAACAAAAGACAATCTGATTTAAAAATGGGCAGAGGACCTAAATAGACATTTTTCCAAAGAAGACATACAGATGGCCAAGAGACATATGAAAAGATACTGGACATAACTTATCATCAGGAAGATGTAAATCAAAGCCATGATGACATATAACCTCACACCAGTCAGAATAACTAGTATAAAAAAGACTAGAAATAAAGTGTTGGTGAAGATGTGGAGAAAAAGGAACACTTGTGCACTGGAGGTGGGAATGTAAACTGCTGCAGCCACTGTGGAAAACAGTATGTAGGTTCCTCAAAGAGTTAAAAATAAAAATACCATATGATCCAGTAATTCCACTACTGGGTATTTACCCCACAAAAATGAAAATGCTATTTGAAATGGTATATACACCCCTATGTTTATTGAAGCATTAATTAGAATAGCCAAGATATGGAGATGATCCAAGTGTCCATTTATAGATGAATAGATGAATAGATAAGAAGATGTGGTGAATATAGGTGTATATATACATATATTATATGTATATAATGGAATATTATTCAGCCATAAAAAAGAATGAGATCTTGCCATTTTTGACAACATGGATGGACCTAGAAGGTATTATGCTAAGTGAAATAAGTCAGGTAAAGACAAATACTATATGATTTTACTTATATGTGGGATCTAAAAAACACAACAAGAGAACAGACACACTCAAAAACCCAACAGACTCCTAAATACAGAGAAAAAAACTGGTGGTTGCCGAGGGGAAGAAGGATGGGGAGGTGGGCAAAACAAGTGAAGGGGATTAGGAGGTACAAACTTCCAGTTATGAAATAAGTAAGTCACAGGGATGAAAAGTACAGCATAGAGAATATAGTCAATATTGTAGTAACATATGGTGACAGATGGTGATTACACTTATCATGGTGAGCACTGAAAAATGTATAGATTTGTTGAATCACTATGTTATATACCTGAAACTATGTGGTATGTCAACTACAGTTAAATAAAAAATTAAACAAACATTTAAAAAATTTAAATAGAATAATTTAGAAGTATTTGAGTAATTTTCCTAGAAGTAAAAAAAAAATAATGATTTAAGAACACTTGCACCTTTTCTCAAGATTTTATGAATGCTTAAGGTTTTTCCTAACAACAAAAAGAATAAATTTCCTCAGGCATTTCCTGTTTGCAAGTTAATAGCTATTATGTATGAAAACACTTTGAGTGTTGGGACTTTGAGAACTCTGGCTTTCTATGAGATTTCAGAATTTTCTCATATTATAACTGCTTTATTTGGTGGTAGCTAAAAGAATTCAAAATTTTAGACCAACCGAGAAATAGGGAGGATACCTTTGTGACTAAGTAGAAAATAACACTTTAGTAGAGTTGACAAATGACTAGTGAAACTACAGCATAAGCACAGACAGATGGTGGGTATTATTTATGTGACACTGTGTCAGATTTAAGACAGGTCAAAAAACTCACTGCCACTTCTGCTGATTTAGCTCTGGCATTTAACATCTTAAGACTGAAACCATGAAACTATTTGGACAAGATCTTTTGAGTACCTGCAACATGTGAGGCACAATATATGTCTAAGCATCATCTTTGGGACTGTTCTTCTTCCAAGGCAGAATAATATGCTCGTTGAAGTACTTGTGATCCAAACCCTCAGCTTCTCTAATCTTCTCCTTCTACAGAGAAGTCACTGGGTTGATCTCAGAATTGGGCCCCTTGTATGGTTTGTGAAGGCCAGATGTACCACCAAGCTTAGAATAACCTTCTTGAAGTATAGTTCACTTCTCAGACTGAGCTCCTTCTTCTCAAATATGTATTATCTTACAAAAGACATGTGGTTGCATGTGTTCAAACCCCATCTCTTCAATGGAGTCACAGGCTCTTGCTCAGACGAAGGATCTCCCCTTTTCTGGTGTGTTCTCAGACACTGTGCTACAATTTCTGTTATGGGTGCTGTTACATCCTCTTCTGCAAACATCAAAACTGCTAATGTCAACATCTTCCTCCAGCCCTTGCCCCTGCAAGAGGCAGTTCACCTTGAGCTGCACAAGCCCCAAATGTGAATCTGATATTACAGCATCTTGAGGCATGCACAGCTTAGGTCTCTGAGGTGCTGTCCACAGTTTGACACCTATAATGCTTAGCTGAGAACTGGAAACATGAGCACCACCTGGAAGTTTGTTAGAAGGTGGAATCTTCAGTATACCTTGAACTACTGAATCATAATCTGCATTTTAACACCATTCCAAGTGATTATTTTGCACATAAAACAGAGGGGTGCTGTTCTATCATATATAGTGCAAGTTTTGGCTAGTTGCACAGTTGGCTTGACTATACAATGGATTATATACTATCTTTTAAAAAAGTATTCAAATTAATATATCAAATATTCTTAAGGGTTTTGTTTTCTTTTTTTATATTTTATTTTATTTTATTTTATTTTATTTTATTTTATGTGTATGGAGATAGAGCTTAGAGGTCTACTTTATTTCAACACTTGGAATTCAAAGTGTCCCTAACCCACAATGAACCAGCTTTTCATGGGAATCTTACATTTATGGCGAGTGCAAATGGCAGCTAGTTTGGCTTATCTTCCACACTCCTATGTTTCTATTGAAAACTACTGTTGATCCTTGACAACGTGGGATTGAATTGAATGGGTTGATTTATGGGCAGATTGTTTTTTCCTTTTTCTTTTTCATAGTTTCTTTTTTTTATTAACTTGTTTTATTTTTTTATTTTTTTAAATTTACATCCAAATTGGTTAGCATTTAGTGCAACAATGATTTCAGGAGTACATTCCTTAGTGCCTCTTACCCATTTAGCCCACCCCCCCTCCCAACACCCTTCCCATTACCCTCAGTTTTCTCTCCACATTTATTAGTCTCTTCGTTTTGCTCCCCCCCCCGTTTTTATATTATTTTTGTTTCCCTTCCCTTATGTTCATCTGTTTTGACTCTTTTTTTTTTTACAATTTTTTTAAACGTTTTTATTTTTGAGGCAGAGAGCCAGAGCATGAATGGGGGAGGGTGAGAGAGAGAGGGAGACACAGAATCTGAAACAAGCTCCAGGCTCTGAGCTGTCAGCACAGAGCCCGGACGCGGGGCTCGAACTCACGAACCGTGAGATCATGACCTGAGCCGAAGTCGGAGGCTTAACCGACTGAGCCACCCAGGCGCCCCTGTTTTGACTCTTAAAGTCCTCATATGAGTGAAGCCATATGATTTTTGTCTTTCTCTGACTGACTAATTTCACTTAGCATAATCCCCTCTTGTTCCATCCACGCAGTTGCAAATGGCAAGATTTCATTCTTTTTGATTGCCAAGTAATACTCCATTGTATATATATACCACATCTTCTTTATCCATTCATCCATCGATGGACATTTGGGCGCTTTCCATACTTTGGCTATTGTTGATAGTGCTGCTATAAACATGGGGGTGCATGGGTCCCTTCAAAACAGCACACCTGTATCCCTTGGATAAATGCCTAGTAATGCAATTGCTGGGTCGTAGGATAGTTCTATTTTTAGTTTTTTGAGGAACCTCCATACTGTTTTCCAGAGTGGCTACACCAGCTTGCATTCCCACCAACAATGCAAAAGAGATCCTCTTTCTCTGCATCCTCACCAACATCTGTTGTTGCCTGAGTTGTTAATGTTACTCATTCTGACAGGGGTAAGGTGGTATCTCATTGTGGTTTTGATTTGTAGTTCCCTGATGACGAGTGATGTTGAACATTTTTTCATGTGTCAGTTGGCCATCTGGATGTCTTCTTTGGAGAAGTGTCTATTCATGTCTTTTGCCCATTTCTTCACTGGATTATTTGGTTTTGGGTGTTGAGTTTGATAAGTTCTTTATAGATTTTGGATACTAACCCTTTATCTGATAAGTCATTTGCAAATATCTTCTCCCATTCTGTCGGTTGCCTTTTACTTTTGTTGATTATTTCCTTCGTTGTGCAGAAGCTTTTTATTTTGATGAGGTTCCAGTAGTTCATTTTTGCTTTTGTTTCCCTTGCCACTGGAGACGTGTTGAGTAAGAAGTTGCTGCAGCCAAGATCAAAGAGATTTTTGCCTGCTTTCTCCTCAAGGATTTTGATGGCTTCCTGTCTTCCATTGATGTCTTTCATCCATTTTGAGTTTATTTTTGTGTATAGTGTAAGAAAGTAGTCCAGGTCCATTCTTCTGCATGTCGCTGTCCATTTTTCCCAGCACCATTTGCTGAAGAGACTGTCTTTATTCCATTGGATATTCTTTCCTGCTTTATCAAAGATTAGTTGGCCATACATTTGTGGGTCTATTTCTGGGTTCTCTAGTCTTTCCATTGATCTGAGTGTCTGTTTTTGTGCCAGTACCATACTGTCTCAGTGATTAAAGCTTTGTAGTATAGCTTGATGTCTGGAATTGTGATGCCTCCTGCTTTGGTTTTCTTTTTCAAGATCGTTTTGGCTATTTGAGGTCTTTTCTGATTCGATACAAATTTTAGGATTATTTGTTCTAGCTCTGTGAAGAATGCTGGAGTTATTTTGATAGGGATTGCATTAAATATGTAGATCGCCTTGGAAAGTATCTACATTTTAACAATATTTGTTCTTCCTATCCAGGAGCATGGAATCTTTTTTCCATTTTTTTTTGTCTTCTTCAATTTCTTTCATAAGCTTTCTATAGTTTTCAGCATACAGATTTTTTACCTCTTTGGTTAGATTTATTCCTAGGTATTTTATGGTTTTTGGTGCAACTGTAAATGGGATCAATTCCTTGAATTCTCCTTCTGTCACTTCATCGTTGGTGTATAGGAATGCAACCGATTTCTGTGCATTGATTTTATTTATGGCAACTTTGCTGAATTAATGAATCAATTCTAGCAGTTTGTTTTGGTGGAATCTTTTGGGTTTTCCATATAGAGTATCATGTCATCTGCGAAGAGTGAAAGTTTGACCTCCTCCTGGCTGATTTGGATGCCTTTTTTTCTTTGTGTTGTCTGATTGCAGAGGCTAAGACTTCCAATACTACGTTGAATAACAGTGGCGATAGTGGACACCCCTGTCTTATTCCTGACCTTAGGGGGAAAGCTCTCAGTTTTTCCCCACTGAGGATGATATTAGCATTGGGGCATTCATATATGACTTTTATGATCTTGATGTATGCTCCTTCCATCCCTACTTTCTTGAGGGTTTTTATCAAGAAAGGATGCTGTATTTTGTCAAATGCTTTCTCTGCATCTATTGAGGGGATCATATGGTTCTTGTCCTTTCTTTTATTGATGTGAGGAATCACATTAATTGTTTTGTGGATATTGAACCAGTACTGCATCCCAGGTATAAATCCCACTTGGCTGTGGTGAATAATTTTTTTAATGTATTGTTGGATCTGGTTGGCTAATACCTTGTTGAGGATTTTTGCATCAATGTTCATCAAGGAAATTGGTATATAGTTCTCCTTTGTAGTGGGTCTTTGTCTGGTTTTGGAATCAAGATAATGCTGACTACATATAAAGAGTTTGGAAGTTTTCCTTCCATTTCTATTTTTTGGAACAGTTTCAAGAGAATAGGTGTTAACTCTTCCTTAAATGCTTGGTAGAATTCCCCTGGAAAACCATCTGGCCCTGGACTCTTGTTTTTTGGCAGATTTTTGATTACTAATTCTATTTCCTTACTGGATATGGGTCTGTTCAAATTTTCTATTTCTTCTTGTTTCCGTTTTGGTAGTGTATATATTTCTAGGAATTTTTCCATTTCTTCCAGTTTGCTCATTTTATTGGCATATAATGGCTCATAATATTCTCTTATTGTTGTTTTTATTTCAGCTGTGTTCGTTGTGATCTCTCCTCTTTCATTCTTGATTTTATTTATTTGGGTCCTTTCCTTTTTCTTTTTGATCAAACTGGCTAGTGGTTTATCAATTTTGTCAATTCTTTCAAAGAACAAGCTTCTGGTTTCATTAATCTGTTCCACTGTTTTGTTGTTGTTGTTTTGATAGCATTAATTTATGTTCTAATTTTATTATTTCCTGTCTTCTGCTGGTTTCGGGTTTTATTTATTCTTCTTTTTCCAGCTCCTTAAGGCGTAAGGTTAGGTTGTGTATCTGAGATCTTTCCTTCTTTAGGCAGGCCTGGATTGCTATATACTGTCCTCTTATGACCACCTTTGCTGCATCCTAGAGGTTTTGGGTTGTGGTGTTATCATTTTCATTGGCTTCCATATACTTTTTAATTCCCTCTTTAACTTCTTGCTTAGTCCATTCATTCTTTAGTATGATGTTCTTCAATCTCCAAGTATTTGTTACCTTTCCAAATGTTTTCTTGTGATTGATTTTGAGTTTCATAGCGTTGTGGTCTGAAAATATGCACAGTATGATCTCGATCTTTTTGTACTTACTTAAGGCTTATTTGTGTCCCAGTATATGTTTTATTCTGGAGAATGTTCCATGTGCACTGGAGAAGAATGTATATTCTGCTGCTTTAGGATGAAATGTTCTGAATATATCTGTTAAGTCCATCTGGTCCAGTGTGTCATTCAAAGCCATTGTTTCCTTGTTGATTTTTTGATTAGATGTTCTGTCCATCACTGTTAGTGCGGTGTTGAAGTCTCCTACTATTATGGTATTACTATCAATGAGTTTATGTTTGTGATTAATTGATTTATATATTTGGGTGTTCCCACATTTGGCACATAAATGTTTACAATTGTTAGGTATTCTTGGTGGATAGATCCCTTGATTATGATATAATGCCCTTCTGAATCTCTTGATCCAGTCTTTATTTTGAAGTCTAGATTGTCTGATATAAGTATGGCTACTCTGGCTTTCTTTTGTTGGCCATTAGCATGATAGATGGTTCTCCATGCCCTTATTTTTAATCTGAAGGTGTCTTTAGGTCTAAAGTGGGTCTCTTGTAAATAGCATATAGATGGATCTTGTTTTCTTATCCATTCTGTTACCCTATGTCTTTTGATTGGATCATTGAGTCCATTGACCTTTAGAGTGAGTACTGAAAAATATGAATTTATTGCCATTATGATCCTTTCTAATCTTTGTTGCTATATATATATATATATTTCTCCCATTTTTCTCCCAAGAGTCCCCCTTAAAATTTTTTGCCGGGCTGTTTTAGTGGTCACAAATTCCTTTAATTTTTGTTTTTCTGGGAAACTTTTTATATCTCCTTCTATTTTGAATGACAGCCTTGCTGGATAAAGAATTCTTGGCTGCATATTTTCCTGGTTCAGCACACTGAATATATCCTGCCACTCCTTTCTGGCCTGCCAAGTTTCTGTGGATAGGTCTGCTGCAAACCTGATCTGTCTCCCCTTGTAGGTAAGGGACTTTATTTCCCCCGTGCTGCTTTCATGATTCTCTCATCTGAGTATTTTGTTAATTTGACTATGATACGCCTTGTTGATAGTTGTTTTTTGTTTTTTTTTTTAATCTAATGAGGGTTCCCTGTGCTTCCTGGATTTTGATGTCTGTGCCTTTCCCCAGGTTAGGAAAGTTTTCCCTATGATTTGCTCACATAACCCTTCTAACCCTATTTCTCTCTCTTCCTCTCCAGGGATCCCTATGATTCTGATGTTGTTCCTTTTTAATGAGTCACTGATTTCTCTAATTCTTAAATAGTGATCTTTTGCCTTAATCCCCTCTTTTTTTCTGCTTCATTATTCTCTGTAAGTTTGTCCTCTATATCACTGATTCTCTGTTTTGCCTCATCCATCCTTGCCGCCACTGCATCCATCCGTGATTGCAGCTCAGTTATAGCATTTTTAATTTCATTCTATTTTTTACTTCTTTTATCTCTGTTGAAAGGGATTCTAGTCTATTTTTGACTCCAGCTAGTATTCTTATTATCATGATTCTAAATTCTGGCTCAGACATCTTGCTTGTATCTGTGTTGGTTAAATCCCTGGCTGTCGTTTCTTCGTGCTCTTTCTTTTGGGGTGAATTCCCTTGTTTTGTCATTTTGAAGGGAGAAAAGGAATTTTTGAGGTAGAAAAATTAAAGTTAATAAATTAAAATTAAAAATTTGAAAAAGCACACACACACACAAATCTAATAAATGACGCTAGATCCTAGGTGTGTTTTCATCTGGGTGTTGAAAGTCGTTTGACAGATTAGAGAAAAAAAAGGGGGAGAAAAAAAGGAAATCATTTGATAATTTGAAAAAATGAATACACTGAAGTAGACTACAATGACATGATGTGGGTAAAATAGAATTTGAAAAATCTTACACAAAAGTAAAGAATATAGTAGGAAAAAAATTAAAGAAAAATATTTGTAATAATAATGATTTTTTGGGGTGCCTGGGTGGCGCAGTCGGTTAAGCATCCGACTTCAGCCAGGTCACGATCTCGCGGTCCGGCAGTTCGAGCCCCACGTCAGGCTCTGGGCTGATGGCTCGGAGCCTGGAGCCAGTTTCCGATTCTGTGTCTCCCTCTCTCTCTGCCCCTCCCCCGTTCATGCTCTGTCTCTCTCTGTCCCAAAAATAAATAAACGTTGAAAAAAAAAATTAAAAAAAAAATAATGATTTTTTTCTCTTTCTGTATTCAACAAAAAGAAACAAAAAAGAGAAAAAAGAGAAAAAAAAGAAATCATTTGCAAATTTGAAAAAGTGAATACACTATAGTAGACTAAAATAAAATGATGGAAGTAAAATAGAATTTGAAAAAAATTTACATAAAAGCAAAAAATATAGTAAAAAAATTAAAGAGAAACATTTTTAATAGAAATTTAAAGTAAAAATAAAGTTTTTCACTTTCTGTATTCAAGAAAAAGAAAAGAAACAAAAAAGAGAAAAAAGAAAAAGAAAAAAAAAACAAGGAAATCATTTGAAAATTTGAAAAGGTGAATACACTGAAGTAAACTAAAATAGAATGATGGAAGTAAGATAGAATTTGAAAAAAAATTACACAAAAGTAAAAAGTAGAGTAAAAAAATAAATAAAAACATTTTTAATAAAAATTGAAAATAAAAATGAATTTTTTCTCTTTCTGCTGGACTCTGTGGTTCAGGTTGTGCAGATTGTTGTGTTAATCCTCCAATAAGTTTTCTAGGTGTGTAGGATGGTTTAGTGTTGGTCTGGCTGTATTTCATGGATGTGAGACACACAAAAAACTTCCATGCTGTTCCACCATCTTGACTTCTCCTCAACATTTTATTTTTAAGTAATCTCTACACCCAACATGGGGCTTGATACAACCTTGAGATCAAGAGTCACATGCTCTACCCACTGAGCCAGCCAGGTGCCCCAAGAAGTTTTGTTTTTTTCCCTGAAGTAGATTTTTTCAACTTTGGGCATCATAAGTTATTATTAAATTTGAGTAAAAGAGGCCAAAATTAGTGGAATTTTACTTTTGTTACTGCAGCATCCGTCAATATTGTATTTCACATAATAATTCCTAATAGCTTATTTCCTCTGTTACTTCTACCACCTCCTATCTGATAACAGCTTTCCCCCAGCCAGAGTTTAGCACCTCAGAAATAAAACAGAAAGAAAATGCTGCCACATTTAAGGATAGAAAATGCTATCCTTACAACACATACATATATATACACATATATACGTATATATATATATATATATACACACATATACATATATATATACACACACATATATGTATACACACACACACACACACACACACACACACACACATATATATATATACTATAATTGGTTATATTGTATAACAAATAATATTTTGCTTATTTTGTATTTTTTTTTCAGTTCATGATATTCAGAACCAGTGGTTGCCTCTCACTTGATCCTTTGCTTAACCAGACTTTGCTATGTCTCAGATGCTGCCTCCTATTGATAAAACTCTTTTTGGACTGCATTAATGGCCAAGCTCCCAATTTTGTTCTCTGGGTGAAGTCTTGGAAGTTGTTTCTGTGAGTCTAGCAGAGAAAGCTACTAAAAGGGCATCATGTGAGTCATGCTACACCTGCTGCTTTTATAGCTGCTGGCAGGTGAAAGGGGGAGGGGCCCCCATGTCTCTGCCTATAATCCCCAGTTATTCATTCTTCCCTGGTTCTTACTCTCTGTACCACTGCTCAAAGAATCCTCCTACCCACAAGTTTAATGAATATCAGGCAGATAAGAAAACAACAATTAGGAAGAAGAAAAGACAAACAGAAAGTAGTTATGCAACATCCATACAAACTTCGTATCATATAGAAACAGGTTTTCCTTACTTTGAGTAAGTCATGATATAAAAAGCACTATACTAAGAACCAGGAAAAAAAGGATTAGCTCCAGCTTTGCTACTAAATGTTTACATAACCTTGGGCAAGTTGCTTATGAGAGTGGAATTATTAATTAAGCAGTTAAGCAAGAGAAACTTTAAGGTAGGTGCTTTTCAGCTCCATGATTTGTACCTCTTGGCCCATGAGTCTTGGGTTTCATGGGATTAGATACAGCTTTTCCAAAAGGTGGTGAAAAATCTCACATTGATCAGAATATGCTAGGTTTAATTTCAATAAAATATATATTTATCAATGGTTTATTATTGTAAGACACTATGTTAGGTGCTTGCTGGAAATAAAAAGATGCTTTTCTAATATTAAAGGTCAAATAAATGAGAAGGAAAGCAATTACATAAGTCACTGTAATAGCAGTTGGACAATAAACATACCAGAAAGTCATGGTCATGTGAAACCAGAATCTGATATTTCAAAATGAGCTAAAGGCAATTGAGAAAAGATATAAATTATGAGAGAACAACATATATCAGAACTGGCGAACAAATCAGAAGCAATATAATTTGTGAATAGAAAGAGATGTGAACAGAACTTGGAAAAATTAGAAATAAAGTAATTTCAGAAATCAAGTCTAAAGCAGAAGGGATACATGAGTGAATAAGCACAGTGGGTCACACCTTAAAGGAAAGAGAATATGGAAAATTAAAAAATGTGTTAAATTTAAAAAGCATGAATACTATAGTTTATATAAAATTCAAGAGCAGACAGTTTTGTATTACAGAAGAAAAGGCAAGGTTGTCTGGCTCAGGGTGGGAAGAGCTCTGCATGGACAGGGCATGGGGGACATCCTCAGGTGATGCACACACACTGCGTCTTGGGGGAGCAGAGGTTACACATACATATGCATTTTCCAGAGCTGATCAAACTGTAACACAAAAGACCTGCATTGCACTGTGTGCATTTGAAGTGCTGAAAACATTTTGAAAGAAAGTAACAAATATAGAATAAGGAAAGCACCATATGTATATAAAGGGAGACCTTAGAGTAGAAAATAATGGATAAAAGCAAATAGTATAAAACCATGATTTAAGAAAATTTTCCTGTAATTAATGTTGAAAGGGTACACTAAGTACCTGGGAAAACTGACCCAGAATGACCAACTCCAATATAAATTATAGTAAATCTACTAAACTTTAAAGGAAAACAAATATAAAAACACCTTTGGTTATCCAGAAATTAAAAAAAACAGAACAGCCTGAGCCACTAAAAAAGATAAGAAAACCAGATTATCATTAGACTTGTCAACAAAAATGCTTAATAACAGAAGTCAGTGGAGTGAAGTACTGGATACTCAATGTACTAAAACGTGCATCAAGGATTTTATATCTAGCCAAACTGACCTCCAGGTTTAAAGGCTGTAGGTAAGCTAACAAAGAACCACAGAAATGTTCATACAAGATCTTCCTGTGGAATCTAAATGAATATAAGCTACAATCAAAATGACCAGCAGATGTTACATAAGGGCTAGTAGCTATTGATGGCTGTGAGCAGGACAAAAATAAGGACAATGGGACATTACATGCTTTCTGTTGGAAATGCATGCCATCACCCATTATAAAGGAAATTTCCAACTTTTAATGTTTGTGAGCCCTGTTCCTGGGCTCCCGGGGAAGCTATAATTTAACATTTACCAAGGGCAAAATGACTTGGCAAAACCTCAAAGCATGTGCTCTATTTCTGCCTCCAGAACACATTGTACATCTGCTTTGTTACAAAAAAAAAGTAAAATAAATAAATAACCAAAAGGAGTATTCCAAGCATAAATATAAAACACACACACACACACACACACACACACACACACACATATCCTCCCTAGTTCCCATAAGATTAGAGTTCTACAGCCCTACACATACTAAACACATAAGATAAAGTCTATACTTTTCTGGAATGTCCTTTGTCATGATGATTTGTAACTCTTTATGTAAAAACATGTATAACCCTGCACCAACCATTCTTTCCCCAGATCACTCTCTTCTTTATGAAGATTGTATATCCCTGGCAGCTGTCCTCACTTGGACTTAAATAAAACTCTTTTCCTTTCTCTTTAAAATGTTTTAAAAGCTTTGTTCATTTTGCGTCAACACCCACAAAAGTCTTCTTGCCAAAACAAAGCAAAATGAAACAAAACATAGCCTTATTTTCATCAAATCTCTGTACCTAACTACCAATTATAGGAAATTCAGAGGTTAGGGGAACATGCCAAATGACATCATAGCTGTATGCAATCAGTAAAATCCAGAATGTGGACAATCTACAGGAAGAATGACCAGAAAATTTAAGAATTAAGAAACAGAGAGAGAGAGCGAGAGAGCACACACATGCAATGAATAAAGAAAGATTCTATGTACTAAAGAGACTCAGAAGATATAGCAACTAGTTGAATATATTAATCTTATTTGGATCTAATCAAACAAATGAACTGACATGTTTTTATATGTACATATGTATGTACATGTATATGTATACACATATGTATACACAGAAACATTCATACACATATTTATATACAACATCTCTACATTTATGCATATATTCACAAACATGTTGAGACTTTGGAGAAATGAGAGCATTAGCTAGGTAGTTGATGACACTAAGGAGTTCTTGTAATTTTTTTTAGGTATTTTTAATTTTTGAAGGTATATGATGAGGATTAAAAAGAGCTACCTAAAAAAAAGAGCTACCAACTTCTAGAGATTCATACTGAAATATTTACAGATTTAATAAAGGATGTGATGGCTGGGATTTGTTTAAAAACCATCTGTTTTGGGAGGAGGAGTGGGTGGAGTACAGAGAAAACAGGTTGGCCATGGGTTGATAATCAGTGAAGTTGGTTGGTGTGAACATGGGGTCCGTTGTCTACTTCTCTCCACTTTCATCTGGGTTTGAAATTTTCTATAACAAAAAGTTTTGTTTTGTTTTGTTTTGTTTTCTTTAAATCAACAGGTGAAGATATAAGAAAGATGTTCTAGGTAGAGTGAAGTGCACGAGACCAGGCAAAGTGGCAGGGACATGTACGGGTGGTGTTGGGGCAATTCTGGCAGAGTAGGGCCAGGAGATAAGTTTAAGGGGGCAGAGGCTTTATTACAAGGATCTTGAATGCTAATGTACAGAAAAACTTTACTTTGACAATCAATGGGCATTGTGGAAGAAAGGCCCTTGAGTGGAATATGACAATTTCAGAGGCAGGTGGGTCTGCGGACAGCATGGGGTGTGGGTGGAGGAGAAAACACTGCCAACACTGGGGGCCTGGCTCTGATGCACAGAGCACTGTGTGCACGTTCAGCCAGTGTCAGTGCAGTGGGGAGGGACCAAAGCCCTGCAGGAACCTTTAGGGTGGCATGAGCCATGAGAGCACTATGATTCCTGAGTTTTGCATATTCCATCTCTGACAAACCAATCATAAAGAGGCCACATGAGTAGTGACATCAGTGGCCAGAGCATTCTCAACCAGCAGTTCCTGTGCTGCTGTCACAGCAGATGATGGAGGCCTTCCCGAGGAGCACAGGTACTTAGAGACCCTGCTAGAAAGCATGTGCTCCTCACAGTGAGTACTTCCTATTTAACTGTGGGGGTCTGTGTGGGGGTGTCTGGAAGGTAGGGGTGAGAAACACAGGTGACCTGTGTCCCTCTCACTTACTCATCATAAGTACAACCATTCTTCCAGCTGTGGGTAGTTTTTCACTTTTCAGAAGACCGTGTTTAGGTAGGATTGTGGATGACAGATGGGGTTTCTAACACTGAGATGGCCTGAGACTGACTCCCAGAAGCAGGGGGAGAGCTCTGGGCTAGGGACACAGTGCTCATAGCACAGCCCCCATGACCCAGGAACACTGAGATGGGGCCCCCAGAGCCCTGAGAGACAGGGCAGCTGGAAACCTCACTTGCTCAGGGGTCTCTGAGGATCACAAGCTGAGTACTAAGTGCAGCTCATTCACTGGTTTGGAGGCAGAGTGGGGGTCAGCCGGGAGGAGATGAAGGCAACAACATCTGGCCTCAACATCTATTGCTCCTCAGGTCCAAGAGACAGGATTAACCCAAAACCATTTCTGAATAATTCATGGAAAAAGAGCTGTGAACAGCCTCCCCGACAGAGAATCCACCCAGGAAGAGAAACAGCTAAAGCAGGTAATAATGAGGAAGGTGGGGGCACAAAAGTTGGGAGCAGGGCTCAGGATAGAGTTCTTGGTCCTCCTACTCTTTTGTGTGTGTGTGTGTGTGTGTGTGTGTGTGTGTGATTTGGTATTTGATTCTTGGTGCTTCTGTTGACAACAAACTAAATTTCAAAATCACTCTTCATACAGGTCATCCCTTCAGAAGCCATTCTCAACTTTTACTACACCCCTCGTCCCCTGCAATCACCAGTTCTGTTATACCTGACACATCCCTCAGATTCAGGCCACCCAGAGAGCCCTCTTCAGCTGGTGGTCAGACCAACGGTCTCCATGTCACTGCCCCTGGCCCCCAGACCTGGCAGGGTGCACCGCCGTCCAGCTTGGGGGCAGCCGCTGGCCCCTGACACCTGCTGCCTCTGCCCATGCTGAATTGTTTCCACGTTGCCATTTCTAATTTTTCAAAAGACATGGTAAATAGAAATGTTTATGAAAAATCTCCCAAAATTATTCACATTGTTGCATTTTTGTAGAAAAACTATGAATGGTGCTCTCTGAGTGGACAGATACTGTTGCTCACCAAGTCCCTCCCCAGGGTCACTGGTGTGAGGGCCAGGATTACACTGGGGCTCGTGATTATATCTTTCTGGAGAGGGTCATGTAGGCCCACTGTCCACACTTCAGACTTCAGGTTGGACTACAAGGCCTGATGCCCCATGTCTCATTTTCCTGAAGACAAATTTATGCTCTGAGCTGGTGTCTGCATGTGCTGAGCGCACTGCGTCTATCTCATTCTCCTGTCCCTCCTCTCTTGTCCCTGGCTTTCTGCTCACTCCAGAAGCAGTCTTTGCTACACATCACCTCCCCCACGGAGGAATGTCTAGGTCAGACGTCTGTGACAACACCTGCCATGCTCCCTCTGGGATTCACGTGGGACAGGGCTTTGCCTCAACTGGTTTGCAAGTTCCTCCAGGTCAGGAACCAGTTCTACCATCCTTGCAACTCAGAAGATGCGTCCTGGATCATCCATCGAGTCCACGAGGGCTTGATGAATAGCTAATGATGTTTTGCTACTATAGGCTACAAATGAACCCTCAAATACATGTGACAAGAACTGCACTGATGAACACAAAACATTCTTTTTTTATCAATTAAGGGAAATTACCTGTTTAGCCATTAGCCTAGAGAGGTGGGTCATTTAAAAGCTCACCTATGTTAGATTCAGTTATTGAATGCTATGACTTTTTTTTGATTCACAAATAATCTTTTTACTTAGGAAGAAGCTATTCCAGTCAGAAATTCTATATCATATAGGGAGAGAGCATATTTCCATATATGTGGTGATGAGGGTTGGACTTTCATCAAGCAATTTCCCAGTACTTCCTTTGGCACAAATAGCAAGCATTTTGTTCTCATCTAGAAAGTTTGTGCACATGAGCCAGTGGTAAATCAGCAAACTACTATGATCCTGCTCCCAAACAGGTAATTATTCCCATCCCATCATTATTTTAATTAAAGAGAATGATGTCTACAGATAATAGAAGCACTTTTTCCGCATGAGTCTGGATCCTGAAGGCTTTCTAATCTGGACCAGCAAATGTTCCCCACCCCAAGTGACAGTGATCTCTCAGTGCAACTGAAATTCACCCTGGGGTTGGAGAATCAGGCTCCAGGGGGACAAAAGCCAGATCTCCAGAGCAGAGGTAGCCTCAGCCCCTAATGCAACATCACCTGAAAAGTTTCAAAATAATTTGAACTTCCTCCCCCAAAACCAGAAAGGAAGGAAAACGGCATGTATCCAGCACTAGCACATGGTAAGCACGTACCAGGGACTTCCATGCATCCACCTGACAGACATTTTGTGGGCACAGGAGAAACACTGTCTTTGAATAAGCACTAAAGTATACCCAGTACTCTAGACAAGGAGAAGCCTTCCTTTTGTGAATACACAAGAAACTGGGTGCAATAACCTGGCCAGGGGATTGGGAAAGAGCCTCCTGTGGAGGTGTCATTAAAGATAAGACCTAAAGGGTGAGGAGGATTTCAGGGTCAAGATGGGAAGAAAGTGTTTCTAGCTGTCAAATGCTTTAGGGCTCTGAGGCAGGGAACAAGCAGCACAAAGGGCAGTGTAGCTGGATGGAGCAGAGGTCTGGGAGAGACAAGAGGGTGGGAATGGTGGCAGGAGCACTGGAGCCTGTCCTAACAACCTCAAGCATCCAGTGAGGAGCAGCAGGATGGAAAGGAGGAGCCTTCATATGTGTATCTGGGAAGGCTGGAGGCAGGAATCCTGACTGAGGTGACTTCAAGAAGGCCCATGAATGGAGAGATGTGTGCAGTCCAGGAGGCAAGTAGGAGGCAGAGTCAATAGGCCTGGGTGCTCTCTTG
The DNA here is from genome assembly GCF_016509475.1 of Prionailurus bengalensis. Lineage (NCBI taxonomy): Eukaryota > Metazoa > Chordata > Mammalia > Carnivora > Felidae > Prionailurus > Prionailurus bengalensis. Next base: position 49,241,875 of record NC_057354.1, on the reverse strand, counting down.
AATATGTATAATGAGGCAGAGGAGTGGAGAATGTGCAGATGAAGCACCCCTCCTTCTGACCTAGGCCCCTGGTGGACGGGATGTCACCAAAGTAGGAAACAATGGGTAAGGGATGGATCTGGAAAAGTTGAGGGATGATGATGATGAGTTCACATATACCAGGTGAGCTAAATCCATGGGTGCCCCTGCTCCTACCCCTGCCCTGAGTCCCACCATTCCAGGAACTGACCATGCTATCTTGGCTGTCACAGGCCAGGTCAGAGGGGTTAAGGCCCCTGGTGCAGCTTCCATTAATGAGAGATGGGAAGTTGATGGATGAATGCCCTGCCTCTTTGTCCCTTAGTGGGACAGTCTGAGGCAGGTGTTCTCCATACTCTATTAAGGCCCCAGAAGGCCTGCCCCCTCAATTTCCCAGAGATTATCTTACTGGCCAACATGACATTTGTTGGCACCTTCCCTAACCATCTCGTTTCCCTTCTCTGCTACTGGTGCTCTTGAATTCTTGTCTTGGGACCTGCTTCTTGGAGAAGGAACCCAAGGCATCAGACTAATATCCCACAAGCCTGTGAGGTGCTAGCACCATTTCTATAGAGAAAAGGGAACCAAGTAAACCAGCTTATATGTCTACAAGCTCACAACACTATGATATTATTGAATGACTGAACTCGGTTCTCTTGTCAGAACTTAGAGAAGAGGTACCTATTTGCCTCAACATACCCAAACAGAAGCCATCTAAAGAGATGGAAACCCTCCTAGGCCAGCCACAGCAAAGAATAACATGCTGGCTTAGATGAATATTTTATTGATAAATACTATTTATTTATTTTTAATTTTATTTTTTTAAGTTTATTTATTTTTTTTTTTTTTGAGAGAGAGAGAGCACACAAGCAAGGCAGGGACAGAGAGAGAGGGAGAGAGAGAATCCAAGCAGGCTCCACGCTGTTAGTACAAGTCCAACATGAGGCTCAATTCTATGAAGAATGAAATCACGATCTCAGCAGAAATCAAGAGTTGGATGCTTAATCAACTGAGCCACCCAGACACCCCGGATTAACACATTTTAAAACAAAAATTAAAAACAAGCCTATGAGACTGTTAATTCTCTTTGAAAATTCATAAGCTGCCTTATTCCAGGGACAGCATGTGTGGGGTCATACAAGCTTCATGCCCTTGGTCCCCAAGAGAGTGATTCCTCACTACTAATTGATAAATTGGCAATGTGGGTCCATAGAGCAGTCTCAGGTAGGATAATATAAGCCTGCCCTCTAAAAGATGGATTCTCTCACAATGAGTTGGGGATCAGGTTTTCTGGCCTCTAATGCACAGGTTAAGACTGATTCACCAACTCTTCACCAAGAAAAATAAATCCGGGGTCATGTCTCTGGTGGTGTCTTTCAAATTCTACAAGATCCTAAATCCTAACAGTGAATGATCTAAATACATACAGAGAGGATACTCCAGTGAGGCAAAGGAATAGGTAGGATTTGAACCCAGGTATATCTGTGTCCAGGTGGAGTCATAGTGATGCATCACCTGAGAAGCTGGGAAGCATGTCAGACTGTGGGCCTGCATCATCAGCTCTCATATCTGAAGAGTATGCAATATTTCAGGAAGATCCTGGTTCTGTTGCTCTTTTTTGTTTTCATTAGTAGTTTCATTCATTTAAAAAATAACAGCATTATTCAGATATATTGCACGCTATAAAATTCACTACCTTTTAAAGTGCATAATTCTGTGGCTTGTAGTATATTCACAGAGTTGTGCAAGCCTCATTGTTATCTGATTCCAGAATATTTTCATCATTTCATATCCATTAGGCAGTCCCTCCCCTCCCCCATTCCTCCCTTCCCTGGCCCTTGGCAGCCACTAATCTACCTTCTGTCTCTATGGATTTGATTATTCTGGACATTTTACATAAATGGAATCATGCAATATGTGGTATTTGTGTCTGCCTTCTTCCACTTAGCATAATGCTTTCAATGTTGCTGTATGTATCAGCACTTCACTCCTTTTATGCCTGAATAATAATCCATTTTAGGGATATACTGCATTTTATTTATTGCTTTCATTGGGGTATGGTTGTTACCACTGAGCTCCTATGTGCTACTGGGCTAATTCTTATTGCATCTCTCTTATTGAATGGTTGATAAAATAGTACATTATTTTTCTGGCAAATATATAGTGAGAATGAAATTGTCTTAAGAACAAAACAAAACAAAACAAAAACCTTCAGTCTGCACCTCTGCAGGAAAAGGCATTTCATGTATGGCTGGGAACACAGAGTGACAGGTGCCATAGATGTTTGGTAAGTAGAGATGGAGTCTCTCAAACACTAGCTGGACCAGAGAAGTCCCACTGACAGGCAGGCCATGTGACCTGCTAATGGAGAAAACACTGCAGACTGAGCCTGCCTTCTCCCTGTGAAATGGAATACTCAGATACCCAAACACATATCAGAGTTTCGTCAGAATAAGGCAGCCCATGCTGCAGCCAAAGCCTCCCTCTTCCTCAATAAGAACAGGATCTGAGCAATTTTATGTTCTGTCTGCTTCTAGCCCCTACAACATACACCCTTTTTAAAGAATTCTAGCATGCTCCACCAGGAATTACGTACTATCAATACAGCAGACTTACACATGGACCTATCCGTGGAGAAATTGGGATTGTCTCTAATGTTTAATAGATGCTTTGCTCTGAGGAAATAACTAGAAAAAATCAAATATAAATTTTGGGAACCAGTGTTGTAAGTATAGTGATTTCCAAACAAAGGCATCAACACAGAAGCAGAGACAAACGGAAGTACTCTGTCTCGTATTTTTCTTTTTTCTGAGTCTGTGAAAAATTCTATATGTCTAATGATTCTGTCTCCTGCCCCACCCCACCCCCACACACACCCCTCCCACAGGAAGATTGAACCATCTGCACTGTGGGCTTAGGATATGTTTAGTGAGGAGTAGAAGGAGTTTTACAAAGCAGTATCTAATATCTGTACTTCTGTGGCTGATTAAGAACCTTTATATGCCAAGGATTTTGTGTAGTAACAGTTACATTTAACACATAAAACAACCTTTAGAGCAGCATCTCCAAGTAAAAACGGAACAGAGCAAACTATGCAACTGATGTGGAAAATTAACTAATTAGCAGATTAGTTTAGCCAGAACGCTTGGGATGTGTGACAGGCATGGATTGCTCCTAACACTTTTAATCCCTTCTCATACAGCTCAATTAAGGAAACCATTAGGGCACCAGGTGCTGGGTCCTCCCTAAACCCCAGCACTGTTAGAAGCCTTTTGTGTAAACAGAAATACTTCCCTCCTGCTAAGCAAATGATGTATGTGTTTCCGCCAGTGCCCAAGTGTTGAGAGAAAAGAGCTGCTTGCAAATCCTCATTAAAACAATTAAAGTTTGCCTTTGGCAGAAACTCATAGAAAAGCCTGTGATTTGGCAGTGGAGACAGTTAATGAAGCATTCAGAACCAGATCAGTTATTGTTATTTAACATTTAAATGGAACATTACAATTGCAAAATGCTGCATCATCGAACTTATCACTTTTGGTGACCTGGGACTTCCTGTGCACAAAGCCAATCCAAACTTCTGGTGAGCAAGGCTTTGTTACCATACCTCTGGGAAAGGATCCGCAGGAATTCTAAATCTTATTCATTAATGGTCAGAGAAGTGCAGAGGAAATGCTGTGGTACTGGAAATAAGAAAAACCTGTGTATTAGGGCCACTGCTGCCTATAAAAGTTCTGCCAACTTGCTTTAGTTTTGTGAAATCCCATCTCAGTTTTAAGAAAGATGTGGGAAGTGACTTCTTCACCAACAGAACCTACATACCCACTTCTACCAATTCCACCACTTTAGGAACATCCTCATCCTACAGTCACTACCAGTACCTTCACTGCCACCACTTTACCACTACCACCATCACCACCACCACCATCATCTTCATGACCACCCATCATCATCACCACCACCACCACCACCACCACCACCACAATCTGCCTACCACTGCCATCACCAGTACCTTCAGCACCATCATCAATTCTACCATCATCTCCATCACCACCATCACCACCTCTACCTTTACCACCTTCTTCACTACTACCTTCACAACCTTTATCACTACCATTGTCATCACAGCCACCATTACCACCATCATCATCATCATTCTCAACACTATACTACCACCAGGAACTGGCAAACTAGCCCACAGGACAAATCCAGCTTGTTTGTATTGCCCAAAAGCTAAGAATGATTTTTGTAAATTTTCAAGTGACTGAAAAGAAGTATTTTCCAACACACATGAAAACCATAAAATATTCAAATGTCAGTGTCAATAAATCAATTTTTGTTGAATCACATCCAAATTCATTCATTCATATGTGCCTATGGCTATTCTGCACTAAAAAGGCAGAGTTGAGTAGTTGTGCAGAGGCCATATGGCTTGTAAAGCCTGAAATATTTATTATCTGGCTTTTCACAGAAAAAGTTTACTAATTCCATAACCCCTCCAATATCACCATCACCACCACCCACAATCAGTACCATCATGCCACCACCATTAACACCACCACTATCATCAGCACAAATAATGCCACCTCTACCATTACCATCAACAGCAGTGACACCCCCACCTCCAACTCAAATACCACTCTATGGTTTGGAGATATACAGGCTGCCCATGTGATCAACGAATTCAATGAGAAGACTGAATGTGGACACAGACTCAAGCAAGAATTCTTCCTCCCCATCAGTGAGTGACAGAGACAGAAAGCCTTGAAGGTATTCTTGTCTCTAAAATTCTTGTGGGTAACCCGATGCTTCTAGAGGGTGCTAGGATGACTTTATCTCTGAGAATTTCTAACCACAAGTCTGCACTCACACTCAGATTTCCCACTCTCAATGTGCCTTGAAAAATGCAATTGAACTCTTATTTTGGAGAGTTTGGGGCTGAAACCTCACACCTGGATTCTTGGCAGAGGCAAATGCAAATCCTTTCTGGAAGAATGTGTTAAAGACAGGCTTCAGAAGATGTCCATAGACGATGTTAAAAGAAACCTCAGTTTGAAATTAAACACATAAGGAAATAAGTCACAATTAGTAAGGGTGAGCAAAATTACCCAGATTAGGTCTCAATGACTGCAGCTATTGATATTATCAGATAAAGGTTATAAAATAAATGTGCTTAATATGTTTAAAAATGAAGGACTTACAACTTTAGAAACAAAAAAATACATTTGTCAAATTAAAACCTTAATGGCAGAGTGTCACTTTTAGCATTAAAGATGACTAGAGGCTCTGAGGGCTTCTCTTACTACAAAATAAGACCCTGGATTAGAATATACTTTGAGATACTGTTCGTTGTGAAGGAAAACATCAAAATTACCACCATGCTATAAAACATTTCTAGAAGGGGCAGAATTACATTGATTTACAATGCCAACGGTAACTGATAGTAAATTATACAGGCTTGGTAGAGAAACAAGATGAAAAAGTTGAGACTGAACCCTCATTCTCAGCTACGATTCTTCATAAAAGTTCTCAAATTTAAGCATGCCTTAGAATCGCCTGGAGGGTTTGTTAAGTATAGATTTCTAGGCTCCACCAACTGTTTCTTATTCACTGTGGAAGGGTATCAAAATTTTTTCATAGCTAAGCAGTTCCTGGGTGATGCTGATGATGCTGATCCAAAGATCACGCTCTGAGAGCTGCCATTCTGTAGGTTCTGACATAGTTTCAAGTAAGTGATGAGCCCTGGCTACCAGCAGATATAGATTCAAACCTCTGTGGTGAAAAGATCCCCATATTTAACCACATAATCGAATCACTCAATGAGCTGACAATTAAAGATCAGCATGCACAAAAGACTGCATGCATGTCACTGTGAGTGAGAATCAGTAGGTAAAAAATAGCTTTGGGCAATCAAAGATTTTAGGTAATGAAATCATAAGAATATAGAACAATTATTTATAAAATATTTATGGAAATATAGAAGAGATAGAAATATAAAAATGATTTATAAAATATTTACAGAAACAGATAAATAGAAATATTTAAAAATGAGCAAGTAGCAAGAGACTATAAGTAGAAAAATGAAAATGGATTGAACTTCAAAAACTGAAAAAAAATTCAATTGAAATAAAAATATAAAAGAAGAACTAAAATTTATAGAGCAAAAAGACACAGATGGAGGGAAAAAAAGATAATCTAGAAGGTGGACTCAAGAAAAATATAGGGATACCTCAGAGATATCGTGGGTTTGTTCCAGACCACTGCAAGAAAGTGAATGTGCAGGGGCGCCTGGGTGGCGCAGTTGGTTGAGCGTCCGACTTCAGCCAGGTCACGATCTCGCGGTCCAGCAGTTCGAGCCCCACGTCAGGCTCTGGGCTGATGGCTCAGAGCCTGGAACCTGTTTCTGATTCTGTGTCTCCCTCTCTCTCTGCCCCTCCCCCGTCCATGCTCTGTCTCTCTCTGTCCCAAAAATAAATAAACGTTGAAAAAAAAATTAAAAAAAAAAAAAAGAAAGTGAATGTGCAATAAAGTGAGTCAAGTGAATATTTTTGTTTCCCAGTGCATACAAAAGTTATGTTTACACTATACTGTAGTCTATTAAGTGTGCAACAGCATTATGTTTAAGCAAACAACAATGTACATACCTTAATTAAACAATAATTTATTGATAAAAAATGCTAACCATAATCTGTGCTTTCAGTGAGTTTTAATCATTTTGCTAGTAGACGGTTTTGCCTCAATGCTGATGGCTGCTGACTGAACAGGGTGGTGGGTGTTGAAAGCTACGATGGCTGCGGCAATTTCTTAAAATAAGACAACAGTGAAGTTTGTCACATTGATTGACTCTTCTATGAATGATTTCTCTGTAGCAGATGATGCTATTTGATAGCATTTTACACACAGAACTTCTAACAACTGGAATAAATCCTCTCAAACCCTGCTGCTGCTTTATCAACTAAGTTTATGTAATATTCTAAATCCTCTGTTGTCATTTCAAAAGTCTTCACAGCTTCTACACCAGGAGTAGTATCCACCTCAAGGTATAACTTTCTTTGTTTATTCAAAAGAAGCAACTCCTTATCTGTGAAAGTTTACCACGAGATTGTAGCAATTCAGTCTCATCTTCAGGCTTCCACTTCTCTCACTGTTTCCACCACATCTGCAGTCACCTCCTCTGTTAAAAGTCCTGAACCCCTCAAAGTCATCCATGAGAGTTGAAATCAACTTCTTCTAACTCCCAATAATGTTGATATTTTGACCTCTTTCCATGAATCTCACAAATGTTTTTAGTGGCATCTATAGTGATCAAGTCTTTCCAGAAGGTTTGCTATTATTTACTTTGCCCAGATCCATCAGAGGAATCACCTTCTATGGCAGCTATAGCCTACTGAAATATTTCTTAAATAATAAAACTTAAAAGTTGAAATTACTTCTTGATCCATGGATGTTGGGTGAGCATGCACAAAAACATCGATCTTGTTGTATATCTCCATCAGAGGTCTTGGGTGGTCAGGTGCACTGCCAGTGAGCAATAGTATTTTGAGAGGAATCTTTTTTTCTGAGCAGTAGTTCTCAACAGTGTGTTTAAAATAAACCATGTTGTGAAAGATGTGCTGTTATCCAGGCTTTCTTGTTTCATTTAGATAGAACAAGCAGATTTAGCATAAATCTTAAGGGCCCTAGAGGTTTGGAATGCTAAATGAGCATTGGTTTAAACTTACGTCCCCAGCTGCATTAATAAAGTCAGCCTGACCTTTGAAGCTTTGAAGCCCAGGCATTGACTTCTCCTCTCTAGCTATGAAAATTCTAGATGGCATCTTCTTCCAATAAAATACTATTTTTATCTATATTAAAATATATTGTTATTGGAGCCATCTTTATTAATTATCTTCATTACATCTTCTGGAGAACTTGCTGAAGCTTCTATAGCAATGCTTGCTGCTTCACCTTGCACTTTTACGTTATGGAGACAACTCTTTCTTTAAACCTTATGAACCAACCCCTGTGAACTACAAACTTTTCTTTTGCAGCTTCCTCACCTCTCTCAACTTTCACAGAATTTACTTTGCTTTGCTCTGAATTAGGCTTTGGCTCAAGGGAAGATATAATAAAGAAAAAGTTTGAAATATTGTAAGAATTACCAAAATGTGACACAGAGACACAAAATGAGAAAATGGTGTTGGAAAAATGTGCCAATAGACTTTCTTGACACAGAGTTGGCACAAGCCATCAATCTGCAAAAAAATGCAGTACCTATGAAGAACAAGAAAATGAGGTATTCTTGTATTCAGAATGTATCATTAGCAGAAAAAAAAAAGATAGAAAAATTGAATTGGTAGTTAAAAGAATGGAGTTTGGAATAAGAAGATTTAACCTACTTCTCGGAGGAGTTCCAGAAAAAGAGAAGAATCTTGGGGAAAAGAGAAGTAATGCTTGAAGGAATGTCACCTATGATATTTTCAGAACTGATAGGTAACAAAAATTTACTGATAAACACCACATCGACATGCTGTCATTAAATTGATGCACACAGAATTGAAAGGCAATCCTAAATGTGGTGAAAGGTAAAGGGAAGATAATTTACACAGCAATAAAGATGAAAATGGTGACAGACATGGACGATCATTGAAGCCAGAGGACAATGGACTAACATCTTCACTATATTGAGATAAATCACCTGTTGACTTTGAAGAGTGTACAACAAAACTATCTTTCACAAAGTGAAATAAGACATTTAAAGATAAATAAAAAAACTGAGACTTAAACCAAAGGAATTTTAATATCTTTTTAAAAATGTTTACTTATTTATTTTTGAAAGAGAGAGAAAGATAGAGAGAGAGCACAAGCAGGGGAGGAGCAGAGAGAGAGAGGGAAACACAAAATCTGAAGCAGACTCCAAGGCTCAGAGCTGTCAGCACAGAGCCTGACACAGGGCTTGAACCCATGAGCCATGAGATCATGACCTGAGCTGAAGTCGGATGCTTAACCAACTGAGTAACCTTTCCTAGTAGTAGTAATAATACTTTCCTAGTTGGGACCAAAGAAGAATTAAAACAAAATGAAAACTTATTTAGAAATGAATCATACTGGGGCGCCTGGGTGGCGCAGTCGGTTAAGCATCCGACTTCAGCCAGGTCACGATCTCGCGGTCCGTGAGTTTGAGCCCCGCGTCAGGCTCTGGGCTGATGGCTCGGAGCCTGGAGCCTGTTTCAGATTTTGTGTCTCCCTCTTTCTCTGCCCCTCCCCCGTTCATGCTCTGTCTCTCTCTGTCCCAAAAATAAATAAAAACGTTGAAAAAAAAATTTTTAGAAATGAATCATACTGAACAACTACACATCAAAACTATATACAATGAAGTATTACTCAGCCACCAAAAAAAAAAAAAGAAAAAGAAATATTGCCATTTGAAATGATATGGATGGAGCTAGAATGTATTATGCTAAGCATAATAAGTCAATCAAGGAAAGACAAATATCCTATTATTTCATTCATATGTGGAATTTAAGAAGCAAAACAGATGAACATATGGGAAGAGGGGGGAAGAGAATAAAGGGAAACAAACCACATGAGACTCTAAATGATAGAGAACTGAGGGTTGATGGAGGGAGGTGGGTGGGGGATGGGCTAGATGGGTGATGGGTAGTAAGGATGGGAACTTGTGAGGAGCACTGGGTGTTGTTTAGAAGTGAGGAGTCACTGAATTCTACTCCTGAAACCAACATTGCACTGTATGTTAACTAAAATATTTTTTAAATAATAAAAATTAAAAAAAATGAAACCAAACCAAACCACACAAAATACAGGTCAAAACCAAGGGATGCAGCTGAAGCAATACAAGAGAGAAACATAGAGGCTTAAATTCATTTATCAGGGAAATAAAGGCCAAAAAGTAAGGGGTTGACATCTAAATAAATACATTAGCTAAAGTAATAGTAAAAGGAAGTAATATATGTGACAGGTGGTAGTAAAGATAAGAGCAGAAACTAGTGAAATAGAAAGCAAAGATACAACATGGAGAAACAACAAAGCCAGAAGTTTGCTCTCTAAAAGCAAGGCTCTAATAAGACTAACCAGAGAGACAGAGAATACATCCATAATGGGGCCCTACTTCTGATGCAAGAGGAAGCACTGAGCACACATTATTTTTCTTCTGTCTCTTGAAGAAGACCTCATTAAAATGTTTCCAAAAGAATAAAAAAAGATTTTAATAGAAGTGAAAGTAGTAACAAATACTTAAGAAAATAAAGACTTAAAAAGCCACAGTAGATGAGGAGTGGTTCAAATTGCTGAAGGAAAGTCAGTGGAAGCTGCAGCCAGGACTTGGTGGGGGAGGTAGATGGTGGCCAAGGGGACAGAGGCATACAGGCTGACATTGAACTTTCCATTACAACAACACATGTTGGAAAGATAACCAGCAAATGCCTTGAGAGCTGGAAGAAAAAAAAAACTTTTTTTCCTATTTTTTGGTTAACATTTTTAATTAAAAAACTTTTTAATTTGAGTATAGTTGACACACAATGTTACATTAATTTCTGCATGATCTCTCTTACATGTGAAATATAAACAAGTTGAACTCATAAAAGCAGAGAGTAGAATGATGGTTGTCAAGGATGGAAGGTGTGGGAGAAATGGGGAGATGTTGGTCAAAGGTTGCAAAGTTTCAGTTTAGAGCGTGAGTAGGTTTTGGAGATCTAAATACAGGGTGGTGATGACAGCTAATGATACTGTATTGTACTTTTTGGAAATTTTCTAAGAAGATAAATCTTAAATCTTCCCAGCATATGTGCGCATATGTGTGCACATGCACACACCATACAAAGGTAACCCAGTAGAGGTGGTGGGTAAGTCATTTAGCTGGACTGTGGTGATCCTTCCACAATGTATGAACATGCAAGCAGAAAACACTTTTTAATTTATGCACCCAACCAATCATTCAAGTGTGAGCAAAAGCAAAAAAAGGAAATCAAACAACAACAACAAATATTTTCAGCACTCATAAAAATTTTCTCACATATACTCTCCCTAATTAAGTAACTTACAAATTCACTCTAGGGAAAAACAAATGATAATGGACACCAAGGAAGTGGATAATCAGGGACAAAAGATACAGTGAATAATTCCGGAAATGAATAAAAAAAATCCCCGTATGGCAGCTGTCCATCAACAATCTGTCCAATTTATAACAAACATGTGTGGGCTTCACAAAGGCCATATTTCTGAGGAGGAAAGATAAAATACAAAGCTGGAAGATACCAGCTATTCTGGGAGGAAGATGCAGGTTTCTTCCCTCAATATTAAAGGAAAGTCATTTAGAAACTCCGGGAAAAAACTCCACACAGCAGAAAAATTGTATAAGAATTCCACGGATCTAAACGCAAAAGCAAAACAAAATTTCCCATTATTTTAAGCAGCTATGAAATATAAAAGAATGCACTTGATCTAGATATTAAAAATATTTTCTTTCTTCTAGTACAGGTGGTCATGATACAGGAAACCAGAAGAGAAGAAATACTGTTTTATCACTAAACTTGGGTTTATAGTCCTAGCATTTATAGAAGCATGATAATAACTGTTTAATAATTTAACATTTGGAATCTATACAATTAAAAAGCAGATTTTAAAGGTTACCAGTCCTGACAAAGTCACCATCAACTCCATAATCATAATTGTCATTTTGACCAGACACCTAAATGCCAGACACTGTGCTAAGATCTTTATGAGGCTTATCATGTTTAATTTTCTAAATAACCCTGTGAAGTAGGTATTGCTGTTACTTCACTTCACTGATGTGCAAACTGGGGCACCAAAAACCTAAGTAACCTGCTCAATGCCTTCCCCCTGTAAGCAGCAGAGCCGGAATCATGTCCTGGAAGTCTGATTTTAGGGTCTGACTCATAGCCATTAAGCTAGACTCACTTCTAATGTAAAAGTGAGGACATAGCCAACCTCCATGGGAAGGTAAATGGGAACAAGGGAAGCAGCGTGAAAAAAAACTGCCACCCACAGCCTCATCCTGCCTCATAGGAAGACAGGATATGGAAGTTTAAGATATAATAGGAACCTATGGGAGAAGTCAAAATTATACAACGCCAGAAAGTTAGAGGAGGGGAGGAGATGGGGAATAGTGTTAGTGAACTAAATGCTAACCTTGAGTGACCTAAATTCTACCTTTTCAAAGCAGGAAACCCATTGGACAGAATATAAACTCAACAGATCAAGAAATAACTGGATGAACATAGCAGTCAAGGCATGGCATAACTGTCAAAAGAGAAAGGCGAAAAGGAGTTGCCTCTGGGAAGCAGGTTGGGGATATGGCACAATATGTTAGGAGTCGAGGTGAGAGGTTTGGAATTTTCATTATTGATTTTTGCATACTACTTAATATTTTACCTAAGCTTCTTATCCTAGTCAAAATAACCACAAACAAAAATATTTTTTTAATAATTTCATCATGGAGAAACTGGAAGCCTCATATATTTCTGGTAGAAATATAAAATGTCATGGCCCCTGTGGAAAACAGCTTGGTGGTTCCTTAAACATCAGACATAGAATTTCCAGAAGATCCAGTAATTCCATTCTGGGTATATACCCCAAAGAACTGAAAGCAAGGTCTCAAAGACGTATTTGTAGACCCATGTTCATAGCAGCATTATTCACAATAGCCACAAGATGGAAGTGACCTAACTGCCTACCAACAGATTCAGGGATAAACAAAATGTGAGCTACCCATACAATGGAATATTATTATTCAGTTTCAAAAAGGAAGCAACTTATGCTACAACTTGCTATGTAGCACAGCTTATGTAGCAATTTGCTACAATATTGATGAACCGTGAAAATATTATGCTAAGTGAAATAAGCCAGACACAAAACAAATACTATATGATTCCACTTACATGAGGTACCTAGAATAATCAAATTTATAAGAGAGAAAACAGAATGGTGGTTGCCTGGGACCAAAGCAAGGGAGAAATGAGTACACAGTTTCAGTTTGAAATGATGAAAAAGTTCTAGAGATGGTTTGTGGGCAATGTGAATGCACTTAATGTCATTTCACTGTATACTTTAAAATAGCTAAAATGATAAATTTTAAGTGATGTATATTTTACCATAATAAAAAAATGACTTTCTTTAAAAACATAAGCAATAACTTTGGTGTCCAAGCCAATGAGATATGGTACCTTTGAACTGATTTGGGTTTAATATAAATTGGTTCTTTCACCATTTCCTGAAAAATACAAGAAACTTACATGTTAAGTCTGACCACAGTCTTTCAATCTAGCACTGCTGTTGTCCTTATTTTAAATGGTATATAATATATAAAATATTATTAAATAGATATCTATAATTGTATTTAATACATATAGTTAGGCCCCATAATAATTTATTGTTATTGCTTTATACAGTCAATATTCATTTAGATTTACTCACTTACATAAAGATTTGTTCAGGGGAAAACCTTGCCATATTTCATCAAGTCTCAGTAGGCTTTGATTGTAAGATGCATCCCTATTTCAGAATTTAAGAAATGTTAAAATGTGAAAGGAATGTGCATGCTACAATTGGAGAATTTCACAAGAATAATATGCTTCAGGGGTGCCTGGGAGGCTCAGTTGGTTAAGTGTCTGACTTTGGCTCAGGTCATGGTCTCACAGTTTGTGGGTTTGAGCCCCGCGAAGGCTCTGTGCTGACAGCTCAGAGCCTGGAGCCTGCTTCAGATTCTGTCTTCCTCTTTCTCTGCCCCTCCTCGGCTTGCACTCTCTCTCTCTCAAAATAAATAAATATATTTAATTTTAAAAAAGAGTAATATGCTTTATACTTTTCCAAGTTCACATAAATGAACCCAAAAGTGAAAACATGGCCAGGTCAAGGTCATCATCCACATCATAAATCATCTACCAAAAGGTACTTAGGATACAACATGAGATCTCAAATATCCACAAAAACAAAACAGTGAAGTGATTTGCTATTCCCCATGCATTGGTTTTTCTAAACCTCAGATTTGCTAAAATAAACTGAAGGTATAAAAACTAAAAAATGATATCCCCCCAGAGTTTTCCAATAACCAAGTGCTTCTTCAATATAGAAACATGGTTTCTTTATTACAAAGATTCAGAAATGAATGCACAATCTCATGGGTGGCATACATGGCCTACCTTTGAATTAATTAGCAAAATAAACTCTCAGGCTGCTTCCTGAACTTTCATGTGACAGAGGACAAGCTCAGCCTGAGAAACACATAAGAAAAATCAACAGCTGAAATTAATTCATCAGAGCTCTGACATAGAAAATGAGTCACATTTCAACCCAGCATTCCTAGGCTAATATCTCAAGTTTATTCCCATGGCCATTTACTCTTCAGTTATTCTCTGCCCATCAGTGATGGCTTTCACAAACCTAGTGAAGGTCAAGGGGTACAAATTGGAATGAGGCGCATGCTCCAAGGACAGGCTGGGCCAGCCTTGGTTCATACTGGGGTGTTTAGACGGATAAAGGGTGAATAAAGGCTTTAGAAGAATAGGGTGGGGATGGTTCCTTGATTTCATTACATTGTCAACAGATGGGAGCTGGCTTTTTCTTAGGTGTATTCCTTAATGAGCTTTAAAGAGTGAAAACAGTGTTAAGAGATATACTCAAGAGGTGAAATGTGGTGAGTCACATATATGACAGCTTTATGGTCCTTATGAATCAACCTGGCAGGAAACCAGAGACTGGGACACTGGAAGGTCCAAGCACCTAGCTACCCCTTCTGCAGGAGCTTCAGAAGAACCGAGGTTTCTTTTGGAACAAGGGATTTCTCTTTGACAAAAACAGTTCACTTAAAGGTTAGTTAAGCCCTAAGAAGTAAGAAAACTGAAAATCAACCCTGCTGATTGCTACTGATATAATGTTTCCAACAGGACAGGAAAAACCCCACAAATCATGTTCTTGCACAAGAAACCTACTGCAGCTATAAAAGTGCTTTCAAACTTTGCTTCTGAGCAAGTGCCCTTCTTACCAGTGGTGGCTCCAACTCTGCTTAGTTCCTCTGCCTCTTGAACACAGGTTACTGAAACATCCAATTACTGAACTGTATTTATGCTTCTCCACTGTATCACACCTATGGCTGCTCCTGCCCCAAATGCTCCTGAGAATAATTTAGCACAGCTCTAATCCTTTAAGGACCTTTTCCTCCCTACTGAGGATGCTCCCAAGATCCCACGTTGCCCATTTGGCTTGCTGTGGGGGCTAAATACAAGAAATTTCATTTGACTACAGGTACTCATGTTGGTCTTTAGCAGGTGGGCTTTGACAGAAGAAGCCTCAAAGTTAGGCAACGTAGGCACCATATAATGCTGGATCATAAATGCCAACACAGGGATGAGAAAAATATTGCAAGTTATAACTTAGAGACTGAACAGAGCACACTCCCCCGCTTAAGGTTCTAGCCTATTTCAGTCCTGCTGAAACAGACCTGGTATTGCCAGATCTTCAGATCTCTCTGGAGAAATCTGCTTTAATCATGGAGTCTGACTATACAATGTGAAAGCCTCCTGAAACACAGTATCTAAGCATGTTGCATAATACAGCAAAGATTCCTTTAAAGGTATAGATGAGCTCACAAGAAAGCTAGGGAAATATTCAGGGACAAAAATTAAAGAGAGAAGTGAAATACAGAGCCAGAAATGTAAACTGATGTTGCTGCATCTTTGAAGAGAGAGGTAAGTCTCAGTAAACAAGCCTTGGGTTGTAGTGGTCATGTAGAGAGAGGAGACAGGCCTTGGGTCTCCTCAGAGAAGGAGCAGGAATTGAGACCCCACATAAAGATGGGACCCCAAGTAAAAGTGCTCACTCTGCCCCATCAGTGCAATGAGGGAGAAAACAGGGCTTGGTCCACTTGACCTGAGACTGGAGAAAGTTCTCTGCTGGAAATTCAACCCCAGGGGTAGCTGAGGTTTGAGATTTTAATGTCATGATCTGGACAGCAGAGAAACTCCCATGAAAAACTAAGCTCAGGTCAGTGAACCCCTGGGGTACCTGTGTGACACACCTTCACCTCAGGATATCAACCAAATTTTCAGCTAGAGTTCCGGTTAAGAGGGTCACAATTCAGAAATCTAAAGTTTACTAAGAAACAATCCACCATGAGCCTGGGTTAACAGATTAAGCAGCTGCCCAAGAACTTCAGATAATAAACATTAAGACAGAGGTAACAAAATAAGTCTCTCTGAAGATTTTTTTCAAGGAATACAGGAAGGAACTAAACCCACCTAGGGGAAAATGCTATCAAAAGAGTCAAGGTAAATTGGAATTTCCTGAAATAAAAATATATACTTAATTTAAAACATGATGGACAAGTGAATGAGCAAACTGGAACTATCCCATGAGGGAATAAATGAACTGGAATGTGGAACTAATGCTATTACTTGGAATTCAGCATAAAATGGAAAACATGAAAGACAATGTAAAAAGCATGAAGATAAAAATGGCAATGTCTCTTAGTCAACCAATAGAAATTCTAGAAGAATAGACTGGGGATTCCTGAATGAGATAACACTAAAATTGGGGAAGAGGCAATGTCTAAAGAGATTTGAGAATTTATCAGAACTAATGAAAGATGTGAATTTGCAGACCCAAAAACACATAATACAAATTAAACAAAAGGGATTCCACACCTATAGATCTTATATTAAAACTATATAAAAATATGACTTAAAGAAAAAATATGTACATTCCCTATAAAAAAGCAAACCAAGAATAGATTTCTCAGTAACTGCCATGTAAACCATACAAAAATGAAAAGTAGTTTCAAAGGGGCGTCTGGATGCCTCAGTAGGTTAAGTATCTGACTTCAGCTCAGGTCATGATCTCTCACGTTTCAGGAGTTCAAGCCCCTACTTGTGCTTTCTTTCTCCCTCTCTCTCCAAAATAAATAAACATTAAAAAAATACTTTCGAATTTCCTGAGGGTAAAAACACTTTCAACCTAGAATTCTATACCTAGTTGAACTATTAATTCACCAATATGAACAAAATGCATTTGGCCAAAGACTGAAAGAATGAACCACTAAGAGATTTTCACTAAAAGGATTGCTAAACCATATTCTCTGGACAAGAGGAGATCCATCACAGAAGGCAGAAATAGATGCAAATATAAGGTAATTGAGGAATATGAGTCATCTTTAATAAGCACTGAATATATAAATAGCAACAATAATGACAATAACAAGGATGAATTCTGGTGTGACAAAAGTAAGAAGGAACTAAAATACTGAACAATAATGTAACTCAGAAAGGGGATTCTAAGATCCTTATATTCCTGAGAAGGATGGTGATAGCATTAATTCTGGAATTTTCACATTAAGGAACACATATTAAAAAATTAAGACCAATAACTAATGATATAAATAAAAAGTGTACATTTTAAGTAAGTTGAGAGAGACGAAAACAATAGAGAGCTCAAGAGAAATTTGGATCCAGGTTTATTTTAAAATGACAGCTGAAGTGTGTGTGTGTGTGTGCACATGCATTCATGTGAATCCCCTAAATCCCTCTAGGGACTAAATAAAACATGTCTATAGAGCATCAGGTCATAAACTCTGAGTGACAGTTGTCTGTGCCAAGAGTTCCTGCAAAAGTTACAAGGACCCAAGGACATCTCATGGGAAACTGATAACTCACTCCAGAGAGATTTACACATCAAGCCAGTGAAACACTACATATATTTTATGTATTATCTTTTTACACTGTATTGGTTTCTTAAATAACTACAAATTCATTATGTTGTAGGACTTGGAATCTAGGCAATTGTGGTTTTTATTTCTTATTGACCTGATATCAATACTCTTAATTTAATCTTCAGGCTCCTTCCTTCTACCTCTATTTAGTTCCTTTATCCTTCAATACCCACAATTATTCCACTGTGTGCCTGTAGGCAGGTGAGTTGGGAGCCAGAGAAATCACACTTTTTTTTTTATCATTTTAAAGAACTGTATGCATTTTGTTACCAATTCCTAGTCTTGTTTTAACATTTACCTGTTCGTTTCATTTTTGTTTTTTCTTTAAAACACAATCTTTAACTTCTGGGCTTTCCCCTTTGCTGGTTCTGTGGTTTCTTTTTTACATTTTAATATTTTTTATTTCATATATCTTTTTCTTCTTTGGAGCTTTTAAATCATCTGACATTTAAATATTATCCCTCTTAATATTAACTTTCTACTCACCCATTATTGTGTGTTAATCTCTTAACTTTCTCCCACCTTTCTTTATGCCCTCTTCCTCTCTAGCAGTTTTCTTTCTTTTTTTTTCTAGCTTTTTTTAAAGCACACATTAAGATGCAGATCCTTCTCTTTACTTCTGCCCAAGTGACCACTTCAGACTGGGGCTCTTATGAGGGTCCACTGACCTACTTCCCTACTTCCATACTTAGTGGTTCTTGTATTTGTGAACAGTGCACCTCCCAACCAACCCCCTTGGCTCTTCTTGGCAATGAGTTCCTTGCGTGGGATCCACAGGTTGTGGGCAAACTGTGCCCACAGCGTGTCCTGGACAAGGAGGAGACAGACAAGCAGCAGGAGACCACTGGAGGCTGCTTCTCTCATGTTCAGATGATGTAGAAGGCTTGGCTTAGTCACTGGTGTCCTGCTTATGCCTGTGACGGTCCACTTTCTTTTCTCCATCAGGGAAATCCTCAGAAGCTACAGGAGGAACCTACAGCCCTGTGGACACCTGCTCTGTGTGCTGAGTAGGTGCCTTCTCATGGGCCCTACAGCTCTCCTCCCTCTGGGCTCCTGTACTGCTCAAAGTAGCCCAATAATGGCAAGATTTGTGTTCCTGCTGGTGCCCAGGGGTGGAGTGGGAACATGCCTTTGTACAAAGGAAGAGCCTAAGTAGTGAGCTCCAACAGCATCTTCCAGAAAAGCCAGGGGTCTCAATAGCAGGGACAAAATGATAATGACTATTATTTGCTCCTCCCTCTGGAACTTCTAGGGAATATAGATGATTAATCAGAAAGTTGAGGCATTTCTGGCATTGCAGATGTGATGGTCCCTGCCTGTATACCCTTTGCACTCATCCCCATAGCATGCACTAATGCATCCTACTGCAAGCAAATGAAGGTGCTGTCTTGGTCCACATGCTGGCAAGCTCAGGAGGGAGTCAGTGCCCCCAGAAGCAGCCTTGGCCACTGTGGACTGAGGTGGAGAATGAATCCACCAGCCCTGGACTGCAGGTGTCAAAATTCTGAAGAGGTCCTACTCTGTCTTCCAGAACTCACCCAGCAGGACTGACCCCAGCCACCACTCACCCATGCCTGTGGTGACTCTTGATAAAGAGCCATTATTTGGCCCTCTCTTCCCTTCTCACTTTTCTACTCTCACCCTAATCATTTCCCAAGAAAGCCACACACACCCAAACCCTTTAGCCCAATCTCTCCCCTGGACTGAATGAGGGGCCAGGCTACAGGCTGTCTTGCCCTCTGCCCAGCTGCTCTCTTTGTATAGTGGACTTGCACCTGCCCCTCCCATGTGATGTGGGTGACAAGGTTCCATCTCTGTCAGTTCTGGGAACTGTGTGGTCTGCTGTGGGCCATGCTAATTTGGCTTAGTAGGTCAAGGAAGATCCACTGCCCTGAAAATCACAGCATAGCAGACTTTAAACAAGCCAGAATGAAACCAGTAGGCATTTTAGTTTAGGGGAGTACAATTTCTGGATTGCTGGCCACAGATCTGCTGCAACAAAGAGGCCAGTCTGGAGCTTCCAGATAAGGGCCTTTTCTGGTGGGTGTTAATGTTATGTGACTTCCAGAGACTTGAATTTTAGAAAGTTTATATGTTGAGATCTCATTTCTCCAGCTTTCAAGGAAAAATAAGGTGACAATATACCAGGCCATTGGTCACTCTGGTGGCATCAGGACTGCTATCACAATGTCCATATCTTCAGGAGGATTTCTTTCTCTCAAAGCTGACTTGGTTTGGTGATGACTTGGATGTACTCCCTCACTTACATTTTCTTTTCTGGGTATGTGGGTCTGCTGCTGTTTGGATGTGTGGCATGTTTTCGCATAAATATTTCACTTTACCTTATTCCATGTGTCCTTGGTCTTAAAACCTGCTGAAGATAAGGATGCCTAGAAGACAGACCCCTTGCTGGGAATCCTTCCAGTCACAGTGGGGGGAGGTTACTGATAAATGGAACCGTGTAGTACCAAAATGAAACACTTGAGTTAAATTGATGGTATGGAGGGACTAAGTCATACCCCAAACCTCAGGGTCAGCATTGAGATTATGTCATAGCACTCTCTTATTTACTGTCATGCTGGCACACTTATTCTGGACTGGTTAAAATAAGTCATTTCCCTGTAGCAACACTGTTCTGAGGCCAGCCTCTGGCTGGTTACCACTAAGCCATGGCATTCAGCAGGATAGAGACAGTGAGACCACCAAGAAAGGATGAAACTTTTAGTGACATGTCACTAGCTACACACTTAAAAACTCACTTCATGTGTTACAAGGTAATATCTAGCCTCTTACTTCCTGTGTTGTGATTTCTGACCCACTCAGTAAGCTCTAGCCTCCCTATGCTCTGATGTCTATGGTCTGGTTCTTCAGGATGATGCTTTGATTAGCCATCAGCAGATATGCCTTAACCTGGTGGATGGAGTAAACTATGAAACAAGTATGCATGGAGAACACCTGGGATTCTACTAAATTTAAATTCTGTTAAAAATCTTGCAGTGCCACCGAAAACCAAATCCCATGGTATAAGAAACCAATGTGGATGCACCAGATCCACCCAAATTGAGCTTCAAGGTTGAGTGAAGAGGGCAAATCTGGGGCAGGGGTGTGCAGGAACCAATCTGGTGCCCTCCTGGCCATTCCACCGAGAAAACCCATGGCCTAGATGTCAATGAGCCAAGAGGATATGTTCTCACCTCCTCAATGCTTGAGTTCTCAGAAACATATGACCCCTTGGCAACTTCCTTCTCCTCCAGATAATTTTTCCCATGGATTCTCTGGCTGCACTTTTTCCTGCTTCTCCTGCCCCCTCCTCAGGTCTTCCCACCCATTCTCCACCAGGTCATCCTTCTCTGTCCAGCCTTTCAGTGTTGTGTTTAGATCCTTTATCACTCATCAGTCTCCCTGTAACCCATGGTGCCAACTACTGCCCATGTGCCAATGACCACCAGACCCACTGGAATCCCCACTAGGACTTCTCAAAAGAATCAGATTCAATGCACACCAAAACCTAACTTGTTCCCTTCCCCACTCCCTGTGTCCACGAATCACTATTGATCTAAATCCCAAACCTTGGAGTCTCTATTACCACCACCTCCTCCTCACCACCAAAATAGTGTCATCAACAAGTCCTGCTGATCCTTTCACTCATCTCCCTTGTCACCCTAGAGCCAGCTGTTACCATCTCTCACCCAGACCACCTCAACATCTCTTAGCTCCTCCACAACATCTACCCCTATGTCTTTCAGACATATAATTGATCTTGTGACACCCCTGTGCATGTTCCTTTAGAGACAGTGCTCCTGGGGTACAGTCCAAAGGCCTCAGTGTAGCTTAGGAGGCCCATAATAAGCCAACCCCTGTTTTTCTACCTCCATCCCCACCCCCTAGACACCATCTCCATCCGCAACTTTCTGTTGGTCCCACTGGCCTTCTTTTACTACTCTGAAGTAAAAGCTTTTTCATATGAACTACAGTTTCCAAGTTTAGAGCTTGATCTACCCTGAAGAAAACTGAAAATTAAGAGTTTCTATGCTTCACAACAGGGCAAATAAACCCGAGGACCCAGCCCCCAGTAGCTTCATAGCCATAGATGGAGATCCACAGCCAAGGCTAGGGCTGGTTGGCACACAGGTACCTGACAGTTACCCAGTCCAGCTTGCGTGGGTCCCTTCCCTTTCTCAATCTCCAAACCCACCCCCCATTTTCTTTCAAGGGGCTTCTTTAAACATTTTTGTTATTTATGTGCTCCATTTACACATGTGCATTTTTATTTGATCCTTGGACTAGATACACCACAATCCACATTGCACTGAAACAAGCCATCAGAGACCTACACACCAAGAATGTCTGCAGAGCATAAAACTACCCTTGCCAAATCCCATGGATCCACTCTGTAAGGAAAATTCCTAATGAAATGAAATTTCTTCAGTTCAATTATTCTACAAACATGCCCTGACCACCTGCCCTGTACCAGATGCTGTTACCCATGCTGGGGGTGCATCAGGGAGCCAGTTAAAGCCTCTGTCCTTGCCAAGCTTATGTTCTACATAAGGATGGGATGCAGACCATGAATTTAGTTAGTGAGTTATGTAGATAAGGGTCATGGAAAGCTAGAGCAGGGTTAGGGAGACTGGAGAATTGGGGAAGGTATTCCCGCTAGGGTATTTTGGGGGATGCTGCTTATTGCAGTGCAGTGTTGCTTCAATGAGAACTTTGCATCTCATCTCAGGAACAGAAATAGATGAGCTTCTCATGAGTCCTTGGTCTATTTTTACCACTTGGACACTGTGAGTCATGTTTCTGATTGTGTCTCCCTCTTTGCATTGCTGCTGGTGAGCTTACAGCCAGTTCTGGACCTCAAAATATATATTTGGAGTATCACCTCTGTCCTGGTTTTATTTCATTTTTTCTCTCATCTTTTCCCTTAGCCTTTTTGGAATTACCTATTTATTTAGTTAATTGGTTAACCCATCTTATTATATTGCCACATGTCTTTGTCATGTCCTGGATGATAAATACTATGTGTTAGCAACCCACTCCTGAGGTAGATTTCCATACATCAGCAGCCCTTCTTCTAGCAGCAGAAGCCAGCCTTCTTCCATGGTCCTCAGGAAGGTCCTCCCAGCCACTGAGAGGAAGGGAAGAGGCCCTGGTTCACTCACCAGTCTCACTTGGCCACATTGCTTCCGAGACCTGACCATGAATCTTGGGTAAAGGACCATTCACATATCTGGGATGAAGGACCTTTGAAATCTAGAAACAAATGCTATGACTTCCAAATGAGCATTGAACATAGTTTTGTAAAAGTCCATCTCCACTGAAGATCTTAGTCAGAATTTAAAGTAGAATACATATAAATACAGATAAAACTCTCCTGAAGGTGCTTTCCAGATACATCAGAAACATAGATCTGATGATACTTTATAACATGGTTGCTGGCATGCTATCTTACTTCAATGATCTTTGTATATTATTACCTTTACTAGCACAGTTCTACTAGCACAGGAGAACTAGCACAGTTCTACAGGCCTTCACTTTTTTCTGATCAGAAGCCAAATGGCAATACACTGTGGTGGATATGCATTTGATCTGGAAAAGCAAATCAGCAGTTCTTAACAGATTTTGGATGAGATATCCATGGAATGACACTTAAAAGTTATTAAAATAGCTGCTGAGGCCAAATGAATGATTGTCTCCAAGTCATATTCTTTCTTATTAGACTCTACAGGAGAACATTCATTTGTAAGGATCCAGAGAGATTCTACCTCCCTGAGATTCACTCTTGTTTATTCCTGGGATATGATTTACCCTGAAGAGATTTGACACTCTGTGGATCAGAGCAGTATCGATTAATGAGCAAAGCCACTTCCCACATGACACTGTCTCCCAGTGTGACACCAGTCCCTGTTTTCCACTGGTTCTGGGACAGAACTCACTTAGTGAGTAGGAGAGAAGCACATATGCAGAACAGTCCTATCATTTCAGTAAGGCTATGATTCTTATGTCCACGGTGATCCCCAACTTCCCATTAGCAGGCTCTGAAACAAGGATTGGAATATAAATTGTTTATTTGGGAGGTAGTTCCAGGAAGAGGTGGACAGGTAATGGCGAGTAAGGTGAGGAACAGAGAGAAGCCAAGAAACTATGTGCTATTAAGCCAGTTTCTGCTGCAGGCAACTGGGACTCAGGCTTGCTGGGGAAGTCTGAGAGAATGTGTTGAATGTGCACTCAGAGTAATCTGACCTAAGGGGCAAGGGAACTGGGGCATTTGTATGCCAACTCCCTGTCCATCATTGTTCAAGAGTTGATCCCAGGGCATTCACTCCCTGGACCTTGCAGCTTACCCTGGTGTATGCTGAGTGGGTTTCCACTTCTGGAAAAATGGTAGAAAGTCGCAGGCATTAGCTGTAAGAAGTTTGGGCTTACAGAGGCAAGTGTGCAGAAGATACACTGCACATAAAACTCCTGGATGAGACACGATGGGTGGAATTCTTTAACTCCATAAGGTACAGTGTGATGGATGGATAATATCTGAGGCAACATGGACCAAACACCTCACAATTCAGGATGTCACAAGCATCCTATAAAGTGGTTATTGTTATTACCACTGATATTTTCTGAAGAGGAAACTTAGTTACATAGAGGTAAAGTCATATCTGATGGTTAGACAGCTAGTAAGTGGGAAAGCTGGAATTTGAACCCAATCAGCCTGGCCTCAGACCTGCTGCCCCAGCCTCTGCTCCTTACTGCTCCCCATCAGAAATACAGTAGGCTGGGGTGCCTGGGTGGCTTAGTCAATTAAGTATCTGACTCTTCATTTTGGCTCAGGTCACGATCTCACAGTTTGTGGGTTCAAGCCCTGCATCGGGCTCTGCACTGACAGCATGGAACCTGGTTGGGATTCTGTCTCCTTCTCTCTCTCTGTCCCTCCCCTGCTCTCTCTCTATCTCTCTCTCCAAGTAAATAAATCAACATTTAAAATTATAAATACATGGGGTGCCTGGGTGGCTCAATCGGGTGAGCATCCGACTTCAGCTCAGGTCATCATCTCGCGGTTTGTGAGTTCTAGCCCCGTGTCGGGCTCTGTGCTGAGAGCTCGAGCTGTGTGCTGACAGATTGGACCCTGCTTCCGATTCTGTGTCTCCCTCTCTCTCTGCCCCTCCCCCACTCACACTCTGTCTCTCTCTCCTTCAAAAATAAACATTAAAAAATTTAAAAAAAATACACACACACACACACACACACAGTAGGCCATGCAAATGGACACAGCTCAGCTCTGCTCAGCTTAGCTTAGGGCCTGAAATAAGTGGAATCAAGCAAATGAGTGGGAAAAGCCTTCATTAGCTGCTCCTAGTCAGCAGTGTCACATATATGACACCGTAGCCACTACCCGGGGCCAGTGTACTATGGATGATCGAAAGTCCTCTTGGGCTACCATCAAAACACCAGAGAATAGGAGGCTTAAACCACATACATTTATTTTCTCACAGTTCTGGAGGCTGGGAAGTCCAAGGTCAAGGTGCCGGATGATTTGATTTCTGGTGAGGGCTTTCTTTCTGGCTAGCAGAAGGCCTCTTTCTCCTTCTGTCCTCACATAGCCCTTCCTGGGTATGTGCACGTGGGGGGACAGCAACAGCTCTCTCCCTTCCTCTTGTTATAAGGCACCAATCCCATCGTGAGGGTCCCACACTTATGACCTTAACTAACCCTACTTACCTTCCAAATGCTTCATTTCCAAATACCATCACACTGGGTGCTAGGGCTTCAACACAGGATTTCAGGGGGTGGGGGAGGTGTGTAAAACACTCTGTCCATAGCACAATGGGATAACAACTTTTAGGAGGCTTAATATGGCATCTATGGAAGTATAGTTCTCAAAGCAAAGTACCTACTACTATATAAAGTACAAAATAGAATTTATAACATGATCAAATATATGAAATATGCAAGTATGTTATTTGCCTGATTTAGTAGATAAATATATATATTTCTTTTTCTAAAGCTTCAAATTATTTCAGATTCTTGCTAGCTTGAGGAAATTTCACTTTTTCCACTTTTAAAAATGTTGATAGGGGCACCTGGGTGGCTCAGTCGGTTAAGCGTCTGACTTCAGCTCAGGTCATGATCTCGCAGTCCGTGAGTTCGAGCCCCGCGTCGGGCTCTGGGCTGATGGCTCAGAGCCTGGAGCCTGCTTCCGATTCTGTGTCTCCCTCTCTCTCTGCCCCTCCCCCGTTCATGCTCTGTCTCTCTCTGTCTCAAAAATAAATAAACGTTAAAAAAAATTTTTAAAAATGTTGATATAGTAGACTTGGTAAGCTATCTGCTTCCATTTTCAATTTGTCTTCACTAATTAGAAAATCCTTCCATGGGCCCCCCCTTGGGGTCTGGAGCACAGGTCCTAGCTGTCAGTGTCAGACCATGAGTGCAATTCATTTTGCTTTATGGGAAACAGATCTCCCACAGCACAGACTTCCTGTAGAAATCCTGTATTCTTTGTCTCATGCTCTGATAGACAGGTCTGATATGGTAAGCATTTTAAAGGCTGTACTTTAACTAAGCATGTGGTGGAGCTGGACGGGAAAGTCACATCTATGGCATTATAAATAATAGGAAGGGGCACATCACTTCAATCAACACAAAAGCAAACAGAAGAAGAATATTTGCTTCTGTTTGCCAACTAGAAACATCTGATTCTCTAAGTTGATACAGAAAGGCCCAAATAGCCCAATATTTTGTGAAAACTCACAGAAAAGGGATTAAAAACAGAATTTGATTTAAAGGAAGGTGCTGGGTCCCTTTTTTGTAGTATATAAGGTATTTCTAGTTTTTCTGGCATTTCTTCCTATTATATTTATTCCAATTATATTAACACCTTCCAGTAGTATTTGTTCATTTTTAAAGAAACATTACAGTCACTATTTGGCATCTTTTAAAATGCCATTCATGAGACATAAATGTGCAAACCAAAGCACTACTTGGAGGGCAGGGATGACAGCACAGACCCCATGCTTTTGTCTGTACAGGGGTACAGACACTGGCTTCTCAGCCTGGATAGTGAAAGGAGAACTTGCTGGTCTGGCCCTCTGCCTTCCCACTTGACCTCGGGACAGGACAGGGCATGCAGGGAGTGTGACTCTGGCATTTCTAACTTAAGGTATTTCTATTAGAAACATGCTTTGGTCAGAATCATCAAAATTAATGACACGATTCACCAGGCATCTATTATCCCTGTTCCCTCAGCTGATAATCGGAAATCAGCTTTTTGTATATTTTTCAACCATTCATATTAGTAAAGATTTGCACACCGTTCTACAGATTTTTTAAATGATAGGAGAGTGGTCAGTGTTTGTTTTATCAGGAATACCCCTTTCCCTTGCTTTTCTCCTGCCCCCGGAGCAGCCCCTGCCTGCCCAAGGCAGGAAGAGCTGTTGTTTGCACAGTTGAGAGTCTCTGCAAAGCTTGTAAAGCTGGACTGGTACCGACCCATCCTTTCCATGTGATTTCTAATCATTAACACTAAGTAACATAGAGGTTTATGTCACAACAGAATGTTTTATGTTGGCAGTTCTCACGTGCTCATATGGCCTATTTACTGCAGCTTTGCCTGGAGCAGCCGAGGTGAGCACTGGTGAATGTGAGCCCATTACCTTTCACTTCTACCTGAAACTAAATCTGAGTCACTAGGTCTGAGACGCCTCATTCTTTTTTTCCTCTTCTGACCACACATGCCTGTGAAATCATATCAGGAAGGCCTTCTATCTCTCCCTAACAGGGTAATGCTTAGGCCCATCAACATGCTCCTTCAAGGTCTAGGCTGTGATATCACCACATGGGGAAAGCCCTGGGAGCAAAGGCTGTAGGATCATTAGGTGTTTATTTCAATAACCTGTCGGTGTATCAGGCTGATGACAAACACCACCTTGTATGACATTGTGTATTATTTCCCATGAAAAAACACAGATTTTGACAGTGCACTTGGGGAAAGCCATTCCTGTTAGTGCTTAGCCATCATTCTCCATTTAGTTGCAGCAGCAAAGTGAATGCACATGTTACATTTAAAATCAGCACAGTGAATGATCTTCAAATTCTCAACAGTGTGGTCAGCTAAACTTGGCTTGTCAGCCCCTGTTGCTGATACTCTTCACTAGTTCATGGGTTTTGTAACAGCAACAGTCCCCAGTGTTGGTTAAAAACCCCTATTTATATTTAATTTTGGAAAAGAGATCCAAAGTTCCTGCACAAGTTCTGGTTTTACAATTCCATACACCTGTGTGCTGGTGGTGTGTGTAGAGTGGGACAGGGGAAGAAGGCGTGTCCTTTCAAAGACAGAGCGTCAGTCCTTCACTATGCTGCTGAAACCCGAGTCTCATGCAGAACAGAAAGCACTGAATTAAAAGAAAGGAAAGAAGGTGTCTTGATTTACAGGGACTGGGCATCAATCACCGCAGGTATTTCATTATATTCTTAAACATGATAAAACATATTTAAAGACAGAAGAAGAGAAGAATGACATTATGATAAAATCCCATGCCTCTAAGAACATATGAGCCAGTAATGAGATATTAAATGAAGTGAATTGCGTTAGTGCTACTTTGGAAAGATAAAATTCTTTACTAAGCCCACAAAAGGTGGATGTAGGTCAAAAAAACTCAAGGGGAATTTTTTTGAGGGGGAGAAATTGAGAATTAGAAATAGATAAAATTATATCACTGAAAAGGGTGAAAAAGTATTTTTAAATATGTAAAGTACAAAGTAGGCAGGCGTGTGTCCCCCAATGATGTTGATGGTATTTTAATGCAGCATTTGCAAACAAGATATCCTGTGTGAGAAAATAATAGGTCTTGCTGTGGACTTAATAAATGGAGGAACACAACCAATATTCAGTAGCACTGTGCTGCGTGCTTTCACGAGCATCACCCCACATGAGCAGCCTACCTGCCTCAGCAAGAATGAATTGGGATGCCTCCTTTTAGATGAGGAAACAGATGTTCAGAGAAGCCAGTATCTTGCCCAAGGTGACAAAACAAGACCATTAACAGAGCTAGAATTTACACCCAGGTTTGTCATATGCTGATGCTCATTCCATTATTTAAAACATCACACTTTCAGAACCCAGTTGAATAAAATCCTCAGGAATGCACTTAACAAAAAGACATGGAAAACTTGTACACCAAAAACTCTAAGACACTGTTGAAAGAAATTACAGAAGAGTTAAATAAATGGAAAGGCATTCTGGGTGCTCGAATTGGAAAACAGCATTGCCAAGATGGTAATAATCTGCAAATTGATCCACAGACTCAATGCAATCCTATCAACCTCCCAGCTGGCATGTTGGCAGAAAAAGACAAGCTTACCTTACAATTCACACAAATGCAAGAGACAGGATTCCTTTCTTGCTGATCCTGCAATGTGCAGTTAAACCTAACAGCTTTTGAATATTAAAAAAAAATAACAATACCCATTTATCAGGCAGCTACTATTAGCCTAGGGAGTTATCACACTCTACCAATGTGTTCTTGCTTGAATCCCCCCTATCCGTAGGATTGTATCACTCATTTTATGTTTAAAGAATGTGTGGTTCAAGTCCCTAGATTTGATCCTAATTCTGTCCAAATAAATTCCCACTGGCATTGTTACAGAGGGACGCTCTCTACCATGTTTACTGAAAGTGTGACCAGCACCATCTAGGATTTGGATTGTCAATTTGGGAAGTCTCAGACAGAAGCAGTGTATCAGAGCTGCCCTTCCCACCCTGCCTGTGCGACATCCCTAGCCTCACTGCCATTAACCTACAGGGAATCAATCAACTTGGGGAATGGAAAGACATGGTCTCAGATTACAAACCAGGGTTATATCTGAGACATAAGTAGGGGTAGGGGCAGGTGTGGCAAGCAGAGATGGGTGTTTTGTATCCCTCCCACCCAAAAAGCACTGATAGAGATGGGAGCTCAGTAATGGTCATCAAGTAGCTGACCTTCAGCAAGCATGGAGGCATGGTCTGAAGTAGGTTTACTGTGTACAGAGGGCAGACCTGTTGTCTGAAACTTCTGACAAGGAACCCATCCCATCTCTCCATGTCTCAGAATATGTTGTAAATGCCTACCGCCCCCAAAAAAATTTAACTGGAAAATCCCATCCAGGTATCTCCTGTGCCCCATATGCTGGAGCATTCCTCAAAACTATTTTTTTAATCAGTGTAAGTGTTATGTAACAAATGACAATTGGCATTTCTGGGACCTTGAATTAAATAGTGTAAACCATTTTTATCAGGGGATCGTATACAGCCACAGAAAGAGCACTGAACAGGACCTCCATGGAGTGACCAGTGGGACCTGCCAGCAGGAAAAAGGGAATTTGTGGGTCACATCAGAGGGTATTAGGGGCTGCCAAGTGCCTCCCTCAGGGATGGAATGAAAGCCAGGACTACTTGGTGTCTGCCACGTGCACAGTCACACCATCCAGCATAATGGGGGCTCTGCTGGGACAGCCACTCTGGCCTTCCATAGGCAAAGCAGCAGGGCAACCAGATTGGACCCCCAGGGTCCCAGGTCCACCCCTGTGGCCAGTCCCTATTCTGCCACTTCCACCCTCCCAGAGTTGGGTCTTCCTTCCTCTGTCCTGGTCTACCCATCCTCTAGGGCTCCACCTCAAGAGTACCTTCAACAGAATCACTCACAAATAGACATGGAGAGTGTCAGCACCTGGCCACTATCTCTTCTCCTTCCCATACTCATGTCACCATTTTGTTACTTTACTGCTCACCCTCCTCCCTGGCTTCTCAAGGGCTTTATCTTCCCACCCTAAAGACCTTTTCCTCCATTGCTACTCTGCTCTCCACATACACTTCTCTAGCTGGGCCAGCTCCCTTGAATTCCCTCACCTCCCCCCAACACATCTCCCTAAGCCCCACATCTGAGTGAGTAGACACTGTGGTTGAGACACCCTAGCTGAGCGTCCACAGGACAAAGGATCTCAAAGGGATCCCACAATGTCTGTGGCTCTTTATTCCCAGTTTCCAGGGTCCATTCTCCTCTTCCAGATCTCCACATGCTGGGATGACTTCAGGGTCCCTCCTTCATCTTTTCTTCTTCCCTTCCAGTCTCAGTAGGCCTAGCCAATCCTAGGGCTCAATGGCCTCCAGATGTGGATGTTCACAGGAGCACCACCATGCCTCCCTCTGGGCATACAGCCACCTGGCACCCCACTGGGAGAGAGCCCCTCAGTCTCAGAGCCATAGACACTACCCCAGTCTCCCTCCACCACTCACCAACTCCACACAAGCATTAGAGCACATGCCACATGCCAGATGTAATCCCACAGCCTGGCACAGGGAAGTGAGCAAGCTAGACAGAACCACTGCCCCATGGATCTTATAAGTAAGTCCATCAACGCCAAACCCCAGAGTCATCCTCCATTCGTCTCCATTCGTCTCTTTCTGTCTTGATTCTCAGCAGCCCAATCCTACCACATCCATCTCCAGCATCCCCAACACCCAGCTTCAACCACAGCCATGCCCACCTGGACCAGGGAAGTCACTTGCTTCCCCTTGGGCCTCCACATCTGGTTCTCTTGGAGCACAAGATGTCTCTAGAAATGCTAAGCAGACCTTCTCCCTCCTCTGCTTAGAGCCTGCAAGGGCCTCCATATGTATTTAGAATGAAGTCCAAGCCCATCAGCCTGGCCTGAACTCCTGCACAATCTGGCCTCTACCAGCTGCCCCAGGCCCACTTCCTATTTCTGTACCCCCTGCACCTAGAGGTCCTCCAAAAGCAGCATCTACAACACTGGCCTCATGGTACCTGCTCCCGAAATGTCCATTTGTTCCTGGTTGGGCCCCACTTCAGGCCTTTGTATTTGTGCCTGGACCCTTTGCACACATCCTGGCATGGTTAGATCCTTCTTGTTTCAGGATCTTAGCTCCAAAATCATTTCCTTAAAGATGCTCTCCCTGACTACCACATATATTTTCCACTCTTCCCCAGTCAACCTATCACCTGAACACTTTTTCGTCATAGCACATATCACAATCTAAAACTTCTAGGTTGTTTTCTGTACCTGTTTCTCTACCTGCCCCAAGGGAGTGTGCACTCCATGATAGCCGAGACCTTGTCTGACCCACTGCTTCTGTATCCCATGCACCCAGGACAGAGCTTGGCACATAAAAATACTTGACTGTTGGTCAGATGAAAACACTAAATCTTTTTGGAAGGTACCAGCCCACACTTTTCTATGCTTCTTTCACTTCCACTTTTACTTCATACTCTGAACATTTTGATTGACTCTGGCATGTTCATGATTTATCCAGACCAGCCACTTGTGGGCATGGAAATGGCAGTGACCAGAGGGACACTAGGCACCCAGGTCATGAGGTCACCCATTCGGGTCTGCTCTTAACCTGTCTAGTTATAAGTGTGAGTGTCCATCAAGCATTTGATGACAGTGGTGCTAGCTTTACTTTGTCACGATTCTCCCACACTCGGCATGCCACCAGGACAGAATGTGAGCTCACAGCATCTTCTCCAGCACAGGAGGTGAGAAAATCACAAGCCAAAGTAGTCAAAGTAGCCCTGTATGTGAAACTTTTATGAAAGATGGTCTGAAAATCTCCAGTAACCTGTGTTAATATAAGAGGTTACTGTTTCCAAAGAATATTTGATATTGAGGGAAAATCCAGTTAAAATTTAAGTCCACTTAAACCAGCAACCAAACTTCACAATAGTGTGCAGGTGCACATGTGGGCTTTATGCCAAAAAAAAAAAAAAAAAAGAAAAAAAAAAGAAACCCAAAGCTATGTAAGTGAGTTCATTCCATCTTTAACAAGATTTACATTATAATTACAAATGTGTGCTAATTCTCAGAGCAAAGAATGACAGAGTGTTGTTTAGGTTTGCTGGTATACTTAATTCTTCCAGTGAAACTGACTTTGATAAAAATTGGAAACAGAATGATTTGGGGCAAAGTATTCAAGGCTTCCCTAACTTTTCTGAGGACATTTCAATACTTGGATAGCCTTGTATTGCAAAGTGCCTAACCTTCCTGAAGTCATAGATGTTCTCTTCCATTACTAATGGGTTAGCACAGTGGGACTATCATAATCACCATTTCACATGAAGCCAACACCAGAGTCACCCACATCCCCACTGTACTCCTGCCACTGCGCAAGATGCGTGGTTTCCCTTTGCTTGGAGGATCTGACTGGCAGCAGGATGTTCCTGCTGGATGGCAGGGAAAGGTGCTGCTATGGGAAGGGCAGGGCTGCTTGAAGATGGTGAGCTGGTCAGTAAGCCCCATCCTGGTCAGCCCCATGACCAGGGAGGATCTTCATCCTCCACGGAGAGGGGGAGGGCACTATTCAACAGTCCTACCTGCCCCTGTTCTTATACTCTCTGTACTCAGTGGTGTGGGATGGGGGATTCTGCAAAATCTGACTCAGCCCATTCTGTGAAGAAAACAGAAGGCATTCCTGTCCTTTATCCTGCAAGGGGGTGATGATGACATTTTGTTGTTTGTTTTTCCTTTGGGACTTGGAAGTTTACCAAAGTCTCCTAAGCCAGGATGGAAATACAAATGTCCCCTGGGGTGGGCCCTGCAGATCTCAGACCAGACATTGGAGAGGCCTCCAACACTGCAGCTGAGCTGAGCCTACCCTTCCTCTCGCTCACCTGCCCAGCTCACCTCTCTCCTGTCTAGCAAGTGCCCACCTCTGACCTCTCACAGCAGAGCTAGGGGGCTGCTTCCTGGGTTCAGTGTCACTCTTAGCAGGACCCTGACACTGACAGAAAACCATAATGTCTACCAGGAACCAGCAAAAGGAGTGGGCATGTTCTGAGGGGCGTGGATGAAGAAGGTGGTACTCAGTGCCTGTGTGGGCGCCTAGTTTACCACAAGCACAAAGGCAGAGAAGCACAGTGGTCAACAGCATCAACTCTAGCTGGGCCCTGTTACCTGGGTCTTTTGAGCAGACTTGTGCCTCGCTGAGCATCAGGTGCTCTGTCTGTTAAACAGAAATAGCAGGATGTCATAACGCACCCATAATGGAGTATCTATTTTAACTCTATTTTTGTTCCTTTTACCCATCTTTGCCATTTCTTTTTCTTCTTACTTTTTATACTTTTTGTGTTTTTGTTTTTGTTTCCAAAATGTATTTGCATCAAAGAAAACTATCAGCTTCCTGAGGGAAGGTACTGCATCTTTTATTTTATTGTGTTCCCAGAAAGCACATAACACGTAGTGGGTGCCCAATGACTTGGCACTCAGTGAACAAATGAATTAAACATCTTTACTCATAACCATATCTCTAATTTTCTTCAAATACTCCCAAATGCTGTCAAGTGATGTCCTTTGCCAACAGTTGATTAGTGTCATCATTTAATCTTAACATAAATGTTAGTGTCAGGTCCCCACTTGGGAGCCACTCCTAGGATGTACCCCACATATGTCTATACCCCCAGGTTTCAGGAATCCTTGATGTACTTTGCCTGGGTCCACTGTGAGAATAATGCCAAAACCCCTTTGCATGCAGCAGCTCCTATGACTAGCCTTGCCTGTGGCCCTGCAGTGGGCCCACCTCTGTGATAATCAGGGGCTGATAATGTTCAGGCAATAGCATCTGAGACTTCCCCCCTTTAATCAACTGTACCTGTCAACCTGTCAACCTGTCAACCTACTGAGAGTGAGTGTGCATTGTTTTGACATGACTTGTTCTGCACAAAGACCCCACGAATGTCCTGCCCTCTCCAAGCTGTTTGCAAATGGTATTCTCCCAGCCTGTAGAGATCTCAAATCTTCAGGGGCATCCTTTATTATGCTCTACCTTTTTAGTATTCCACTAGTCACCACTTATATGTTCAAAAAGCTCTCAAAACTGATTGCAACCAACCTCACATTCACCCCAGCCAATTGGTTGGCATCTTAAAGAGCAAATCCACAGGGCCTGTTGAACAAAGCATATTTGGCCTATTGAAACCTTATTTTCTGTGAGTTTTATGATATCAGCCACATGAACAGGTCCACCTACCCTCACCTGCTGCAGCAGTTAGACCCATTAGGGAGAGAAGGGCCATGACCCTGTGGCACCTCACTATGGGGCTCAGCCATCTTTGCTGGACTCAGGAAGGTTGGTCTGAGCCAGCTCCTCTGGGATTTGCTTCCTCCCTGGCTCTGCTTCCACTCAGATGGTTTTAGTTCATGGAATGCAGGCATGGCATCTGCCTCCTCACCTTCTGTGCCCACCTGGAACTTGGCCTCCATGCTGCAGCATTGCCTCATCCACTATACCAAGGCTTCTGACCAGCCCATCCTCTGGAGCTTGCCTCTGCTAAGGCCCCATACAAGCAAATGTAGTAACAGCTATGGCATGCTGGCTCCAAATTGGCAGATCCTACTAAGGGCTATTTATCTCTCACCTCATGTAATCTCCATGACAACACACACCAGAGCAACTGGTGCCTCTTTTTCATTCACACAGAAACTGAGGTACAGAGAGGATGATGATTTCCCAAAAGGCAAGGGACAGGCCAGATTCATACCTGGGCAGAGTGACTACAGAGGCCCCAGGCACACACTCATTTACACCCCATACATTCCCCTTCTCCCTGCCCAGGCCCCAGCTGAACCTCCATCAAGCTGCTGTGACTTGGTTTCCCCTCCTCTCTGCCTCTCTCCATGTCCCAAATGCCACAAGCAAATCCCATCCTTTCAGGCTCATAGGCAAAGCATAAATAGGAGTTTTAGGTGAAATAACCCTCTATAAATAAAAATCAAGAAGCCACAAAGACAAGCTTTTTCTAAAGTACTCAAGGGACTGTAACCTGTGTGCTTTTCATTCAGTCATGGAAACAAACTGATCTCCCCAAAAGAACCAGGCACAACAGAAGAATTCCTCTTTGCTCTCCACCCCAGTCATTACTAGGAGCAAAATAGAAAGAATCCACTCATATTAAAAGCCTGGGGTCCCAAATTCACCCCATGGTCCTCACCTGACAGCTTGTGTTCTAAGGCTCCTGGCTGCCCTATCTCTCTCCCTGCCACCCCTCTGCCATTATTTATAGGCAGAAGTTCAGTGGACCCATCTTTGAGTACTGTGTTTAGATCCTGCCAGCTAGATGAACCAGGGACTCAGATTCCCCCAGGGCAGAGGGTGTTGCTTGGTGAAGACATGAAACATGCCATGAGGCTTTTTAACAGTCCAGGGGCTCTGGACAGAAAGTCTCATCCTTGACTAGGTGCCTGCAGCTGTCCGTGTCCCCAGTGCTGTACACTGGCTTATTGCCTGCCAGACTTTCCAGTGGGAATCCCAGGGCAGCAGTGATGTTCACGGTGACTGGGTTTACTGCTCAGGATGTGTGTGTGTGTGTGTGTCCATGTGAGTGTTAATGTGTGTGTTCATGTCTCTGTGTGTGTGAGTAGGTGTATCTATGTATGTATGTTGGTATGTGACTGCCCATGTAAACATGTGTATGCACATGTTTGCCTATGTATCTGTATGAAGGAATGTGGATGGGAAGGTGGCTTCCATATGTAGAAAATATTGTCTCATAAAAGAAGCTGGACATCCAGTTCTAGGTCAGGGCACCTGCAGGAATCTTGGCCTCCACAGGCATCTTAGACTTGCCAAGATCACGAACAGGGCTGAGTCACTGCAGGGGAAATGAGAACTAACACAGAAAAGGCTTTTTACATACAACAGGGGGGAAATCCTGACCCAAAGATCAATGCCCCATTCTAGAACAGCAAAGCAATGCCAACTCTTTTTTATCCTAGAGCCCAGTCATGCCCTGTCACAGGTCTGGCATTAAGGGCAGTGGAAAGTTCAGGGGTGATGTCTCTAGCTGAGAATCCTGGCAGAGAGTCTTATTCCATATTTACCTCCAATTCTGCAAAACACTCACACCTTGGTACCACTTACCTCATTGATATGACACCCTGGGCCTGCCTGAGGAATGGAAAGCTCTCATCAAAGGCTGCATAAATGGAAATTCATCTTCCAAAGCAGGAACCTGTGCAGTGCATAGGGGAGGGCTCCTTGCACCCATGTCTATAGGTACCAACCAGGACAGAGGAAGCCTGCCCCTTTTCAGCTTGTCACTGGAGTTCCAGGAATGGTCTGGAGCCTGAAGAAGGGTTCAAAGTGGTGATTTATCATCACCCTGCTTAAGTGCTTGTACATCTGGTCTACCTTGTTCTCAACATACCATCAGGCAGTATGAACTGCAATTATGTGACAGTGGACATCAAGCATGGACGAGAAGAATAGTTTCTCCACAAGGCACTGTTTTAAGCACTTTGCAGGTAGGAAGGATAAGAAATATGTGTTTATTTTGGTTTTCCACTTCAGTGTGAATGTAGCAACTTGCATGATCCAGCCTGGCTAGTGAGTAAGGTTCAAACAAGTGAGTTCAGGTTGTGCAGGCTTTGTGGTGCTTGGACTCAGAAAAAGTGCAATGCCACCCCCACTTCACTATGTTGGTCAAAGTCAGAAATACAGCCATCTGGATTTTCGAGGGGGGAGAAATGGACTCTACTTGATGGGAGATGTGAGTGTATCACAGTGCAAAGCAGGATATGTGGGGAGATGAGAGGAGTCACTGCAACCCATTTTTCCAAACAATCTACCACACCTCACAAGGGCAAAATATTATAGAGGGGATAAGATAGGGAGGGGAGGTTGGCATGTGTATGGTCATGCATGCGTGCACATGTATACATGAACATGTGCGTGCATGCAGATACATGCATAAACATACCCATATAGGCAGGTACATATTCATTTAGCCTCATGCATACCAAGAAGTGTGCTAGACCCTCTGCAAACTTCACATTGTTTGAGATAACAGCACTTGTCTCCAATTTAGAAGTGAAAAAACTAGAGCATAGAGGTTAAATAGGTCAGGAGAGTCATGGACTGGTCCCTTCTGAGCCTGGGTTCTGACTATGTCTCCTTGCAACATTCATTCCAATGAACCCAAAGATGCAGTTGTCTCCAAATCTTGCATTGTTTTATATCTCTGAAGATTTAAATAAAAAGGATGCTCATAATTCATTTTTATTATGTATTACATAAGACAAAATTTAAGCATATTATATTTCTTGACCCCAAATCCAGGTTATATAAGTTTACCTAAGACAAGTAAAACCATATGTAAGAGTCTTCAGCAAGCCTACACTGTTGGCATCTCCAGATGAACAGCTGCTACCCTCCCTTGGCTCAGACCAGGGACAACAGAGGTAGTCATGCTCTTCTGTGCTCCAAATACCCCCATCTCTTCCCCCTACCCACTCCTTTTACCTTAGCTCTTTGCTACCTGGCTGCTTAAAGTGCAGCCCAGGAACCAGCAGCATTGTTATCACCTGACACTTGGTAGGAATGCAGGCTTGCAGGCTCCAGCCCAGACTTGATGAACTAGGGTCTATGTGCCTGCAAATCCCCAGGTGCTTTGTGCATGTATTAGTTTGAGGAATACAGCTTTAACAGATGCTTCAGCAAGCAAAAGTGATTCATCTGCTCCTTTAATATTATTGACCCAAATCAATTTATATTCTTTACATGATTTGAATGCAAGCCAATTTTTCAATATCCTCAGGTGAACCTACTGTGCAGTCAAGTCTGAGCACCACCTGGACCTGGGCTACTTAGAATGAGGCAATAGCATGAGGTAGGAGCATGGTGCAGGTTCAGTTCAGGATCCCCCACCCCAGCTTCCTCAGAACCTGCACTTTACCAGCACCCAGATGTGCTCACTCAAGCTGAGAAGTTCTGCTTGGCCTCAGTCCAGGTTCTCTGCTTGGCTTCCCCAACCCAAGCTCAAGATTTGCTGCCTCTCTTTTACCTACCTCACTGCCATCCCTCACACACACACTATACACAATTTCAGAATCATCAGCAAACCAGTGACTGTTCTTTTTTGTTCAGAAACACACATGTTCTGAACTTCCCACCTTACATCTATCCCATGTGTCTTGGGGTGGGTGACAATCACAGGCTGAGTGGAGAATGCACTCTAGGCTATCACTTTGGCCCACCTTCACTTGGAGGCAGGAAAAGCAGTTCCTCACCCTTACTCCAGGCATTCCTTTAACCAAGAATGGCTGCAGACATGGTCTAGCCAAAGAAACCTGTGGACAAATGTCTTTGGGAGACTCTGGCCACCTCTCCCACTCCTTGCCTTGATCTCAGATGTGATGTCTTGGGTTGCAGCAGCCATCTGGGACCCAGGAGGATGGCAGAGCTTCAGCCCTGAGTGCACTGAGCTTCTGAGTCAGCCCCTCCCACCTCCAGCATCTTCAGCTAAAAAACTGCTACCTTCCCTTCACTTGGGCCAAATAGCAGAAGCAGTCCTCCTCTAGTAGGCTGGTAGCTTGTCAGAGTAAGAAATCCCAGTGTTCAGCTCCTGTGTCCCTGCTTTTCTGTTATTCTTGCTGTTTCAGTTTGTGAAACTAAAAGAAACCTCATTTAAAATAGGGTCAAGAGGGGTGCCTGGGTGACTCAGTCGGTTAAGCGTCCGACTTCAGCTCAGGTCATGATCTCGCGGTCCGTGAGTTCAAGCCCCGGATCGGGCTCTGTGCTGACCACTCAGAGCCTGGAGCCTGTTTCGGATTCTGTGTCTCCCTCTCTCTCTGACCCTCCCCCATTCATGCTCTGTATCTCTCTGTCTCAAAAATAAATAAATGTTAAAAAAATTTAAAACAATTATAAAAAAATAAAATAGGGTCAAGAGAAAGACTATGGAATGGGAGGAGATATTTGCAAATGACATCTGATAAAGGGTTAGTACCCAAAACATATAAAGAACTTATAAAACTCAACATTCTGAAAACAAATAATTCAATTTAAATATGGGAAGACCACATGAATGTACATTTTTCCAAAGAAAACATCCAGATGGCCAACAGACACATGAAAGGATGTTCAATCACTCATCATCAGGGAAATGCAAATCAAAACTACAATGAGATACCACCTCACACCTGTCAGAATAGCTAATATCAAAAATACAAGAAACAAGTGAGGTGAGGATGTGGAGAAGAAGGAACCCTTATGCACTGTTGGTGGGAATGTAAACTGGTACAGCTACTGTGGAAAACAGTATGGAGTTTCCTCAAAATATTAAAAATAAAACTGTCCTCGGATCCAGTAATCACATAACTGGGTATTTACCCCAAAATACAAAAACACTAATTCAAAGTGATATATGCCCCCTTATGTTTATTTCAGCATTATTTACAATAGCCAAATTTTGGAAGCAGCCCAAGTGTCCATCAAGAGATGAATGGATAAAGAAGATATAGTATATATATGCAATGGAATATTATCCAGCCATAAAGAATAATGAAATCTGCATTTTCAATCACAGAGATGGAGCCAGAGAGTATTATCATAAGTGAAATAAGTTAGTTACAAAAAGATAAACACCATATGATTTCACTCATATGTAGAATTAAGAAACAAAACAAATGAGCAAGAGTAAAAAACAGAGACACTTTAGAGAACAGATTGATGGTTAACAGTGGGAAGGGGAATAGAGGGATGGGTGAAATATGTTATGGGGATTAAACATTACACTTATCATGATGAAAAAATAAATTAAATTAAATTAAATTAAATCTAAAAAGTAAAAAAAAATTGCAGACTGGCCACATTATTCTAATAAATGGTAGCATAATCATAATTCTATCTGAACTTGCAAATAGATGATCATTTCCATAATATTTTGTTCTTTGTGAAAAACACACAATAATATGGTTTTCACTCAAAGCCATGGATAAGTTAGAGAATGATAGCATGATGCTTGAGACCTTCCAGTCTTCTACCTCTTCCAGAGTGTCAATACTATAAGTGATAATGTCTATCATGACAAACCAAACACAATGCAAGACAGTCAGTGCTTTCTGAATTGCCACTCTATTAGGAATAATTTTAGTTTAGCTGTATTTAATAGTTCTAATAGTTATTAACTAGATTCTAGACAAATAAATACTTGCTCACTGTACAAAAGTATAGAGAACTACTTTATAATTCTAATGAGGTAATATACTACTTGCATGTTGCCTGACAACTTACAGGCCAAACTGCCAGAATGCATGTCATCACAAAAAAGAAAAAAATAAATAAAAATAAAATAGAGCCAAGAAGTCAGAAGGGGGAGCACACATGCCCTCCCACCCCTCAATTGCAGACCTCAGGAGGAAGGTATCTTGCATTTTCCATCAGGAAGAAGCCTACTTTACTAGATCCAGAAGGAGTAGGAAAGATTTTCTCCTTGCCCAGCAACAGTCCAGCCAATGAGAAACTGCTACAACTCAGCCAATGAGAAATCATCACTATCCTAAATTCATGTTCCTTCCATGGACTTTCATTAAAGCAGCCCCTCCCAACTTCCTCCTTTTTCTCTATAAAGTAATGGCTCCTCTCCTTTGTCTTTCAGACTTGCCTTCAGTTTGGCCATAGCCTACATGTCTCAAATTACAATTTTTCTGCCATTTTCAAATAAACCTATTTTGTTGGTAAAATAACCGGCTGTTTTATTTTTAAGCTTGACAATCTCTAACCTATGTACTCACACAGTTGCAAAAAGAGGTCTATGTATTTTACACCTCAAAAAAAAAAAGACAAAAAAAATCAAAAAGCAAAAAGCTAGATCCAAATCAGCTTTGCCACTGATTTCTGTATAAATCTAGAGAAGTTATTAGACATACAAGGACATGAAACTTCTAATTCTTTTTCTCACCTTTCCCTTCCATCTCTTGAGTGAAAATACTAGAGAATGATGGAATTGAGCAAAATTCCTAAGACCTAGAATTCACTCACACAATAACTAATGCACTATATAACATGCAATATTGGTGCTATTAACCTATGCCCCAGTTTCTGATTATGGACCTAACAGAACATCACCCTCTAGAATATACTTTTGAGACATAATTTGACACACTAAGAATTTATGTTGATACTGGAAAATAAGTAATGAGGTGTGGAAGAACCCACATACTAAAAAGATGGATCTGGATCATTTGCTGTTGAGAAAGGTTCCACTTTTATCTGTGATCTAAAGACCTACCAAGTCAGTTTGCTTTTAAGTATTTGTGTCAGATCATATTTCCCAAAGATGGACATAACAGTATTTTGCATCCCACAATTACTTCACAATGTTGCTTTGGCACTCCTGTCATTGGGAGGTGGGGGCTCTGTCCCCTTTCCTGAATCTAGGCGGGCTTGTGATTCATGTGTAATTGATGAAATGTGGTGGGAGTGCCATTATGTGCCTCCTGAGGCAGAAAAGTCCACATGACTTATGTCTTCTGCTGGAAGACTCACACTGGAATGCTGAGAAGTCACTGAGGAAGTCCAACATCTTGAGGCCACCATTCTGCAAAGAAGCCCAATACAGCCCACATGGAGAGGCCACATGGAGAGTTCCAGAGCTGCCCAGCTGACCTCCAGCTGCCCAAATTCCCCAATCTCCCAGTGCTAGATACCCTCTGTCTGCACCCTAACAACAGACCAGAATTGGATGCAGCCAGCTGTTCTCTCCCAAACTGTCAACCCTCAGACACTGTAAGCATTTTATGGTGGTAAGTTTTGGGGCAATCTGCATGCAGCAATAGAGAGCCACAGTTGTTTGTGAGCTAATTTGACTGTCTACAGTTTCCCATCCAGTCCTCTAGACCTCAATAAACACTATTGGTGCAGATTAGGTTCTGAGGCCATACAGAAATGCCATATCTGATCTTTGACCCTTATCCTGAACTCTCTGCCTGGAAGATCCCTTCTTTCTACTTCTCTGGTCTGATCAGTCTTGATTGAGCCTTGCCAGAATGTCCCCACCCCTCGCTCTGACTGAGGTCTCTTTCCAAGCCCCACAGCCCGTGTACTCACCTGCATCATCTCACTTGCAGGCATTTAGAGCAAATGAAGCCCCATCCCACCAGCAAGACAAGCCATTGAAGGTACAGTGAAGGTCCCCAAATGTTCCTCTTCTCTCTGACATTTAACACAAGATAGAGTGCATGGTAGGCACTTGAGATATGTTGAATGAACTACTTCTAAAGAGTCTACACGGTTGTGGGGCATAGAGCCATGGGAGAGGGCTTGCATGAGTGTGCACAGAAAGGATGAGAACTCACTCAAACTGGGGATGGTGGGCAGGGGAACAGAAAAGTTTTTTGCCAGAGGAGGGCATGGGGTTGAGTGGAAATCAAGGAAGGCCAAACATGGACTGAGCACCTCCTACTGGGTGCCAGGCTCCAGGCACAGTGTATAGGAGTACAAAATAATGTCTTTTCTGATTTTTTAGTTTTTTCGAACAGTAATAATTAATCAATAAGAACATTAGAAAAGTACATAAAGAAAAATCTGCATATAATGTTGGGGCCTCTTCTCTAGTCTTCCCCAAATACATATGCATTTTTCTCCCTCTACATGTAAGTACATGTGGTTTTGAGTCCTGCTTTGTCACTGTAACCTGAGCATGCATCACTCGCTCTGCATACCTTTTATTCCACTCCTAGGAGGCCCTAGGTTTCCCACTTCCCCCAAAGTGTGTATGAACATGTAACTAAAAAACTTTATCCAGACCTCTTATTATTTCCATAGGATAGATTTTTGTTTAATTTTTTATTGTAAAGGCAACACATTTACTTTTGTAAATGTAAACTATACCAATGTATAAAGTAAAAAATGAAAGTTCCTACTTCTGCCCTATTCCTCATAGCTATGTACTATTAATAATTTGGGAAATAGCCTTCCAGCAATTTTTGAAGGAATATACAAACTATCCCCACCACACACACACAGCATAACACATTCACACAATTTTTTTTAACATATTTTCTCTAGATTTCTATCTTTATTAGCCTATCATGGACATGCATCCATACAAATAGATACCAGGCATGGCCCTGGTCAATGAACCAAGTACTGAGTTTATCTTACTATTTATTGGAAGAACATCATTTCTACATGATAT
Source organism: Prionailurus bengalensis (assembly GCF_016509475.1). Lineage (NCBI taxonomy): Eukaryota > Metazoa > Chordata > Mammalia > Carnivora > Felidae > Prionailurus > Prionailurus bengalensis. The sequence goes on along the minus strand of NC_057354.1, from coordinate 49,198,180 downwards.
TTAATCCCTTCATGACAAGCATTTAGGGTTTTTTTTCCCTGATATTTCATTACTTCAGGTGCACATGTGCATGTTTTGCAGGTACCTTAGAACTGCAGCTTAATGTGTTCATGCATGGGGTCCAGGAGGTAACAGAAGGACCTGGATGAACATGTCAAATAGCTTTTGAGACAAGGGCTGACTCAGCTCTCCTGCACAGAGAATCAGAGAGCCCATGTTTTCTTCAGGCATCCTTACTGACCTGAGCAGCACCATCTTTGAATCTACACAATTGTTTTCGAAGGAAGATATGTCTTCCGAAACTAAATTTTCTATTTTCACAATTATAACTAAGGATAAACACTTTTGCATATATTTATATATCAGTCATTCCCATTTCATCTCAACTTTTTCTCCATGGCACATGCTCAGTTTTCGATGAAGTTGTTTGGTTTCTTATTGCTTACTCTGCAAGGATTAAGCATTGTTACATTTGTCATAAATGTTTATTTCCAAGCTATTTTATGCTTTTTAAATTTTGCTTACAGTGTTTATTGCACAGAATGAGTAACATATATTTGGTTATTCTTTATCAATATTCTCATTTGGAAATGCTACTAAGACATTCAACTGTAGGCTGAATTTATTTATGCTTTTTATATTTATTTACCGATGTTTCTCTTTATATTCACTCAGAAATTTTCATAATGTGGAGGGATATAATTTGACTGTATATCCAAACAGCCAACTTCCTACATGCCAGTTGTTGATCAATCCAGCTCTTTCCGATTGCCATGCTGCCTTTGCCAATACAATAAGCTCTTGGGATCGGAATCTATTCCAGAGTTTTCTATCTTACCTATAATGGCAAACTGAATGTGGTCACAAATTCTTTGACATGTCTCTCTTTAGGAAGTTGGATCTAATTCACCTCTTCTTTAATATGGGCTAGTTTAGACACTCACCTATTAAAATGGAGTTGGGCTGAATAAGCCTGTACTCTGTGCCTCATTCATGCTCACTCTTGGAGCGCCAGCTAAGGCACACAAAATCTACCTTGAGTCTGCCATGCTGTGAGGAAGCTCCAGACAAAGGCTAGGTGTACGCACTCCAGGTGACAGTCCCATCTGGGTTTAGCCTTCAAGTGAGCCCAGCCCAGGCACCTGCAATATAGAGCAAAGAAGCCCCAGTGACTTCAGCCCCAGCCATCAGTCTTCAGAGCTGAAGCCCCAAACATTATGGAGCAGATACAAGGCATCTCTGCTGTGCTGTGCCTTTTCTGAATTTCTGACCCACGTATCCATGAGCACAAAATTCTGGAGGCAGTTTGTTATGAACAATAGATAACTAGAACAGTCTGTCAATTATTTGCTAGTAATTAGAACCTTAGAGCTCCAATGAATGTGAGATTGTTTTTATTGTGACAAAAACATAACGGTAGGTGCACCTGGGTGACTCAGTTAAGTGTCCAACTCTTGATTTCAGCTCATGACTTGTGAGTTTGAGTCTCATGACTTGTGAGTTTGTAACTTGTAAGTCTCATGACTTGTGAGTTTGAGCCCCGTGTCAGTCTCTGTGCTAATGGTATGGAGCCTGCTTGGGATCCTCTCTCTCTGTCTCTCTCTGCCCCTCCCCTGCTCTCTCTCTCTCTTTCAAATAAATAAAATAAACATAAAAAAAAGACATAACACAAAATTTACCATCTTAACCATTTTCATGTGTATAGTTCAACAGTGTTATATTCATATTGTGAATCAGATCTCCAGAATTTATTTTTGTGGCACTGACTCCCCCCGACCCCCCACTTCCCACACCGAACTTTTTTCTCTACTCTATCCTTTATTTGCATTTTGTAGTAACTCCATGAAGGACGCAGGTAGGTACCCTCACCATTTTACAGATGAGAAAGAACCAGAGTCAATGTCCTCATATTGTCCCCTGGGATCTTAAGTGACAGGCATCTGGATCATTTGGTACCAGAGAGCCCACAGATTTTGCCCAGAGATGGAGTAATCAGCCTGATAAGCAGCCAAGCAACTAGTCTCACCATTGTGGGTTTTTAAATTGAGATATAATTGGCATATAACATTATGTTAGTTTCAGGTGTATAACATAATGATTCAATATTTATATTTATTATAAAATAACCTCAATAAGTCTAGTTAACATCCATCACCTTGCATACTTGCATTTTATTTTCTTGTGATGAGAACTTTTAAGATGTCTTAGCAACTTTCAAATATTCAACATGGTATTATTAACTATAGCCACCATGCTGCACATTACATCCCCAGGACTTATTGATTTTATAACTGGAACTTTTTACTTTTTGACTCTCTTCATCCATTTACCCCACTCCCCTCCCCCTCCTCCTCTGGCAACCACCAATCTGTTTTTAGCATCTATAAGATCAGTGTTTGTTTCTTAGGGAGTTTAGTTTTTGTTTTTGTTTTTAGATTTCACATACAAGTGATACCATACAGTATTTGTTTTTCTTATTCCACTTACCATAATTCTCTCAAGTTTTATCCATGTTATTGCAAATAGCAGGATTTCCTTTTTTATAGCTGAATAATATTCGTGTGTGTTTGTGTGTGTGTGTGTAACAAATTATTTATTCACTGATGGACACTTAAGTTGCTTTCTAATGCTTAAATGCACATGGAGATGCATATATCTTTTTGAGTTATAACCTAATTTTCTTTGGACAAATACCCAGAAGTGGAATTGGTGGATTATGTGGTTCTATTATTTATTTATTTATTTATTTATTTTTTATTTTTTGAGGACCTCCAAACTGCTTCCTATAGTAGTTGCACTAATTTACATTCCCACCAATACTACACAGGGGTTCTCTTTTCCACATGCTATTTTTTGTTTTTTGTTTTTTGTTTTTTGTTTTTTTGGTAATGGCAATTCTATTAGGTGTGAGGTGATATCTCATAATGCATTTGATTTATATTTCCCTGATGATTAGTGATGTTGAGCAACTTTTCAGGTACCTGTTGATCATCTGTATCTCTTCTTTGGAAAAGTGTCCATTTTTTAAATTTTTTAAATTTACATCCAAATTAGTTAGCATATAGTGCAACGATGATTTCAGGAGTAGATTACTTAATGCCCCTTACCCATTCAGCCCATCCCCTCTCCCACAACCCCTCCAGTAACCCTCTGTTTGTTCTCCATATTTAAGAGTCTCTTCTGTTTTGTCCCCCTCCCTGTTTTTATATTATTTTTGCTTCCCTTCCCTTATGTTCATCTGTTTTGTATCTTAAAGTCCTCATATGAGTGAAGTCATATGATATTTGTCTTTCTCTAAGTTTGCTTAACATAATACCCTCTAGTTTCATCCACGTAGTTGCAAACGGAAATATTTCATTCTTTTTGATTGCCAAGTAATACTCCATTGTGTGTGTGTGTGTGTGTGTGTGTGTGTGTGTGTGTGTATCTCACATCTTCTTTATCCATTCATCCATTGATGGATATTTGGGCTCTTTCCATACTTTGGCTATTGTTGATAGTGCTGCTATAAACATGGGAGTGCATGTGCCCCTTCAAAACAGTATATCTGTATCTCTTGGATAAATACCTAGTAGTGCAATTGCTGGGATGTAGGGTAGTTCTATTTTTAATTTTTTGAGGAACCTCCACACTGTTTTCCAGAGTGGCTGCACCAGCTTGCATTTCCACCAGTAGTGCAAAAGAGATCCTCTTTCTCTGCATCCTCGCCAACATCTGTTGTTGCCTGAGTTGTTCATGTTAGCCATTGTGACAGGTGTAAGGTGGTATCTCATTATGGTTTTGATTTGTATTTTCCTGATGATGAGTGATGTTGACCATTTTCTTGTGTGTTGGATGTCTGGATGTCTGGATGTCTTCTTTGGAGAGGTGTCTATTCATGTCTTTTGCCCATTTCTTCACTGGATTATTTGCTTTTTGGGTGTTGAGTTTGATAAGTTCTTTATAGATTTTGGATACTAACCCTTTATGTGATATGTCTTTTGCAAAAATGTCCATTTTTAATCAAATTGTTTTTGTTGTTGCTGTTGAATTTTATGAGTCCTTTGTATATTTTGAGTATTAACTCCTTATCAGATATATGATTTACGAAACTTCTCTCCCATTTGGTAGGCTTCTTTTTAATTTTGTTGATGATTTCCTTTACTGTGAAGAAGCTTTTCAGTTTGATATAGTTCCACTTATTAATATTTGCTTTTGTTGACTTTGCTTTTGGTGTCAAATCCAAAAATCATTGCCAAGACCAATGTAAAGGAGGTGACTAACTGCATTTTATTCTAGAAATTTTGTAGTTTCAGATCTTATGTTCACATCTTTTGCCCATTTTGAGTTAATTCCTCTGTATGGCATAAGACAGTGGTCTAGTTTTCCCAACAACACCTACTGAAGAGACAGTTCTTTAGCCATTATATATTCTTGGTTACTTTGTCATAATTAATGGACCAAATATTTATTTCTGGGCTCTCTATTCTGTTCCATTGATCTATGCATTTTGTACCAATATCATACTGTTTTAATTATTATAGATTTTGTAATAGGGCTTGAAATCAGGAAGCACGATGTTTCCAGCTTTGTTCCTTTCTCAAGATTATTTTGCTATTTAGGGCCTTTTGTAGTTCCATAGAAATTTGAGGATTGTTTGTTCTCCATGTGAAAAATGCCATTGGAATTTGATAGGGAGTATATTGAATCTGTAGATTGCTTTGTGTAGTATGGACATTTTAACAATACTAATTTTTTCAATCCATGTGCACAAATTATCTTTCCATTTATTTGTGTCTTTTTCAATTTCTATCATCAATGTCTTATAGTTTTCAGTGTACGTGTCTTTCACCTCCTTGCTTAAATTTATTCATAGGCATTTTATCCTTTTTGATGCAATTGTAAATCAACTTTTTTCTTAATTTCTATTTCTTATAGTTTGTTATTAGTACATAGAAAGGCAACAGATTTTTGTATATCAATTTTTGTATCCTACAACTTTACTGATTGTGTGTGTGTGTGTGTGTGTGTGTAGGATTTAGTGTTTTCTATACATGATATCATGTCACCTGCAAGTAGTGACAGTTTTACTTCTTCCCAGTTTGGATGTCTTTTATTTCTTTTTCTTGTCTAATTGCTCTTGTTAGAATATCTGCTATATTGAATAAAAGTGGTGAGAATGGGAATCTCTGTCTTGTTCCTTATCTTAGAGGAAAAGTTTTCAGGTTTTCACTGTTAAGTATGATGTTAGCTGTGGACTCATATATGGTCTTTATTATGTTGAAATATGTTCCACCTACACCCATTTTGTTGAGAGGTTTTATCATAAATGGATGTTAAAGTTTGACAAATGCATCTGCATTTTCGGCATCTATTTAGATGATCATATAATTTTTCTCCTTCATTTTGTTAATGTAATGTATCACATTGATTTGCAGATGCTGAACCATCCTTGCATCCCAGAAATAAATCTCACTCAATCATGGTGTATGATTCTTTTAATGTATTGTTGAAGTCAATTTGCTAGTATTCTGCTGAGGATTTTTGCCTCTAAGATCATCAGGGATATTGTGAATTTCTTCTTGTGGCATCCTTGTCTAGTTTTGGCATCGGGTAGTGTTGGCCTTATACAATCAGTTTGGAAGTATTCCCCCTCTTCTTTTTTGGGAAGAGTTTGGGAAGTACTGGTATTAATTATTCTTAAAGTTTGGTAGAATTATCAGTGAAGTCATCTGGTCTTGGACTTCTGCTTTTTGGGAGATTCTAGAATCTTTTCATTTCACAAATCTGTAACTCCATATCCATTAAACAATTCTTCCTCTTCCTTACCCCCATGTCCTAGTAACCATTGATCTATATTTTGTATTTATATATTTGACTCTTTTGGGAACCTCACATAAACAGAATCATACAATATTTGTCTTTTTACGACTGGCTTATTTCACTTCTTATAAATCCTCAAAGTTCATCCATGTTGTAGCATGTGTCAGAATTTTCCTCCTTCTTAAGGTTAAATAATATTCCATTGCATGCATATACCATATCCTTTTATTTTTTTTAATTTTTTAAATTTAACTTTTAGTTAACATACAGTGCAACATTGATTTTAGGAGTAGAATTCAGTGATTCATCATTTACATAGAACACAGTGATCATCACAAGTGTCTTCCTTAATACCCATCACCCATCTAGCCCATCCCCCCCACCTCCCACCTCCACCCACCTCCCTCCATCAACCCTCAGCTTGTTCTCTATCATTAAGAATATCTTGTGGTTTGTTTCCTTTTCTCCTCTCTGCCCCATATCCCATATGTCCATCTGTTTTGTTTCTTAGATTTCACATATCAGTGAAATCATATGGTATTTGTCTTTCTCTGATTGACTTATTTCTCCTAGCATAATACATTCTAGCTCCATCCACGTCATCACAAATGACAAGATTTCATTCTTTCTGATGGTTGAGTAATATTCCATTGTGTGTGTGTATATGTATATGTGTGTGTGTATTGTGTGTGTGTGTGTGTGTATATATATATATATATATATACAGTTTTTTAAGGAACCTGTATATTGTTCTCCAGAGTGGCTATACCAGTTTGCATTTCAACCAAAAGTGCAAGATGGTTCCCCTTTGACTGCATCCTTGCCAACACTTGTTTCTTGTGTTGTTAATTTTAGCCATTCCAACAGGTGTGAGGTGGTATCTCATTGTATACCCACCACACCCTTTTAAATCAATTCATCTATCAATGGACATTTGGGCTGCATACTTGGACTCTACCTCTTGGCTCTCATGAGTAACACTGCTATTAACATGATTATGCAAATATCTCTTCAAGATTGTGCTTTCAATTCTTTAGGAAATATACTTAGAAATGAGATTGCTGGATCATATTATAATTCCATGTTGATTTTTTTGAGGAACCTCCATACTATTTTCCATAACAACTGCACCATTTTACAGTCCCACCAGCAATGTACAAGACTTCCAGTTCCTCCACGACCTCGCCAACACTTATTATTTGCTTTTTTAAAATTTTATGATAGACATCCTAATGGGTATAGTTTGATGCTCAGTTTCATTATCTGGGAGGATAAGCCCTCCTTCATTCCACTACACTTAAATAAACTTAGCATCACAGCCTGATTATTCTTTCATGAGGTTTTGAATAATTGTGTGAAGTTCAAAAGGCAATTATAACATCAGGATTCTGATTGAAATGGCATTAAACTTGTAAATTAACTTGGTGAAAATAATGTCATCTTGTTACTGTTGAGTGTTCTTATCCCAGAGCATTGTATTTCTCTCCATTTATTCAAATCTTCCCTTATTCCATGAGTAAAATTCTACAGTTATTTTGTATGGTTCCACATATTTCTTGCCAAAATTATTTCCAGGTATCTCTTACTTTGGTTGTTTTGCTCATGCCACACCAGAATGGGGTGGGCCCAGGTAACAAGGAACCCAGAGGCAGGGACACTGAACTTTGAAGGAAAGGCACCAGGTATGGTCAAGCTGAGCCTTGAAGAAGATTAGCAGGAGATGACAACCAACATGGGGAGAGGCATGAAAACATGTGGTATGTTGGTGGGGGTATGAATGGCCAGTGTTATAGGAACCTATGGAGTTGGGGAAGAAGCTGGAGGGTGGACAGGACTGTCATGGACAGCTTGCTATCCTCTTCAGGCAGCCTTCCTATTTAACTGGAGATGAGAAGCCAATGAAGGCCTTCGAGATGAGATGTGCATTTTAGAAAGCTAATTCTTCCAACAGTCCTGGAGACTGGAAATGAGAAGCACATGGGAGCAGGTAATGAGACCTTGCAGGAAGCTGCTGAGAGAACCTGGAAGGAGGTGAATGTCCAGATGGAGCTAATGGTGGAAGATATGCAAGGCAGAGGTAAAAAATATTGAGAAGGTAAGAAATCTGGTGACAAGGAAGAGGTAGGAGCCTAAGAGGTGAGCAATTTTCTGGATATCTAGGTTGCTGTGTGTCATCACTAGAGGAAGGGCATGGGCAGGGAGTGTGAGGGCCTGGGGAAGGCAGAGGGAGGTTCTCTGAGGCAGACGTCCCCAGGTGAGATGCTAGTGGGCATGTGGATAGACAAGGCTGAGCCTTGGGAGGGTTTAGGAATAGAGAAAGAAATCTGGGAGCCAGGTGCATATAAATCACAGCCAAAAGCAAGACCACAGGACAGTTTAGTTAGAGTATGGGGAGTATGAAAAACAGTGGGCTCTTGCCAGGGCTCAGGCCATTCTGCCAGAAAAGGCCTGGTCAGTGAAATCAAGGAGGGTAAAAGAGGGAAAGGAGGTGTCAGAAAAGAGGGAAGTGCACCATCAGGACTATGCTCCCAAGACATCTTCCAGGGCTAAGCCACACCACAGTGCAGAGTCCATTTGATTTGTGCCACAAGAAACAATGGAGTTCATCTGTGTTTCATTCTCTAATAAAGGCACCAACTTGGTCCTAAGGAGGGAAACATAAGCAATGGATAGAGTTCAACTCACCAAAATATATTCCTGAAATATACAGTTCTGAATACAAATGCCAGGAAGACCAGCATTTCTGGGTAGCATCGAAGGAGACAGGACAGTTGTATCTTCTGGGAAAAGCCTTGAGTGCCCACAAGGTCTCACTAGGCAATCTGCTATCCTGTTTAGTTTATTTTTATGTTCTCTATAAATGTCTGGGGCCCATGGCATTTAGAGGGAATGGGGGAACCTTCCCCCTCTCCCCACACCCCCCCCCCCCCGCCACCCTGACTGCTGTATATTCTGCAGGAGATTTCTGTTCTGAACTTTTCTAGGCACACAACTCCCTGGTCTGGCCCAACCCAACTCCCCCTTCCCCCGCACCATGGGTCACAGTTTGCTGACATGCTCTGGGCACTGTCCTCCAAGGAAACTATCAAAAAGCACAGATGGAGAAATGACCTAATTACATTTTGTCCTCCTTGGTCTTTGCTGCAAAATGGAAGTTTCTGTCTCTGTTTGTCTGTCCAACTATTACATAGGATATGTTATTGTCTTAGGACAATACATCAGATACTAGCAATGCAAAACAACAACAACAACAACAACAAATCCCTGAGTATCATGCGTGAGAAAACATGAACTTTGGAGACAAACACAGAAATAAATAAACCCTGATAAACTCTGTCCATGCCCAGAGGCCCTACAACCAGCAGTGACATTACAGAGCAGGTTGAGTAATCCCTCCGAGTCTCATCCCACCAAGTGTATAATGGGGGCATCTTAGGAGGTTGCTAAGGAAATGAAATGGAATAATACACATGTTTCAAATCTTCATCCTTCCCCTCCCTTCTCTTCCCTTCCTCTTCTTTCCTGGGAGAGAGGCACAGATAGTACAAGAAGGCACAAGCAGTAGGAGGCATCCATTGGTTATCCTGATAATCCTCATGACAAGCTCCAAAAAAGCTCTGCAAGCCTGAATCTGGCCCTTCAGACCTGAGCTTACTCTGCTTCTGCAAATACATTCACTTCCCTAAATTTCATCTGGAAAACAGAAGGATGAGGCTTCTCCTTTCAATGTAGATGGCCCCAGTTTATGTGTGGTGCAACACCTCCCCTCAGAGAGAAATGTAAAGTGGAGGTCCACCACTCGTGGAGTGGTGTCCAGATCTAGCCCTGAGAGCCAAATCCTGAAGTCAGGAAGGCTAGAAGACTGCATTGGTGTCATAGGTCCAGATGGGCCAGCCCCTGGCATCTGGAATATCTGCAGCCATACAGAAGTGAGGTCATTCCTCAGTCTGGAATGGTCCAGGGTTCAGCTTTCATGAGCCCCTGCATCACTCACCCCTCACTACCAGACAGCCTCAATTTCCACTGAAGTGCTAATGCCCCAGAGCCCATGGCTGCCTCCAGCTCCTCCTCTGGTACCCAAGACACACTGTAGTCAAGGGGAAGTGGGATGCTATGTGCTCCATTGAGACTCACTGTCTCCCATTCTCCATGATGGTCAGACCTCTGCCACCAGCCACAAGCACAGTCTGGAAACTCATGGTCATCATGGAGTACTTCTTCTGCTCCTAAAGTAGGCCCATTTCACCTTGACACTGCCACTCCCCAGTCTCTGGCATGCAGAGAGCACACATACATACATACATACATAGGCCTCTGGCCCCTCACCTGGAATATGAAGAGACCCCTTCCAGGTCTGAGGATGAAATTCCCAGGGAGGCCACATGGCTTTCTCCTGGGAGCTGACAAGGCAAGCCCAGGAGCTTCAATCCTGAGTTTCGGGTTGCCTGTCAGGAGCAGAGAAGCTTGAGACGGTGGAACCTAGGGCTAGAGTCAGGGACTGTGGTATGGGAAGGCCCTCAAAAGTTACCAGAAGGATCTACTGGTTCATCTAGGTGCCTGAGGGCCGAGGGTCCCTCTCACCAGGCAAAGCTTCTCCAGCCCTAGAAGTAAGCCTAAAATTAGATGTAACTTGCAATTCTAAATTGGACTAGGCAATTGACTATATGAAGGACACCAGAAAGTTTTGCCGGTCCCAATGGATATTAGAATAGCTACAGAACAAGACATGGGGAGGTAGGGGAGTTCTACATGGGTTATAGCACAGCTAACTCATCTCTTCTCAAGGGGTCACCAGGAAGTCCCTTGCTCACACCATCTGTGAGTTTGGTTGCTACAGTGCGGGGTACACAGAGCAACTGGAGACAGGCAGTGCTGAACTCTGAGTGGGAAATAATGGCAGTGGACCATCAACGGGAGGTAGTCTTTGCTTGCAAAGGAGCTTCCAATTGGGGGAAGGCAAAAAGGAAGGGAGGAAGGAAGTGCAAGCCAGGTGTGGTATTATAAAGCATGACCTTTCCAAAATAGAATGCTGGTGTCATGAAGTTATCAAACATGGCAAAACATCTCTTCTCTGGCAAAGAAAGAGGGTCTTTGAGGCTGGACCATGGCCAAACACTAACCGAGAGGAGGCATCACCATGCTGTTCACACCTTGCACCAGGGACACTCACTGTGTTGATACGTACTATGGTCCTGTTGGCCTGCAATGAACAACAGAGTAATTACTGGAATCTGGATTGCAAATATATGTTTGGGACCCAAGAATCTGAAGTACATACTTTTCCTGGAAAGGTACTTGGCAATTCAGCTACTCAAGGCCTACTATCAGGACAGGAAACTACATTGTTGTGCACATTTTGAATCAAGACATATATTTTTCCTTGTGCTTTAGAATAGACTGTGATGTTCCAAAATATATTCAATGCTCCTATTCACAGTTAATATACCTACACCAAGAACATTTAGATTAGCAATTGTGCCAATGAATATTATGCAAGAGGACCCCAACAAGAGGGGTCACAGGGCATGACAGAAGGACCAAGACCATCAAAACAGTGACCACCATCTTCCTTATTCTGAGTTAGTGAGTGGGACATGGTTGCAGGTAGCATGGCCCTTACTGAGCCCAGATGCAGTTACAAGGGATTTCCAAAAAGAACCCCAGTGATCTAATTCTGAGTAAAGAAAGACAAAGCAGTTGCCCCTGTGCAAAGGTGGGACCCTTATGTTCGCGGCTTAAAAAAAAAAATCAATATAAGAATAAAAGGAAGAGAATGAACTTAGAAATAACAAAACAGATGATTCCCCTTTACTTAAAATTGGCTTTCAGCGGAAATCCATCTTTGTGAGGGAATTTAGAGTACTGTACTATGTGGCAGTACTGATAATGAATGTGTTATGTCTCTGGGTTTAGTGTATGAAAGAAAAGCTGTGGGACAGTATGCCCGTTAATTAATCCGCTCATGGTTCTTTGTGGAGGAACTGCTTTTATACCAAAGAGCATTATGGGAAAGGAAAGAGATTGGGGGAGAAAAGTGAAAATAGGATTGCATGCAGGCAAGGAATGCTGGAACGCATTTCAGGACTAGGCTGGGAGTGAAGGGACTGACCAGTGCAGGGTCCTGTCCACTGTCTGTGAGCATGCAGGGGCTACAGGAGACCTGGGGCTCTTAAAATACATCTGTGAATGTCTGAGTGGCTCTCAAAATACGTGCACAAATGTCTGAGCTACTAGCACAGGCCATACCCTGAGGTTAGACGGTGCACACTGTTTACCTGTCACATGTCAACTTTTCTGACTGCCATACAGGACACAGCCCCATTATCCCAACTCGTAAGCATAAGGTCCCTTCTACAGGAAACGCTTAGGGGCTAATGCTCAGATTTCAGGTATTAAGGTTGCCTTCAGAAATGCTCTCCCTGATCCCTGGTTTCACTTTTTGCAGTTTTATTTACAAACCATCAACTGAGGTCCAGAAGTAGATGACCCTCTCATACTGACATAGTGAGAAGGTCAACGGTAGCCTCCATCACAATGCCTACACCATTCACCTCACTTCATCTCATCACCTGGGCATGTTATCATCTCACATCATCACAACAAGGGTGAGTACAGTTCGGTAAGATATTTTGAGAGAGAGAGACCACATCCACATAACTGCTATTACAGTATGTTTTTATAAATCTTCTGTTTTACTCTTAGCTATTGTTGTTAATCTCTTCTTGTACCTAACTGATAAATTAAACTTTACCATAGATATGTATGGAATGTATGTATAGGAAAAAAGGAGTATATAGAGGACTTGGTACTATTCACTGTTTCAGGTATCCACTGGGTGTCTTGGAACGCATCCCCTGCAGATAAGGGAGGACTGTATTTAAAGGCAATTTTAGACACTGCAAATAACAAAAGAATTAGTAGCCATCAATGGTAGGATGAGTTAGGCATCCTTGGGGTCCATTCCAATGCTACACAGAACCTGAGCCTACCCCTCAGCGATACTACAGGGTTTGCTAATCCTGTCCCAGGACTTAATCCCATTAGGACCCCAAAAACAAACCCTCTTACTTCAAACACCTACACCAGCTATAAGTCTATGCCACCAAGGTCTGAGGATAAGGTCATAAGAATAAGTAAAAAAAACTGCATATTGTACACATGGCAGAAACGTGAGTTTATGTAACATTTTTTTCTTTGCTTCCCTAAGCAGAGGTGAAGCTCTAGGATATTTGAGGTAAAATATATTTTTCTCTTTCAGAAGTATCTTTAATTTAAAGTTGAGGCAATGGAATACAATGCTTGTAGTTCTGACATCTGAAATGTTTGTTTTTTGGTTTGTTTTCAACAATGACATTCCTCATTCTAGAAGATTAAAAAGGGACAGATAGAAGATACATGTGAAAGTAGTTACCCAATGAGGTCGAAGGTTTGAGAAGCAAAAATTTTTTTAAATAGGAATTTAGAGGCAACTGGGTAGCTAAGTCGGTTAAGCATCTGACTCTTGATTTTGGTTCAGGTTATGATCTCACCGTTCATGAGATCAAGCCCTGAGTCAGGCTCAGCACTAATAGTGTGGAGCCTGCTTGGGATTCTCTCCCCCAACATCCTCTCTCTGTCCTTCCCCTGCTTGCTCTCTCTCTCTCTCTCTCTCTCTCTCTCTCTCTCTCACACACACACACACACACACACAGAATAAATAAACATTAATAAGATAAAATAAGAATTTAAACTAGGCGGGCCCTTTCTGAGAGACTCACCATGCAATCAGTAAATCACTCTGTTTCCTCTTCCTCGGAGTCACACACCCTAAATGCCATCACATTATAGCATTATCGAGACCTAAGTTTCAAATATCTTTGAACAACTTGAGAATCAATTGAGAACTAAAAACTCAAAATGTTTCACGCTGACTGAACATTGATTTTAACCTCAAGGGCAAAACTCTCCATCTTTCTGGAATAATGTTAATTGAACTCCTAGATAAATCATTCTCATGCAAGTAAATATGCAAAGCTGTCCCCTGGGTTGGTCTGAAGCATGCTTTCAGAAGCATGCTTTATCTTCATTATTTTCTATGTATGTATATTTTTTCCTGGTCATGTTATTCTTGGTTCTAACAGTTATCTTGGATCCCAATGCTTATTTGTTGTTGTTGGTCTTCAGTATTTTATTTAATGAAACTTAACAGGTTTGGGTCTTCAGTATTTTATTTAATGCAACTTAACAGGTTTGGTACTTTGTAGCTTGTTGATAATCTGCTTCAAAATGTTTTCTCCTAGAGAACATGCACCATGTAATTTCTTAAATGTGATATGAGTCTAAATTGAGTTGTGTTAAGGATATATTTCTGCTCACAAGCTTTTCTTGTACATTCCCTTTCAATTCCCTGACATGAATGTCTACATCACCCAAACACATTCCTACATGGGAACGCAGGCTCACAAGGAAGAACGCACAATGTCCCCATTCTGACTTTTGCTGCAGGTACAGAGCAGGGGCTGGACTCACTCCCAGCGCTCAGAGGGACTCAGAGGGATGGTGGGGGGGGGGGGTACTTCACCTGAAGAGACATACAGTTAAGACATCAAAGTGTTCTCAGTCCCGCCTTCCCCATTAAAAAAAACACTGTGTCAACTATAAACATTGTTTTCAAAATCCCAAAAAGAAGCAGATGAAAAGAAACAGAAGAAGCTCAGAAAAGCTAAGTGAAGTCTCTAAGATCACCCAACAAGCAAGCCTCCTCACAGGACCTTCAGGAAAAGCCTGTTGGGTGGGCAATCACAGGACTGGGAAAATTCCAAATCACCCCCCACTGTCTCCCCCTGTACATCCAGCTGAAATCCAGTACACTGGATGGCAAAGTAAACCACTGTGGGGACACTGATTGTAGCCCAATGACTAAAAAAGTTACTCAGCCCCTCTTTAAAACACATTTATGAGGGGCACCTGGGTGGCTCAGTCAGTTGTGTTCAGCCCCTGATTTTGGCTTGGGGCATGATCTCGAAGTTTGTGAGTTCAAGCCCCATATCGGGCTCTGCACTGACAATGCAGAACCTGCTTAGGATCCTCTCTCTCCCACTGTCCCTCTTTCTCTGCCCCTCCCCCATTCTCTCTCTCTCTCTCTCTCTCTCTCTCTCTCTCTCTCTCTCTCTGTCTCTCCCTCCCTCAAAATAAATAAATAAATCTTTCTTAAAATTAAAAAACACACACAAATTTATGAACTCTCAGGAATAATTGGAAATGTCTAAGTATCTTGCACAGAGAATGCTTAAAATCATATTTGTTAAAAACCACCTGCTACTACCTTCATTATTCCAATTTTGGTGACACAGGCAGGGACCTGGTAAGTCCACCTTCAATATTTGGGATATTTAATATATGCACATCTTCAACGTTTTGCTTTTTTTGACATGTTGGCACAATGTCTCAAGTGTGATGATGCCAAGTCAAAAGCTATGGCTCCAATACCTCCTCATATCAGTATGTTTCAGCAAAACAGCTTCAGGACTTCCCACTGAATGTACAGGCTGTTTTTCTACTCATTTTGCCCCAGTGCTTTGCTGATGCTGACAAATGAACACCCCATCCTTCAATCCTTGCCACCTTTGCCCACTTACTCAAATAATTTTGCGGGTAACATGAAGTCTGCTCAAGCTACAGATCACACTATTACAATCAGTCCATGTGGGTCATGAGATTCTCCAGTGTGCATGGGGATCTGCAAAGGCCAAAGTGAGGGGCTCAGGGCCATACTGGTATCACAGAAAGATAAGGTTTTACTTAAAACTGCTCACTTACAGGATGGTTATTCATATTACGAAAGGTTAACTAAGGATGCCTTTAAATAATGCACTTCATAAAGGTATTCAAATGTCTGACTGAATCCTCTAAGAACATTGACAATTTTTAGGAACAGCTTTTATATAAAGGGAAGGCACAGAGGTGGCAGGGTGGGAGGGAGCCATGTACAAATGTGGGGGGAGCACCCTCCCATTGTCTCTAGAGGCCTCACCATGGTATTCTCCTCCAGCCACCAGAAACTACACTTGAGCTCAAATCTGAGCAAGCTAGTGTCTCTCCAGAGGGTGTATCAGATGTGGCTAGTGTGATGACCAAACATTTATTTTCTATTTGAGAGATGAAATATTCAGTACTGCTCATGAACCCCTGAATAGCACTGGCAAGTGTCTTGGATAGAAAACTTACATAAGAAAATACCTTTTTATTCTCTTATAATAGAAATAATTCCCTAGAAAATACAGGTCAGAGTTAATGAGGAAGATGAGTCAAGTCCAGTGTGTAGCACTTTTAATTTATGTCATGCTAAATATGGAATTAATTAATTGCCTATGATTTATGAATTGAGTTTAAAGTTTTTATGAAAAAAAATTATTTTGCCTCTCATAGTTCAGCTGGAATCTTGTTTATTCCCTGAATATCAACTGGTATAAGTGAAATCTAATGGTTTCAAATGTCTCTTTTTCTCAGGATCTAGATTTCTTTTTCTTCCTTCAATTCACCCCCCCCCCCCATACCTTAGGGAACATCAGCAAGTTTGACTACCCCAAAATGGAAATGGGGTTGCCTTCATTTCTATTTTAAGATAGCACCCGTTCTAATGGAATCATTTAAAGCAGTCGTTTCTGGTGATAGGTGAAATGGAATGAAATATCAACTGGAGATACCTGGGGTTGTATTTAGAGATGAAGTGGGCTTGGAATGGGTTCTTAAAATTTCATCAAACACGGCCTCCAAAACTCTGAGGAGAGGTGGTTGAAAAGAGGCCAGGACAAAGGGCCAGTGAGTGTGGTACTGGATGAGGGGTACACCTGGGGTTCAGTGTATTATTCTCTCAACTTTGGTGTACTATTGAAATTTTCAATCTTAAAAAAAAAAAACCTTTAAGCACAGATTTTCCTATTTTTCCCCTTTATTTAACAAGGTCCTCTTGATTATGGCAATTCCATTTTTATGCAGGGGGTTTGGGAGGGGTGGAAGAGGCGACCAGACCAGCTACAAACCAACTTTTGCTCCATGAAAATGTGCCAGGGGTGTTGGAGAGAGGGAGGGAAGGAAGGAGGTGGAGGGCTCTTCCTCACACCTTCTCACAGGCCTGGTGGCACCTGTGGTCTGATCTCCAAAAAGACACTCCACACAACCACCAGGCACACAGCATGCAATAATTCATCTGAAAATTTGGCTCCTGCTACTTCCTGTCCTAGCAAGAAGGGACATCAGACTGCTGCGGTGCCACCTCGGTGGCACGTCTTCGGTTCTGCTGCTGTGAGGATTTTTGAACCGGACCCCTCTCAGAGGAGGACCACATCCCAGCACCACGCAGACTGTCCTGGAGATCACACCTCGGCAAGGAAAAGTTGGCCCGCTCTGGGGTTCGTTACCAGGCTGCTCACCCCACAGGCTGCAGGTCTGCGCAGCAGCACGCCTCTCCCTTTGGGCTCTGACTAAACACGCTGGCCAGTAGGAGGGAAACGGACAGATACACAGACACGCGCGCACGCACCACCGCCTGAGCCTGATTCTAACCTGAAAACGGAGCTATCCACCCTCTATCCCTCAAAACAACCGAGTCCTCGACTTGCGTCTGCTGCACTAAACACCGGAACGAGGCCAGAGAAGGCACAGACATTGAGTCCGGGCCACTAGCCACGAGGCGCCAGAGCATCTGACGCCGCAGAAAGGCTGCGCTCACCTGAAGTCTGGGTGCCAGGCGCCCACGCCTCTGCATTCAAGGGGATCCCCCCACAAGGAAATGAAGGCGACCAGATGATGCCTTCCTCTAGTCTTTCAGAAAAGCCAAGCGACCCCACTGACAGCCTCTCAAAAGCAAGGATGCAAGCACCCACTCTGTTGGAGTCTTTCAGAAAACGCACAGCGATCAAAGCCCCTTCCCTAAGAAAAGTGCCCAACTCTGCCTGCAATCCATTCCTTCCTCCGCAGCAGCTCGGAGAGCGTACACCAAGGGGCAGAAATCATGCCTAGGGAATGCGAAACTAGAACTTGATCTCCAAAAGCGCGTCCACTCACTCGGTCCCCTTTCTGCGCGGGGCTGGCGGCTCCCAAGGCTGCGGGCTGTCGTGGCTGCCAGGGACCAGACAGCTCGCGGACACGGGGTCTCCCGGAGTCCCCACCTCCGTCCCGGTCTCGGGTTGGGAGTCCCCATCCCAATGCTTTCGCACCCTCGCCTTCCTTTTTCCCTTGGTTTGGCAAAGACAATCCAAGCCGGTTACCCTTCCCAGTCCCAGTTGGACCTCGGTCCCCAGCTCCGCGGCTGCCCCGCTCACCAGCCCCAGCTGGTCTCCTTTGGGTCGCTTCAGGGGGTCGCCCGAACCTGCAGAGCCAACGTCAGCCCCGCACCGTCAAGGCCTTGGGCAGTCCCGCTCCACTGCGCTCCGAGGTCTAGGTCTCACTAGCTCCCACCGACTTTGCACAACAGCCCTTCCGCGTCGCCGGGGCGACTGGGGTGGCGAGGCGCCAAGCTGCAGCCGGGGTTCACAGCACCCGACCCCTTCCTCCGCATCTTCCTCGCCAGTTCCGTTCTCCCCTAGATCCTGGCGACCCCGAGCCTCCTAGGTCCCGCCACAGCGACCACCCCAACTCACCGCGGGCGTCGCGCCGCCGCTGGGTCTGCGCGCTCCGAGGCGGAGCCTGGGCGCCCTCCCGCGTGAGAGCCGCCTCCTGCGCCCGCCCGCCCGCGGCCCCCGCCCGGCTCCTGCCAGCCCCTCCGCCAGCCGGCGCTGCCGGGACGGTCGGGACTTACCTCCCGGACAAGGTGACCCAGCCAGTGCGCCCAGGAGCCCGCCCGCGCGTCTCCGGAGCCAGTGAGCGTGCGGGGCGCGGGGCGGTGCGGTGCGGCGCCCGCCTCTGCTCCTCAGCTCCCCAGCTCTCTCCTCCTCTGCCCTCCTCTTCTTTCCCTTCCCCTCCCCTCCGCGCCGCTCCCCGCCCAGCACTCGCCACCCGCTCCCCAGGCTGCCCCGAGCGTGCAGGAGCGCCGGGCTAGGGGCAGCGGCGGCAGCCCGGGGCTGCGGGGAGCTCGCTCGAGGCGACGATAG
Source organism: Prionailurus bengalensis (assembly GCF_016509475.1). Classification (NCBI taxonomy): domain Eukaryota; kingdom Metazoa; phylum Chordata; class Mammalia; order Carnivora; family Felidae; genus Prionailurus; species Prionailurus bengalensis. The sequence continues at coordinate 49,179,308 of NC_057354.1, read as the reverse complement.
GGCGGAGCCCGGCGCTCCAGCCCCCAGGGGGAAAAAAAAAAAGGTGCGGGGAGACTCCCGCGGCGCACGCCTGGCGGGCTGGTTGGGCAAGGGCCGTCCCGGGACGCGCCGCTTGGTTGGCCAAGCCTGGCGACACGCGTGCTGGAGGAGGTGGCCACGGGCTCCGAGGGAGAATGAGCGAGGAGGAGAAGGGAATGGCTCGGTGAGAAGGCGGCCGCCAACTTTGCCCCAGGCCTATCGGGCCCCGCGGGTGACCACGTCAGGCGGTTGGCCTGGGGCCGCTGTCTGGGACTGTGAAGGCGACAGAGACTGGGGGAGGGGAGCATCCGCTGGGTACTCAGTGGACAGGGATTTGCAGCCTGGCTCTGAGATGGTTCCCCTCGGTCCTAAAGGCCTCCCCAGGCTCTTGTTCGTTTTGACGTTCGTAGGACCCACTTTATAGGCCTGGCATCTGTTCACGTCCTGACCAACCAGCTACCCAGGAGAAACCAGGCGCGGGCTCAGACTCTCAGACCCCCTGCCCAGCCCCAAACCGGTTTGTTTTTCTCACCAGGCAGCCTCTTGGCTGTTGGAATTAAAAGGAGCTAGGGCTGTGGGGATGGGTGGGTAGAGGCCATAACTGTGGTGAGCAGAGTGAATAGAGGGAAGTAGAGCCAAGGAAAGGCCACCTCCCAAGATAGTATCAATTTCAAGTGTTGGGGGATGGGGGAAATAGTGTTTTCAGTGTGAATTCCATAGAGAAAGAACCAGGAAAGAAAGGTGTGTCAGAAAGGGGGTCGAAAGTGATTTAGGAAAACAATGTTAGCCCATTTCTACCCCAGGGGCAGACCTGCTACAGTCTAGCCTTGCCAGCCTAGGCTTTGATAATCAAGGCTGGTTATACCCAGATGAAACCCTGCTTGGTGAGGAGCCCTGCCTCCTCCTGACCTAGTAACCAACGCTTTGCCCCCCTCATCCCCTCAGAAAGCACTACTTCCACTGCCAGGCTGCCTCTGTTAGACTTTGCAAAGGGCAAGCATTGCAGGTGGTGCCAGAACCACAGGTCCACCCTGTCTTGCCTTTGTGGGGGACTTGGCACCTATGGAGCATCAGCCCCACAAAGAGAATGCTAAAGTCAGAGTGGGGCTGTAAAAAGGCAAATGGGTGGAGGAGCAGGTCAGCAGAACCAGGGGCATCTGTGGTTTCCCTTTATCAACTTGAACTGTGTTCCATCTGCAACTCTGCAGCATGGCAAAGCACAACTGGGGATTCTTCCTCTAGATCCCCAGAGCTGCAAGTCCCTGGTCTGCAACACTCAGAAAAGAGCATTGTACATCTCTCTCATCTAGGAGAACTTCTCAAATGGGAGGAAAATGCCCCCCCTTGCCCTTGCCTTAGTAACGTTGCTAGTTGTTCCTGAAGTCCTTCCCTAAACAGAAAATTCTCTCATCTGAACCACTGGGCTGAGAAGACGTTGTTAGACTCATTTGAGTTGGAGAATCATTATTCCCGTTTATCAGATGAAGCAGCTGAGGTTTTTCTTTACAAAAGTTAACTAAGATTTCTATAGCTACAGAATATGCAGAAGTAGCCTGGAACTCAGGTTCCTGCCTTTCAGCCAATGAACTTTTGCTTACTGGTCTTTGGGTTGGGCTTTGGAGGACAGTTTTGTTTTGCTAAGAGAGCACCAGCCTGGGTTGCAGCTGTGACTTGCCTCTGACTCTAGGTAATGTTTGAATTTTAAATTGGGTTTGTCCTAATAGAGTAGTCAGGCATCCTCTTTTGCAGTGTAAAACATGATCACTGGTCACTGCTGGTTGCCTGTGAAGTGTTCCTTCCAAAAGTGAGTGTTGCAGAATTTAAAAGAAGAAAATGCCTTTGTATTGAGTGTTGTGAACTGTCTTCATGTCCTAGGTGCTTTGAAACTTTGTAGGTTGATGTTTTGGAACTATATGTATGCCCTGGCTCATCTGGGTGATGGATTGAGCATGGATACATTGATGGGGGTATAGGGGTTGTATGCTTGTATTTGCTAAAATTTTCTAAGAGTTGGTTTTCATAATGTGCCTCATTTGGTGTAATATTTAAATATTCACATTTATTTTTGTTGTGGAATGAATATGTAACTTCTTTCTGAAAGTTATAGGTGGGCTCCGATAGGTTACTGCATTCACAATACTGACCAAATACTCAATGATTGATAGTTGTCAAAAAAACCACATTGGATTGTGGGGTCAAAAACCAGATGTCTCTGAAAAAACAGGGTAATTTGAAAGAAAAAGGAACAGTTCACAATGTGGTGAGTTTATTTCTTTTCTTCCTCCTCCTGTTCCCTGCCTCTTCTTATTCTCCCATGCCACTCACAGAGCTTCAAGATCTACAGATGTATTCTTTCTTGACACTACCCCCTACACACACACACACACACACACACACACACACACACACACACACTTAAGTATTTCTGCAATCCTAATTGACCTTACACTTTACTGCAAAAGAATCTTGCCAGGACCAGGCATTTCAAACTTGAAGAGAGGAATGTCACCTGCTTACAGCAAATGTGACAGCTCAGGGAGGGATCCAGGGCTCCTGGTGGGCACCTTGGCTGATCTGGAATGGTAGCTACACACATAGGGCAGTTTGTTTGAAGTGTGCCTCCCTACTTGTTGACTGGAGTGTGATCATAACAATTACACCATGATGTAACATTACAATGAGAAAGGGAATGAGGGGTTGCCAAGAGTTGGGCAGTGGGACACAGTAGGTATTGCCAATTTTCCTGGAAAATGGGAATCCTTCTCAACGATGCTTACCTCTTAGAAGAGATTCTAGAACTTTCAGAGCTAAGCAAGATCGGTGGGCCCAATTCACATGTTGTGAAGAGCTGTCACTAAAGCATTGAGCTAGCGGTCAGTCTTCTCAGCAACTTTCCAGAGAAGCTGTTACCTCCCTAGAGATAGGTGGGCTTGATGAGAGGAAATATATATTTGAGTTTTTCAAATAATAAATATTTCTTAAAATGTCTCAAACTGAAAGCCATTAGCCCAGGGGCTATAGTGCTGTGCATGGTGTCTGGAGGTCAACAGTGCTCATTCAGAAACCATTGTAAGATGAAATGTGTAAAATGGTCTGCCCCAAATGTCAATTGTAGTATTAAAGATGATGAATAGTATATGCAATTTTAAAGCAATCTAATTAATATCATACGTTTTTTTCCCTTTTCTGTCCCCCAAATCTATTACTAAATTGTTTTTCTTAAGTTGATGACATCTGGGAATTGAAAAGCTGCAGTGTCTTATGATAGTAGAATCTTTCTGACTTAGAAAGATGGGGAGATGAGCATTCAGATATTCAATGTAAACATGATGGGCAAGATTCTAAGAAAAAAAAAACATGAACTGTAATCAGAAATAAAGGGAGAAAGAACCAAAACCTAGGATAATTTCCGAGGCTGTGTTGACATGAAAGTTTAGAATAGGAAAAAAAAAGATGCAGTAGAATGTCAGAACGTTGTAGCTGGAGGAATTATTGGTGACCACCTAGGCCCATCCTCTGATTCTTCCTGTAAGGAGACAGTTCCAGAAGGGCTGCATGGAGGAACAGTCAACCCACATCTAGGTTACTGATTTCCATATTAGCAGGTCTTGCCTCTGCATCCATTACATCACTTGGAAAGAATCAAAGAAAACACAAAGTTAATGTGTTATAAGCAACCCTATAGTGCCAGAATATCCCTTGTCTACTGCTACATAACAAACTTCCCCCAAACTCAGTGGCTTAAAATGGCAACTACTTACTTGCTCACAATTTTGAGGGTTGACAATGAGGGCTAAGTCCACTGGGATGGATTGCCTCTTTTTCACATGATGTTTCCTGGGCTCACTTAGGCATCTGTAGTCAGCTGGCAGCCAAAAGCCTTACTCACCTGTCTGGGGATACGTTGGTTGTGGACTTGGTGATGGGCTGACAGGGCTATAAGTCTGCCCTCCAGAAGGCTGGCCCAGCATTCCTTACAAAGTGGTGGCTGCAGGACACTCAATGGCAACAGGCTTCAATGCACACAGATTTCAAGCTGACTTCACATTAGCTAATGTGTCATTGACCAAAGCAGGTCAGGTAGCCCAGCTCAGATATAGGAGATGGGGAAATAGCTTTTACCTTTGATGGGTGGAGCCATAAAGTCACATTAGAAATAGGCATGTGATGAGGGATGGGAGGAATTAGGGACCATTTTTGCTATCTACTGCACCTAGAAATGAGATAGGTTCTTTATACATAAAAGCTCACTGAATTCTGATCTGAGCTCAATGGGCCTGGTAGGAGTGATCCCAGGAGCTGAAGAGGCTGAGTGTTAGGGACTGAATAGTTCACCTGTCATCATATAGCTAGTGAGAGGAGGAGTGAGGTGCAGATCCAGCCTGTCTCCTACTTCCCTAGTAGCCAACGTTAATAGAAGGTGTCTGTTAGGAGTCGGAGGAATGCTTACCATCAAGGTTATGAGCTCAGAAATTTACCTAGGCTCCAAGTAAGCATTTTCTACTTCCTATCACTTTGTCCTCACTTACTCCAGAGCCTGGATTCCTGCATATCTAATATGAGCATAATTATAATATCTGTCACCTGACATTGTATGAGGCATGAATGTCGTTCAATGCACTCAGCATGTTTTCCTGACCAGAGTTGGCTGGTTATTATTCTTTTTTTTAAATTTTTTTTAATGTTTATTTATTTTTGAGACAGAGAGAGACAGAGCATGAACGGGGGAGGGTCAGAGAGAGAGAGAGGGAGACACAGAATCCAAAACAGGCTCCAGGCTCTGAGCTGTCAGCACAGAACCCAACGCGGGGCTCGAACTCACGAACCGTGAGATCATGACCTGAGCCGAAGTCAGACGCTCAACCGACTGAGCCACCCAGGTGCCCCTGATTATTATTCTTAAAGATAGCTTGGAAGACAAAGTTGCTGGGTACTTTTTTTCCAAGGTAGTTGAGGGGAATGGCAAATTCTACATTTTTAACACAAAACCTATGCTGGTGATTGGAAGCCCCCCAAAACGCTACATAAGAGGGGTGATTGATGCTATCTCTCTCATCCAAGTTTCTTCTTGTTTTGAGGGGGCAGAGGCTGGGTGTGGCCAACACAGCTGTATTCCTTCAGGTTCTCCCAGATCCCTTTAGCTGACTGATTCCATCTGCCCACTCTCCAGTTCTGTGGACCTTGCTGATAATGACTCATACCTACATATTTTGATGTTATGCCAATTCCTGAGACAGCCTTAATTTCTCTTGTAAGAGCATGAAAATATGAGTTTCCTGCTCCACTCCACCCCAGGCCTTTAAAGCCAGAGCCTGGAGAGACACCTGAGCACGTCTGGGACCATGGTATAGTGGACATTCACCCAACTCCTCAACCTCTTGAAATGTCAGTTTCTCCATCTACAAAATGGGTATGACAACATTTGCCATGGAGAGCTAGTCCAGGGCAGTTATAGGAGTGGAGATGCCAAGGAAGAGCTGAGTTGTTGTGAGCATGATGAATTGTGCTGGCAAGAGAGTTCTCCCCGCTTCCCTCAAGACCCACTGAAACTGAAATCTGCCCATCCACTGTTGGCATAGTTTTCCTCAGTGGAGCTCATGATTTCACACACCTGAATTACAAAAACTGTCACACCTCAATAAAGCAGAGGTGCTGCAATATAGAGAAAGGTACCTTGGTCTGGGTCTCCTTTTCGGAAACCAGAGCCCAACGGTGCAATCAGGCAGTTTACTGGGGAATGGATCCCAGGAGCAAAAAGTGAAGGACCACCTGCATGGTCCATGGGGAGGAAGGGGGAGCCAGTCTAAGGAGGAATTAATTCCTCAGGTGGTCACAGTAGGTAGCAACCAGCTCTCTCTCCCCTTGGACAAAAAGTATTTCTTAGAATCACCCAGGAGAGGGATGAAGAGGATGTGTGTGTCCAGAAGCCTCCTTCCACCCCACATTTCTGGGCGGTGTCTGTGTATCAAACAGGCTTCCTCTGGCACAAGAGAAGTGACTAAGTAGGATCCTGGAAAATTTTGCTGCATGATTTAGTGTGTGAAATTCTTATATCATTTGTGTGTACTTTAAGGATGTGTCTTTTACTTCAAGATGTTAGATGTCAAATTGCTGTTTATTTGAATGTGGCCCTGTGTTGAGACTCAGCCAGAGGCTGGTCATTTTTGTGGGTGACAACTGACAAACACAGAGACAGGTTTGGTTACGCTATCCAGTTGATATAGGCCCTCTTCCTTTCCCAGCAAACAGGCCATACACACCATGCAGCCAGAGATCAATCAGTAAAGAGAGGTCAAGTTCAATGCTCCCTCTGTGCTCACTGCAAATATTGTGGATCCTTACCGCTGTTATCTGCTTGTTTCCCACCCTGAATTTATTCCTTCTACTGACTTCGACAGTTCATTTCTTCTTCCTAGACTGTCACACATTCTCTTGGGCATTTCTGGAGATGTCAGGTAACAGTCCAGCCTGTTCACACCAGAGCCTCCAGCACTTACTCCCTGTGTCCCTGATGTAGCTTGCCCTCATATCTCCTGACATAACCCTGTCCTGTCTTGGCAGACAACTCCTACTTGAATTTTATCTAGTTACTAATTTCTATGATCTAATTAATGATCCATAACATAAATCTATTATTATGACAGAGTGTAGTATCAGAATAATCAGTATCTTTGAGAAAATGTATTTGTCAAACATTGGAAAATATGGCTGTTTCCAAGACTGTTAAAGAGAAGAGAAATTAGAAAAGAGGTTAGCTTTGCAAAACCTTATTATCAGGATCAACAATGAGGCCAGAATTTTTAGCATGTGCTCAGAGCACTAGCCTCAAAAAATAGATTCAGTTGTCCACTTCAGTCTACATGCTGAAGTGGACAGAGCGATGTACCTTCACTTAAATGGAAAGAGAGCATGTTTTCCTTGCTGTACAAAAGAACTACATGTACTAGTGCAGCTCTAACATAATGACAAACTAAGAGGTTGGTCATTGAAAGCATTGCTGGTGCAGAACTAAGCATTTAAACATGTCATTAATTATTAGCATGATTTCTGGCACTTTCTAAAAGGTCTAAGAACTTGTTTTTGGCATAAGAAAAAATATTTTTTGCTGCATGTGCTCTTTTTTTTCTGCAAAAATAAAGAGTTCTATTGTAAAAATAAGCACTTCTGTAATTTTGCAGGATGTGGAAGTGGAGGGAAAAGCACAAAGGTAAGCAATTTCACTTTTGCGATTCCCAGTTTATCACTCATATTTCAAGAAAAGAACACCTCTTAAACAAAGAACCTTACTAGGCAAGTGCCAGAACCAAACCATATGGCATTCTCCTCTGCACTCTAGGTGTATACCCTGGGTGGTTGTCCTACACATGAGTAGGGGCCCAGAGAAGCAGGGCCACAGCTGTCCTGGCAGCTAGCCCTTCCCAGGGTCACTAAAATGTGGTTTCTTTGATATCAGGGCACTAGGATGCCATGAGGATCTCCTCCCACAGCAGAGATTGAGCATGGCCACACACAATCTATACAGCTTGGAAGTGCAGGACAAATAAACCCTGGCTGGTGGCATGAAGGAAAGAGCTCCGTTGGTTTAAGGGCCACCTGACAATCCAAAATATACGCCAAAACAGGTTTTGTCAGCTAAGGTGCAGCTTGCCAAATGTACTTAAATTATATCCCCACAGACATGGAAAGAATAACAAAATAAAATGATTTAACAAATAATAGAAAGCGGCAGTATCTGATATAGTAGACTGCTCTGGGCAGCCAAGTAACTGGATGGGTCTTTCCTAGTCTGTGTGTTTGTCATTGGTTCAGCAACGTTTGGTGGTGTCTGGACTTTTTGAGCTATGTATCTGCATATTCCCAGCAGCAGCTGCCCTGAACCCTGTTTATGGTAAAACCTACAAAGCATTAGAGCTGAGTGCATACCATTGAAAACTGCAGGACATTCTAACTGCAAACAAAATTACTTATTTCCTAGAATTTATATATATTACTTGGCTCTTTCTTTCCTACACAAATATATTTGATAATTAAAAACTGTAACAATAATTTTAACAATTTTTTGTCAAGGTTTTCATTGCTGCAGGCTTTCAGCAGGGGCAACTGATCTCCCGCTAAGCCAGCAACAGGCAGTTCACCTCTGAGACACTGGAATAGTCAGCGGGGCCTGCTGGAATTGAGCCCGCCCTCTCTTACTCACCCACATAGACTGGCTGCATCCAGGATAATGTATTTCGTCTTGTCAAGAAATCCTGTCTAGGTACCAAAAATGTCAACAGGTAGAAAAATACATTTTGTTGCTTCACTAAAGACACTGAAAACACTTTTTAATAGAAACATGTCTTTTTCCTGCAAATCAACTATTCCCTAATTATCAAGACAAAGGCAAATTCTGGAGAAGCAAAGGATGCCAAGGCAGCTGCTTGGAAGTGGCACCTGTAAGCCTGCATCCCGTTGCTGCCCTCTCCTCTGTGTCTGTTCTCAAGACGGTGTGCAGATGGAAGGGACATGCAGGGTGGAGGCTGTAGGTTAGCACCCGCGACAGTCTCATGGCATAGAAACCACAGCATGATATGGGGTGACCAGAGGCCATGGTGGCATCATGCTGAGAGGAAGCTGCTGGCAGGCTGGCAGCCTCCCCACACCTTCTAGAACTAGCAGCAATTTGTGCTTAGGGCATTCTAATCTCTGTCTTTCTCTGGAATCTCGTCTGATTATTTCTGCTCCAGTGCTCTGTCGCTCCAGCCTCTCCAGATCACCTCACTGCCCCCCGCCTCCCACTGCCCTTCTGACAAGTTCAAGGAGAAAAGAAAAGGAAAAGTCAGGATCTTTCAGGTGGCCTTATGTCTGCTACCCCCTACCCCCAGTGGCACAATAAGCTAATCCTCCCAGCTGAGTGGATGGGAAGTTTAAAGAAGCAAGACCCACAAAGCTTGTTTGCCTGAGAAACAAAGGATGTTCACATCTTTCCTTGACACAGTCTGCAGACCCCTGAGCTCTCACTGTCACAGAAATAGCTGCTAGCCAAAACCAAAATAGTAACAAGAGAGTCACCAGTGTCTTCAGATGCAAATGCCAACGATAACTTGCACTATAACTTAAAAGGAAGGATCTGGTGGGGATCCCCTCACAGCTTAGCCATATCCTCCTTGAGGGGGCAAGAGGGGCTTGAAGGGCCACCTGGTGGACAGAAGCAGGGCCAGGCCAGATGCTATCTTACCTCCACCTGCTGCAGAGTGACCTTGGATGAGTCAGTTCTTTCCCTTCCCACATTCTGTGTTGTGAAGAGTGAATCCGAGGATGTAAGACTAGTACAAGAGCCCACAATATACAGTTGAGAACATCTGCAGTTTCTGGGAATGGCTGGGTGGTGACAGGGGAGTCTCTGCCTTCTCCAAGGAACCCAGAGCCTCCCTGTCCACCAGCACTTAGCAGAGGCCACTCATACCTGTTGTCTCTGCTCCTCAGGGGTGGCCCCTTTCACTGGTATCATTGACCCCGTTTGAAGGGGATATCTGGCTCCTGGTTGCTGCCTTGCTGTGCGAGAAGCTTTGCTCTGAACCACACTCCAAAACCTGTTTTTGCCCCTGACTCTTCTTGACTTTTACTTTCCTAGCTACTGACCTAGTTATTTACGTCCATTATCCTCATTGGGAAGTCTTTGGACTTAACATCGTTTTCCCTGTTTCAGACCTCAGCTTCTCCCAGCCCTATATCTGATGCTGGACACCAGCTGTCCTGCCTCGGCCAACCACTCTCATAGCACAATCTGTGTGAGCAGGGGAGGGGGCAGCACTCAGACCTCCCTGTGGCCCACAGGACCCAGAGTGGGGGGTGCCAAAAGTCCCATTTGCAAAGAGGCAGAGACGGTATTGCATCCAGGCCTCCAGACCATGGGTTTTCTCCCATCCTCAGCTGTAGTTCAGAGGTGGCCTGCACGTGTACCCATTCACCTTGGAAAGCTGTGCTTAAGACTGAAAATTCCCCACAGTTGATGCCTACTCTTCCACCCAGTGAGCTGATTGGATGGGTGATAATGTGCCCGACCTGCTATATGCCATTTGTTTACTGCTCACAGGGCAGGGCTCGGGGTATAAATCAGGGCGCAGTGTCAGATTCTGTATGCCAGATCCCTGGCCTGAGTTCTGAGATTTCCATACCTCTCCTCCATGCTCATTTGTCACTCCAGCAAAGAAAGCTCCATTCATTTTTACGAAAACATGAAGAAAGAAAAAATACATATCAGAGCAGGCTGAGGAACAAAGTGCCTTGCAAGCGTGGCTTACAAAGTGGAGACTGGAGATTCAAGGAAAGAAACCAGCAGCAAAGCCTGCTTTTGCTCCACATTCAGGAAGTGGTGACTTGATCTGTTTCTCAGTTTCTGTATCTGCAAAATGGAGATGCTAATTTACAGATTTTAGCTCACATCCAAGGACGTCAGGAGGATGAATGAACTTGCATTTCCACACAGCACTGATGTGATGAAAGGTGCTATGTCAATAGCTGGAAGAAATATAAGTAGGGTATGAACCAGATATTCAGGATGCTTGGGTGTCCCTTGATGATACTGTATTGAATCAAAATAAATTCTGCTCTAACAGATGAGTTTTTTAAGCAACGAACACCACCTTTCCACCAGACATGGGCATGCATTCACATTTAAAGAGCCCTCCTAGTTGTTCTGTGATTTGTTCCCACCTCTAAGTGTGTCTGTGCCCACTGATGGCATCTGGCAGAAGCCTAGCAAGGCAGGGACCACAGCTGCTGACATTGCTCACACAATGGAGGGGAATGAGGTCCACAGAGGTTAAATAATGTCCTGAGGTCACTCAGCTGGCAAAGGTCATGATCTGGAGCATCCTGATATCAGGCCCATGCTTGGAAGGATAAAAGTGCTTCCACTCCCCTCACTCAGGGCCCAGGGTGGGTGTAAAAGGTCTTCTATTCCTGTTTTTGTTGTAGCCTTGTCTTCATGTACTTCTATTCCCAAATATGCATCCTTCAGAGATGCTCAGAAATGTCTTTGTTGGGGCACCTGGGTGGCTCAGTCTGTTGAGCATCCAATTCTTGGTTTCAGCTCAGGTCATGATCTCACAGTTTTGTGGGTTCAAACCCCACATGGGGTTCTGAACTGGCAGGGTAGAGCCTGCTTGGGATTCTTTCTTGCTCTCTGCCCTCCACTACTCACATTCTTTTTGTCTGTCTCAAAATAAATGAATAAACTTAAAAAAAAAGAAATGTCTTTGTGGTCATGCTTTGTATGTTCACAGCCAATCACTTCAGAGGGACCCCGTGTCACCCGCAGAACAGATCCCAGGTGTGATGAGTGCCCATCTCCTTAGTGCCTTCTGAGGCTGCCCATTCTAATGTCAGACATTTTCTTGTACATCCAGTTATATATCTTGGTTGCTGAATCAGTGGTTATTGTCTTTGTAGTAAGCCTCTGTTTACTTGCATGTCACTGGATCATTATTAGTCTGCTTTTGAAGCTATTAACCATTCTAATTCTGTCAACCTTTCTTTCAAAATCTATTTCCAATATTCCTGACCAACTTCTCTGCATGATTTCAGATGCCTTTCCCTTCCTTCACTCCCTCATGAGGCTGTGGGGCTGTGTGGTTATGGGGCCTGCCTCTGGCTCCATGTGAAAACACCATACTAGTCACCAGGGGTCCAGTGCAGCAGTCTCCATCCAGACACCCCTCACTTCTTTATCTCACCTGTGTACCCACCCTGCAGTTTCTATATGCTTTTCTCCTAACTCCAGCATGTGCACTGTCTTCAGAGAACTTGGTCCACTGGAGCTCGGAGAGCTGGGGATGCTTATGGGTTGATGTCCTCCCCTGTGGCCAGTAACCAGTAACAGACCAGTAGGGGTGTGAGAGTCCAGCTCCCTTGCCTCAAGGCAGGATGGACTCAGAGGCATTGCTTACCCTCCAAAGCCCTCTGCAGGGTCAGGCTGAAGCCTCTCTGGGATTTTCCTGACATCCTGCACAAGCTTGCATCCCTCCCTTTCCAGCCTCCCATCCTGATCCCTTACTGCCTCCCCTGGGGGACTTCTTCCATAATCAGTCACTGGCCCATTGATCCTCACCTGGGGTCTGATTCTGGAAGAGCTTGCATAAGACACTTGGGTTTCAAGACTGGATCAAGGTCTGGAAGGCTGTCTAGTTAACTTCCTCTGTGTGACCTTGGGCACTTTGTTCAGCGCTGCTATGCTCAGATTTCTCACTTGACCTAGAGTCTGCCAGTTCTAACTTCCTAAGACTCTACACCTAAGGAACATAAAAGGAGACTGCTTTTAGAAGGCCTTATAACATCCTACTCTGGAGGTAGATCTCCAAGACAAAAGGCTGCTCTGCCTTATTGCTGTGTGTGAGTGTGTGCACACATGTATACATGTATGTTTATGTCTATGAGAGTGAGGGAGACATCTTGGGCAAGCTGCTTAATCTCTTCAGGCCTCCGGTCTAAACTGCAAAATGGGGATAATAATACCATCTTCACCATTTGGGATGATTAAATGGGATCACCCATATAATATGTCTGTGGCATAGAGCCTCATGCTAGCGTTCAATATGCATTAAACACCCTATCCTTTACACTTTTCCCATTGAAGTCATAGGCCTGAAGGCATCTGGTAATGTTTCTAGGGGATCTCTCTCCCAGTCATGAATCTCTGAGGCCCTGTCTTATTCCCTGGGGTTGGAACAGGTGGAGAGACTCATACATCAAGAAGATGCTGTCCCTGGCATTCTGTAAAGGCACACTGGGAGCCAGGAGATGCACAGCCCATTCCGAGGGTGAAGGAGACAGAAACCCAACTCATGGGCTGTGGGGTGGGCACAAGCTTCTGTCACCTGCTTTTGCAAAGGGTCAGAAGAAGGATGGCTTCAGCTCTATGAGGCACATGAACACATCCATCTGTGGGGTCAATAGTAAAAACAAAAGTGAAGTAATTTACCCTTCCCTTTGGCTCACACAGCAAGCAGTGCTTTATAATTAGAGGATTTTGCCAGGAAAGGAATGTCAGAAATTTATGGCACTAGTGTCTGCTCATTGGATGCTCACATATAAGAGAAAAAAAGGACAAAACACTTAGGGAAATTAGAAACCATTTAGAAAATAAATCCCTGGGGAATCTTTTGAATTTCAATTGGCAGAAGACAATTGCTATTTTTTTCTACTATACTATCCTGTCTCTTTTCTTTGCCCCAGTCAGGCCACACTTTTGAAGGGATGACTGAATCTCTGGCTATTGATCAGCAGGAACTCCTGAGTAGTCATAAAACCATGCCTTGAGAATGTAGATTCTGCATCTACAGAAAGCATCCTGCCTTCAGATCAGTAGGCAGGCAAGAAACTCAGTTTGCTCAAACATTTAGTGGGTGAAAATGTCTTAAATGTTACAGAGGATATAAAGATGACTACAACAGAGGCTCCAAAAACATCCAAAGTAAAGGGAGAAAGTGCTATGAAGGAATTGCCAAGTGGGAGACGTGGGGTCAAAGAAAGGGAAGTTGTGCCTGACCTGAGGGCTGGGCTGTGCACAGCCCCTACCTCACCACCTCTGCCTACCCCACCCCCACACCAGCTGGTTTCCAGGCAGCTGGAAGGAGTCTCTGGGGTCATACTGCTTATCTCCCCACAGAACCTTTTAATTCAACATGTGGCATAAAAACTTTAAAAGTATGCATTCTTGCAGAGATAGTGTTTTGTTTTATTTTCATGTAGCTTTGTGATCAATTTAAATATTTTCATGATATAAATGTCCTTCCCAGAAAGAAGATTCCATTTCATTGCATCATGAATACAGAAAGTAAAGGTCTGAATCAAGATGACTTGATTGGGAGCTCCGACTCAGTGAAGTGGTCAGTTAGCTGTTGTTGTAGCTCAATTTGGAGAAAGCATTTACCAAAACTTTCCCGATTGGCTTCTCAGCTACAACATCACATGCTCATGCTAGTCTTTCTGGACATGGCACAAGTGGCTGATGATACTTATTTCCACAGGGTCACCTCTGTGCGTGTTTTCTCTTGGCGGAACACTAGGTAAATAACTGTGTATTTTCCTAGCTTCAACCTACGTATTTAACAAAATCAATATTTTTTTATGATTTTCTCTAATCAGTTTCTTGATTTCAATTTTTAATTAGATTCAGCATCATTATGTTGCATTATTTAGAACAAATCATTTGATTCACTAATACATTCATATTGTTAATATGTTTCACTCATTGTAAAAGCATTAGATTGATTCATTAAACTATGCTTAATAGATTGAGTTATATCATTAATCATGCAATGGTTTAACATTGGAATAAAAATTAGTAGCTAACCCAGAGAAGCAAGAAGTCTTTCAGGTCTCCTCCCCTGGGGACTGTGGAGTCAGCTACATCTGCTGAATCTCTGATCCTTTTTGCCATTTATCCTTTTCTGAAAAGACTTCTTTTTGCACCCATTCAACCTTGCCTTCCTTGTGATTAATGCTGAGAACTGAAACCAACATGATTTCTGGTCCCATGTGAGAGTGGTGGAGGCAGCCAAAGAAGCCCAGACAGGTGACAACAAGGTGGGTGCTCCAGGAAACTCCTCCTCCTGGAATGCAAAACACCACAAAGATTCTGCTCATCAGGACTCCTTTCAACACCATCTGTTTGCTGTGCCCACAGTCCAAGGCTGTTTTGTCAACTCTGCCCAATTCCAGTCAGTTCCTCACTTTTCAAGACCTGCCTAAGAATCCCTGAGCTCAGACCCTGAGACGGAGAAATGCTGTCCCTGACTCTGCTCTGCAGATCGCTGCAGACACCATGCAAGTGGGCCTGCCTTACTGTTTCAGGGCTTCTCCTGGAGGCTTTTTGAGAAGTTGGTAGTGGACAGTATTTGGACCCAGGTCTGAAACCTCCAGCCTTGGATGCACAACTGGTACACGTTTGTAGCTTTAACAGACATTAATGCCTGGACCTTCCCCCAAACAATTAAATCAGCAATTCTGTGTATGGGGCTCTAGTATTCATATTTTTGTAAAGCTCCTAGTTGACTCTTTTGTACCTCCAGGGTTGAGAAATACAGAAACAGAAGGTCTACATTTATCTCTTGATTATTGAGTCATTCACTTAACAAATGATAGTGGCTACCTTATACATGCCAGGTCACTTTCTGGCACTGGAAATAAAATCTAAACAAAAGCAGCTTAGTCCCTGTACTCAAGGAACTTACATTACATTGGGGGAAGAAAGAACACAGTCCCATGGTTATAAGTATCTATGAGGACAATAAAGACAGAGTGGTGGGTGATTGATGAGTGGGGTAAGCTTCTGCTCTACCTCACATGGTCAGAAACCTCTATGAGGAGACACCCTGGGAGCTGAGGCCTCCTGTTAGAAGGAGCTGTCATGTGAACATCTGGGGATAACACACAGGCAGAAGGAAGGGCATGGGGAGAAACTAAATCAGGTGTGAGCCTGGATTATTTACAGAAAGCAGGTCAATACAGCTGGACTACATGGGGCCAAGAGAAAAGTGGCCTACGAGAACCTCATAGGCCATGGTAAGAAGGTTGCATGTTACAGCAAGTCCAGTGAGAGACCTTTGCAGAAATTCAGGTTCAGGGAGGGTTCTCAACAAGGCTCGTGCCCTGATCTGACATCTCTAATGCAACCACACAGGTTGCTGCTCAGAGAATGGATGAGAGGGAGCAGGGGATGGAGCTGTGAAAATAGTCGTGAGGCCACTTCAAAGGCCCAGTGTGGGATGATAGGGACATTGACCAAGATGGGGCAGTGGAGGTGGTAGGGAGAGTGGACCTGTCTGACATGTACATGCAGCAGAGTCATGGAACTCAGCTGATGGTGAAAGCAGGGCTTGAGGGAAGGAGAACAATCAGGAGGAATCCTGGGTTTGTGGCCACAGAAACCTGATGCTGATGCTGCCCATCACTGTGACTGTCAGCACTGATGAGGGGCAGAGGGCATCTGGGCTGAGTTCCAGGTGTCTTTCCACCTCAAGGGGGGAGGGTGTCAGAGAGGCAGGTGCTAATATGAGAATTCAGGTGGCCTTCTAAACCAGACTGGAATATGGGAGGTGTGGGAGTTGCCACGGGCATCTCAATGCATTGACACCCATCTTGCTTGATGACATCACCTTGACTAAGAATGAAGATGGGGCACAGGACAGGGTCTGGGACCAAGAGCTAGAATAGACATGTCTCCAGAGGGACAGAAAATGAGAGATCAACAGAAGAGGTGGAGGGTGGGTGACCATGAGGATATGGGGGAGGCAGGGGTGAGCCATCCTCACAACCAAGAAGAGAGAGTATTTCTACAAGCAGTAAATGTTGAATAACCTAAGCAGAAAGGAGACCCCTGGACTAAGGAGGATGCAGCCTGCCAGTCGCTTGTCTTACCCAACTCCATGGGGCACCAGCACACCTCTCTGTGACACCCCAGAGTGCCATGCGAGAGATATTCCCTGGACATGAACAGCTCTGAGCTGGGTCTCAAAGAGGTCACTGTGGCCTGGGTAACAGCAGGGTCAGGGCAGGGGTGAGGCCAGAACACCATTGCAGTGGGGTGAGAGATAGTGGCCTCTATCTAAAAGGAGGGCATCTCCCAAGTGCAACCAGAGCCATGTCCTATATAAAAGCAATTATTTCCACCTATATCTGCCCTTGGAAAGTGGGTTATGTGTTGGACTCTTTTCAAGACAAATCTGGAGTGAGGCTGGAAGAGGATCTGGAGCAGCAGACAGAGCAGAGGTGGCAGAAAGAATTAAGGAGTGAGTGCCCTCAGGAGGGGCACACAGAGTATGTGGGGGCACAGTGCCCACGGTGGAACGTTGGAGGTGTGTGTGAGTATTCAGGGGATTGTGGGTGGTCATGAGTAATAGCCACGGTGGCAGAAAGGAGGTCTTTGGCCTCATGCCACAGACTCAGTCCCTGGTCTGTCCAGTCTACCTTCTTCACAAACAACTGGTATGAGGCAAACTTACCATATTTAGACACAAACACAAATTCTGGGCATGGAGGATAGAAATGCATTGCTGATTTTCTCTACCACCTTGCAGGATTCAAAGTGGCCTTGAAAAGCCAGAAGCTGGCCCTGAATTGAAAGGAACAAATTTAAGAGGATAACCCTGGCTTCTCTGTGTTGAGAGGGACACTGATAAATCTGACTCTGGTACAGAGGGTAGTCACACGTGGGAGGGATGCATAAATGAGCACTCCGGTCAGGAGGGCAAGGGACATGACCTGGCACTTTTAGCCCACAAAAGAGACATGGCCAGAAGAGCAGGGCAGCAGTATCTACATGTGTGCTCAGCTTGAGGACTGGACCTGTTCTGCTTCTAGCTGAGTCAAAAGTGCCAGTGGCTGCAGGGAAGGAGTCAGCCTCAACAGTGTCAACAGCTCCTGAGGGAAGGCCTGCACCTGCAAGTCTGGTTCTGAATGGGCCACCGAGGGTGTCCTTGTCCTAAGTGGCTGAAAGTACTCAGGCCCTTTCAACTCAAAGATTTTATTGTTGAACTAATAGTGAGAAAGCCAAAGTTCTGTAAATGGGGAACGTGAAAACACCCTCATACTGGAGACAGTAGAAGACTCACGTTCACATCCAAGGCTGTGTGACTCTGAAGGAGTCATTTAACTTCTCTTTGCCTCCATTTCCTCATCTGTAGTATGATTTTAAGTATTCTAATGATTTCCAACACCTAGCAGAGTTTTACAAGGGAAAGGTGAAGGAAAACCTCAGTAGCTGTCAGGCACTCTTGGCCCTGGCCATGCAAAGCGCAGTAGGGTCTCAGTTACTTACCAAGAACAGTGTAGTGAGCAAATGAAAGGGGGTGAACAGAGGTTGTATCACATCTCTCCTTTTCACAGTTAAGGTTTCTTGATGACCTTCCAGCTTGCTTTAACCTTGTATCATATTCCTTGTTGGAAGACCAACATTGGTGAAGAGGACCCAGTCTTCTAGCTTTTGGACCATCTGACAGACACCCAGGGGCCAAGTACATAGCAACATTTCAGTTTTTTGTTGGTAAAAGCTGACCCAGAGAATGTGAGTTGAAGTTGAGGCAAAAACAAGGCTTCATACACCTTTGCCACAAAAGGAACTTACACCTAAGCAGGCACAACCAGCTGGTCCTCAACTCATATAGAAGAAATAACTAACACCCATCTGCTCTTCCAAAATGAAACGCAGGTAATATACATCAATTACATAGGTATATCAAATATACATATAAAATATACATCAAAATGTAGGTACATACATCAATTCAAATTTCTTTTTTTTTTAATTTTTTCCTTTTTTTAACTTTTTAAATATATTTTTTAATATGAAATTTATTGTCAAATTGGTTTCCATACAACACCCAGTGCTCATCCCAAAAGGTGCCCTCCTCAATACCCATCACCCATCTTCCCCTCCCTCTCACCCCCCATCAACCCTCTCAAATAATTTCAAACTGAAGTCCATTTAATGCCCTAATTGTAATATGAATGAGAGGTGAAAAAGAGTAAGTTGTGATTATCCCCCATCATGTAAATTTTTGGGTGTGAGCACACAAGGTGGGGAAGTGAAAGCCCACTGATGTGGTGAATAACAGAATGAAAACCAGTCACTAGGAAAAACAATTAGAGGCCAGAATCATTGTTTGTATTTGCTGGGAGGATGAGGGGTCCCACTGTCACTGAAGCAAGGATAAAAGGGTGGGGGGGAGTGAGGCATTATGGCACCTGTGAATGTGCTGGGTCTACTCACAAGCATAGAGTCATGGGGCTTTCTCACACCCCAGGTGGTGTGGACATGAGTCCCTATGAGATGACCTGGAATAGGGATAAGGATGACATGGGGCCAAGAAAGCATACCTCTTGTCTTAAAACCCCACACCTCCAAGCATTTATTCAGTCTCCAATTATGAGAGACCTCGGGTACCATACCTTTTCATAGATGGCAGAAAAATAAATTTGGTGTTTTCCAGTAAGACCCATAAGAAAACAACTATGGCCCCAAAATAAAGAAATACATTTAGTATGTTATCTTCACAACCTAGATTTTCTTGCTGTGGTTACACACACACACACACACACACACACACACACACTACCCACACATACATTTTATGGTGATTATATAAATTTTCTTTTAAACAACTTATTAATGAAATCAGGCAAGATCCCTGCATTTCTTGTGTCTCTGCCAACATGAGAGTACCTGTCTGTAAGGCCGCATGAAGGATCTTCAGTCTTCTCCTTACATAGTGACCACCAAGGCTCCATAGGTCCTACATGAATGTCCCAGTCTGTAGGGTAAGGGAAGAAGCAGAAAGGTGTAAGGGCAGGAGTGGGCTGTGTGTTTAATAAATATCCATTAGCTGCATTACTTTCTTTTTTTTTTTTATTTGAATGAGAGAGAGAGATCTAGAGAGAGCATGAGTAGGGGAGAAGGGCAGAGGGAGAGAGCGAATCTTAAGCAGATTCCATGCTGAGCCAACGCAGGGCTCCATCCCAGGACTCTGGGACCATGACCTAAGCTGAAATCCAGAATCAGATGCTCAACCAAAAGATCCACCCAGGTGCCCCATAGCTGTGTTTCTAATATAAAAAACAATGTATATCCATTTAAATTTTCTTTTCCTTTTTTTAATTTTTAAAAAAATATTTATTTATTTTTGAGAGAGAGAGAGAGAGAGAGAGATGGAATGTGAGTGGGGGAGGGGCAGAGAGAGAGGGAGACAGAGAATTCCAAGGAGACTCCAGGCTCTGAGCTGTCCACACAGAGCCTACACACGCACGGCTGGAACTCAGGAACCATGAAATCATGACCTGAGCTGAAGTCAGTTGCTAATCCAACTGAGCCACCCAGGTGCCCCCATTTAAATTTTCTTTATAAATATGTAAAATTAGAAAAAAATAAAATTTCACCCCTAATTCCAATGTCCAGATAAAACCACCTGTACAATCTTTTTTTGTCCTTATATTTCTCCTTTAATGAAATTGGATTCATACACTATAGTTTTGTTTTTTTCACAAAACATTACATTATCACAATTCAGTCATGTTACCATTCCTTGTATACTTTATTATTAGATTATATCATTTTTGTTATCTGATCATACCATATGCTTCACCTTCTGGTGAAGCTCCCGGATGACATTTTTTTAGCAGTTGACTAGCTGGACTGTCCCATTTTACTGTAAGGAATATAAGTATCATAGTATTTCAACTAATATTTTTTTTCTATTTGATTCCCATTAAAAGCATCACAAAGCACAATAAAAATAAATAAAAGCATCAATTTTTCCCTATTAACTTAAAATCATACTGAGATCTGGGATACCTCCCAGGAAGTGACATAGAGAAATTTGAAAACTTGTTAGTACTTCTCACAGACACCCTACTGGGAGGACAAATAAGGCATGTAATAAGAGGAAAGTAACAGGAGTAAGAAATGCTAAAAATTATAACTCACCTAGATGGTTAAGAAAGTCCAAAGGCCTAAATATGTGTGCTGCAGACACAGAAGGTGGGACAAGGCTTTCCCAACCTCTTTAACAGGCATAGATATGCACTAGACTCCCAGGTTCTAAAATGCACAGGGCATATGGCACCAAAAGCACATGCAACAAAAGATAAAAGAGATAAGTAGGACTTAATCAAAACTAAATAGTTTTGTGCATCCAGTGGCCTTATCAACAGAATGAAAAGGCATCTAACTCATTTAAGGGAAGAAAATATTTGCAAATGATAGGTCTGATAAGAGGTTGATATCTAGAGTATATAATAAGCTCCTACAAATCAACAACAAAGCAACCCAATTTAAAAAAATGGGCAAAGAAAGGCATTTCTCCAAAAAAGTAAATGGCCAATAAGCACATGTCTTCAACACGTGCTAATGATTAGGGAAATGCAGATCAATACCACTTCTCATCCATTAGGGTGGCTATTAAAATAAAACAAACTCCAAACCAGAAAATAGTCAGTGTAGGCAAGGATGTGGAGAAATTGAAATTGGAACCCTTACACATTGTTGTTAAGAATCTAAAGTAACACAGCTGCTAGGAACAGTTTGGCAGTTCCTCAAAAATTAAAAATTACCATATGATCTAGCAGTTCCACTCCTATTATACATACTCAAAAAATTTAAAGCTGAAACATGATCAGTTATTTGCACATTTGTATTCATAGTATCATTATTCACAATAGCCAATGGACAGAACCCAAGTTTCTATTGATTATGAACAGATAAATAAGATGTAGGATCACATGTGATGGAATAGTATATACTACAACATGGATGAATCTTGAAGACATTATGCTAAGTCAAATAAGCCAGTCACAAAGGGACAAATATGTGATTCCTCTTATATGAGATACCTAGGAAAGTCAGGTTCACAAAGACAAAAAGTTAGAATGGTGGTTCCAGGGGCTAGGAGAAGGGTGAACGAAGAGTTACTGTTTAATGGAGACAGAATCTACATCTGAGATGTTGAACAAGTTCTGGAGATGGATGGTGGTGACAGTTGTACAATAATGTGAATGTTCTTAATGCTGTTGAACTATCCACTTAAAAATGGGTAAACTATTAAATTTTATGTTTATGTATATTTTACATAATAAAACACTGCTTGGGGTGATGGTGGTATAACATGCTGTGTCTGTGGTACAACAGTGACATAGGGTGGCAGGCAGTGGGGCAGGGATGTGTGGATCCAGGGTTACATAGGGGTCTCGAAGCCACACCTTCTAGGAAAGCCACAGTTTCTGGGTAAAGTGATGTACATGAGCTAACATTTGACCTGAATGGAAAGAACTGAACCAGTTGGGTTTGGGATAAAAAATAAGAATGAGAGCTTATGTCACAGGCCACAACTTGAATGAGAGAGACAGGAGGCTACTGTGGGGCCACTAAGACAAGGACAGTGGTGTCACAAGATGGCAGAGGAACCAGACAAAGGACAATTCACCTTTACCCAAACTTGGCAGAGGTCACCTTGCCCTGTGGCAATCCTGTCCAGACACCTAGGTTTGCCTTGCCGTGTTGGAGACTAATTTTTCTCAAAGTCTGTGCTGACCTTCTACAAGGTCATTCCTACCACAGGGATAAAATTCTACTGGAAAGGGGATTAATTGCATGATTTAACATGCCTTCTTTTTAATCCTTCCAGATAGAGTAAAATAAAAAATAAAAAAGATAATCATTAAATATAATAGAAATTCACTTTTGAGATTCACAGTCTGTGGAAATCCACATGGAAAACGCATGGCTGAACAGCAATCATCTTTCCTAGGCTTTAGTCATTTTAAGACAATTTTGTTGAATTCCCTACTGGAATTTCTTTCTTTTTCATTGCAACTGAAAACAATAACTTGACAATCTGCTGTGACTCCAAGGGCAGTTCATATTTACTTTCAACAAGTGTTTTGGCTTCCTCTTTGCAATCTGAAGCTTGTTGATGTGTGTATGTGTTTTGTTTTGTTTTTTCTTTTCTGGGTGTAGTACAGAGGTTTTTATGGTATGATGAGGGTTCAAGGCAAGGTAGGGCCCTCCAAGTCCTTGCTTCAGGGGGTTTGAGATGAGAACAGAGTAAAGGGTGGGAGATATTGTATGAGGGTGAGTTGTGTCAAAGTGTCCCTAGCAGCTGAGCAGCACCTCTTCCGCTCATGCTATTGTTGGTGCTGGTGGTCCAGGGGTTTTACTTCTTGGAGGCCGTGAGGACCATAGGGCCACAAAGTGGTTGTTGTAGCTGAATTTGTTATCAAAACAGGAAATGAGCCTGACAAATAGGCTATCCAGAGTAATGCTAGCCTCAGTGCTAAGGTTGGGGGAGTGGGTATCACTGTTCATGTCTCAGAAGTTGACTTGGTCCTTACTGAAACCAGAATTGCCCATTGAGGTCCCTCTGATACCCTCTTTACAACCTTGTTGATGTCATTGTATTTGGTATATTTCTGTAAATACGCAAGTCAGCTCAATGGCAGACCCACTGGGTATAGAAGCAGGGAAGGCTATGCAGTGAGTGGCCCATTCAGGTCAGGGGTGACTTTAGCATGCCAGTGGATGCCGGGGTTGTGCTTGGGCAGCTTCATGTCCTCCTAGCCATAGTCATCCAGAATATTCTGGGTGACAGGACAATGTAGACCCCAGTATTGAGACACTCCATGATGCTAACATTGCCCCAGGGAAGGCAAGACAAGGGGTTCATCGTGCAGGAGGAATTGTTGAGTCTGGAGGGAGTTGTGCACATATCACAAGCAAGGGAATCAGCAGAGGGGTTGAGATGATGATTCTTTGGCTTCACCATTCAAGTAAGCCCTACCTTCTCTAAGGAGGTCATGGTACAAGTGGACTTCATAGAGCTTCCCTCACCCATTGCATGCCTGTAGGATCCTATGCTTATGCAAGATGAGGACCACAGGCTTCTTTCCTGTGTTTGACTTTGAAGGTTCCCCTAAACTTGTCATGGGTAGGATTTTACTGGACCATGTAGACCACGTAGTTAGAGTTAACACAGAGGTCATTGAGAGCAGCTGCCTGCACTACATCATTATTGGAAGCAGCCCTGCTTACTGCACCTAGTCCAAGCCTCACAAAACATGGTAATCTTTCCAGCTCCAAACATCCCTCCTATCTGATCTCTTCCATATGTGGCACTGGCCTAAAAACCAGAAGGAAATGGTGGTTGTCTTCTGGGTACCTGGTGACTACTGCTTCAACTCAGTTCATGGAAGCCCTCCCCCTTTTTTGTGTCCACCCCCAGATGAGGAACACAAAGTCTGACTACCTTTTGGGGAAGGTTAGGGAAGGGCAGGAGTCACTTGCAATCAGAACAAAACACTTGCTATTTTAATACAACTTGTGGTTGCACTGAGTCTTTATCAAGTCTTATGAGTGAGCGGAATCATTAGTGGTGACCTTACTTCACCCAGCCACAGGAAGTTCGACTTCTGGCCCTGTTGGACAGCTAAGTATGGCTCAGCTCCAGAGGGGGTTCCAGACATGGGCCATGGGGTCAATACTGGGGGCTGAAATGTTGGCTGTGTAATGGGAATGTGGTCTGTCCTGGCTGATAAGCCTGGAGAAATGGGAAACTGGGCCTCACACATAATCTTGGCTGTTCAACCTTCCATGATCTCTTTGACTGCAGCAAGACCATGCACTGACTTAGCACTTTGTGCTTACTGACTCTCTGAGGTCTTTGTGTACCTGCCTGTCCCTACCAAGAAGGAATGCCCAGAACCTGACTCACTCAAAGCTGGCTAAATGGATAAATGCAGTTCCAGTTGATGACTATGATTTCTCCATTTAACTGACCCACAAATTGCCATGATGTACATGTACTGTGCTGCTATTCTTGCAAATATTTGCCTGCACTTGTTAACAAGATATAAGAATCAGCTGTTGTTACTTCCTCTTCTGGTTGGCTTTCTAATTTCCACATTTCTCTTCCTGGACCCGAGGACTTGTACTGTTTCCTTGGCAGCATCTTTAATCCATGGCAAGCCATGGGCCCAGGCTGCCTTGGTATGTGGTCTCTGGATTTCTCCCAGTGGGACCTCCTTGGTGAATGTTCTTTTATTGCCTGCCTGGCAAATTCCCTAGTTGTGATGGCAGATTCTTGTCATTTTCAGATGAGGCCAGGAAGGAGAATAGTATTCCAAGGGGCTTTCATCAAGGACTACACACCACAATTCCCTGAGGAGGGACCCTTAGAAGGCAGACGGTCCACACCTCACCCCCAAGCACCCATATGGGAAACCCTGGGGCCCAGGACCTTCATCTGAAAGGAGCCAGCTAGTTTTGGTGGAGCCAGACCTGAGCTAGAGCACATATATAAACCCTGGTCTATGGCAAAGACACAATTTGTTTCACTTGGCGAAAAATTTAACTCAATCCTGTTCAGTCACGTTATGAATATTTGTTGCACTAGTTTTGTGTAATGTGGTTGTCAGAATTCTAGGATTGTCCCAAGGGTCCTGCTCCTGGCTGTGCACTGCATCCCAGTCACTCAGCAAAGTGTGACTCTGAGGAGTGCTGAGAAAGAATCTCACAGATGTAATTAGGGTTTCACAGCTGTCCACTTTAAGATGGGAAGATACCCAGTAGGTCTTATCTGACCACAGGAACTCTGCCAATCTTGTCTAGAGATCAGATACAGGAAGTCAGCAGGAGAGTTCTCTGCTGAGGACTGAGTGGTCATGTGGCAGGCACCTGAACATGGCCTTTAGAAGCTGAGTGTGGTCCCTGAGACCATCTAGAAAATAGGAACCTTCATGAGCCTGGAAGCAGGTCCCCCCACCCACAGCTTTCAGGTGAGAACTCAGTAGGCCTGGCTGCCACCTTGGCTTCAGCCATGTATGAATCCAAGCAGAGAACCCCGCCACGCTGTGCCTGGCTCCGAATGACAGAAGTATGAGGCAACAAATGGGTGCTCTTTTAGTGTCTCAGTCTGTGATAATTTGTTATGAAGTGAGAGAAAACTGATACATGTGCCACTCATAGGGATCCCCCCACCACTCCAAGGGGCAAATATGAATAAGCAACTCATCTGGCAAGAGAGAGCTAGAAAAGAGAAGAGAGCTTCTATGATATTGGAAGCTGCTATAAAAGAACTAAGGGCCATGTGCACGAGGAACCAGTTAAGCACTTAGAAAACTGAATCAGGAGGATGCTGTGCAAACATTCAGAATCACTGGTAAACTTTGTGGGATATTAGTACAAAATTAGGGGCCCTATTTGGTGTGGATGTGGCTGTGTGGGGCTCTTGAGAGTGTAGGTTCCTGGACGTGCTCTCTCATGCCATAACCTTCAGAGTTTAATGAAGGAAGCAGATGGGACTTTCCAGGAAGGTCTGTCATATCCAGGTCTAGCTCTCTAGGAAAATTTCTTTATGTTGAGAAAGTATGGTTTTGCTTCTCTTAGCAAAAGAGGCAGCTCACCTGTCACACAGTGGTTAAACTGGTTTACCAAATGTAACTGGATGATAAAGCTGAAACCAGCCGTTAGTGACATCATGTTTATATCACACTTATAATCACAGCCAGTTTTCCAGAGCACCCTCTACACATGTGATTCCATTCACACTTACAGATGCCTCCAGGAAAAGTTAACTATTGAAGTCACATTTCTAGTTGAGGAACTGAGACTCAGAGAGGTCAACTCACTCACTCATGTTTGCACAGCTTTGTGATGGAAAAATGGGCTCCATTCTAGCAACCCTTCTGGCACATCCTGGTCCTCCCCTTTCTAGTCAGCACTTCCTGAGTAATACCCCTTCTCTAGCAGGGCTGGGCCAACGCCTGGCTGGGAGCTTCCCTTTGCTGCTGTCCATGCCCCATGCCCAGACAGGACAGACTGTTTTTCACTAACATGACATGGCACACAGCATGTGGGCAGAGGAAGCAGTCATTGCTAAGCTTCTAACAGATGGAAAGGACCCACCACCTTCCCACATAGAGCTGAGACAACCACGCAGACACACTCTGATGCATGCCCTGATTATGGGGAAGCAGCCACCGTATGTTTACCTGTCACTGAGGCTTTCTCTGCAGTGAGCATCTGATTGCAGCTTTCTCATGGAGCCTGTGGTAGGGAGCACCAGCCCAGACCGGCATCAGGGAAAGAAGAAATTAGGAAGGTGCTGTTCTGATTCACAGGTGCAACTCTGACCTAAACTACATGGCTAGGTGGCAGGGGGACAGGCCAGGACAGGGATGCCTCAACAATGGGAGGAATATAGCATTTCAAAATTTAGTTCTTTTCCTTATAATCTTATGCTTATTCCTTTACTCATGCCCAGGTATCTCTGCTAACCAGATAGGAATTCTCAACTATTTGTTCCTTGCCATCAAAATGAATGCTATTTAGCATGTCTCTAAGCTGTCATGGAAAGTGACTTTTAATAACATCCAGCTATTAACACTTGTGAATTTGCAGCGTGATACCTTGGGTCCAGTTTTCACTCTGCTGAGTGGGAAGAGGTAGGTGGAATAGCAGCTCTTCTTTTAGGTGAGGAGATGTATGTTTCAGGTTAGGGGCACTGCAGCATTCTGGGATAAGATCTTCAAAGAGAAGGTGCACAAGGATGAATGTGGGAGACACCACTGAGGGTTTGTCCCTGGGGACCCTGCATAGTATAATTGAAATGAGGGCTTCTTGAGCACCTCCCTGGGGAAGTGTGAAGACAGAGAGATGTTTAAACAAATCGCAGTGAAGTGTACTGTACTGGCCAGATGGTCTGCCCAGATTAGCAGCAAGGGAGCCTTTCCTGATGGGGGAGATACGGCATTTTCTTTCTTGGATTGTTCTTTATGCTCTTCAGCCTGGATCACTGGAAAGACTGTGTGTTTAACTCCCAACTGAAATGAAATTGAGTCCTAGTACTTGCGTCATAACTAATGCATGATCAATCTTTCTCGGTCTCTGATCCTACACCCATATAGCAGGGACATTTCTTCAAGGTTGTTATGAGAATAATCAAGGTGGCCACCAACAAGCCAGCAATCACATACAAGTACCCACCACATGGTTTATTGATTATAGTATATTGTTGATTATCATAGTACATGATAAAATAATAATACCTCTGTGTCCTGACATTACAGCCACACTACACTCTTCCTCTTGGCTAGACGAGTAGAGAAAAACAAACATGGATCAATCTTAATTACAAACAATATTGCATTGGAGGGCTATGTGGAGGGAGGCTCCACCTTTGCAGATATCTTTTGGAGCTACAAGAATTTGATTATGGGCAAAGAATGCTACAGAGCTTAACAGACAAAAGCATCAGAGGTGGCACAGCCTCTGTCTGTATACTTGGACGCTTGCTTTTGAGACAGCCACCATGCAGTGAGGAAGCCAAGCAGCCCCATGGGCAGGCTATGTGCTCCAACCACAGCCTCACTCTGCCACAAGACAGGAAAGGGGCAAGCTGGCAAGGGGTTCCATTTCCCAGCCTTGGTGCTGTCCCCCCGATGCACTGCGGGAACAAACTGACTTACCACGCCCTGTACAAATTAGATTTGTGAACAACCTGAATAGTGCCATTTCATTAAGTGAGTAATTTCTGAGGAAGTATATTCTTCAGCAACGGATGACTAGAACACTTTCCCTTGATAAGTTAGAGAAAACTATGAGCCACAGAGGCATTAACCTTCTCAAGTCTTTGAAAGACAGTGCCAGACACAAAAGAGATGCTCAGTTGCTGTCTGTTGAATAAATGAGTGAATGAACTAACTATTCATTAGTGGTATCCCTCAGAGTCACACCTAGGTGGATAGATGGTTGTTACACCCTGTCTCCCAAATTCCTTATCATGGAGCCACATTTATAGTACGATGGTATGGAAGTGGTATCCACTCACAAGTAAGTTGGATTATAGGGCAAAGAATACCCATGGACTATTACCACCTTGTTATTTAACCAAAAAATGTGGCACCTTATAAAACATTACTTCGCTGCTTTTTCAAGACCGATTTTGCAGGTTGGGGAGAGAATGTGGGATTTGGTAGTAACCAGAATAACCAGGCATAAATTCTGAGTTGAATCATCCATAAACTGGAGGTCAGTTACTTCACCTCTGACCCCCAAGCCCTTCCTCCTTAAAATACAGAGGAATGTGGATGAAGGGTTAAGTACCATCCATTCATGAGGTCAATTCTCAGCAGATGATGAATATTATTTTTTTGAACTGTAGGTGGTTTTAATAAAAACTGACCATGTCTCAGACTTCTTGATGTTATTATAGGTAGAGATGGCATTTAGTTTCTGCAGCTCTGATATGATACAATTGCACAAGGAAAATCAGAGATCTTTTGCTCTTGGGCAGAAGCAGTTTTCTCTAGACCAGCTTTCTCTAGTAAAGCAAGACTTTCTAGTTTTTATCTTAATTTAATTCCAGATGTGGTGTAACTCAGAATTTTTCTTTCCCAAATGGTTTTTTTTTCCTGTATTTATAAGCTCTCTCCTACTTGCTTCCTATCCAACCTGGGGTTGTCTAACTTGTGTTACTATAGTCTGCTGGCATCACTTCATTAACAAATCATTAAATATTGATTACTCAAAATAAAATTAAGTTTTGAAGATAAAAAATAAACAGGGAAAGTAGACAAATGAATAATTTCAGATGGTGATTTTTCAAGGTGTGTCTTGCACATCATGTCTCAGGTTATTTTTCAAGCTCAACTGAAAAAATAGAGGACTGTATGTTCATGTTGAAGGAATGACCCCTCTTTAAGATTGTTTCAAATCAGTGACCTCAACTCCAAGAGCAGAGATTTGGGAATTGACACCTCACTGCAAAATAAAATGAACTCTGTGGTGGTTTGCGTCAAACCCTTCTTGTTATACAACATGGAAAAATGCTTTGGTTTAGATGTTGAATGAAAAACGTAGGGATACAAAATACATATGCAAGATATATGTATATAATGCCATTAAAAAACAAAGGGCTAGGAAGATATACAAAAGACCAGAAGTATATCACATTTAATAGTGGTTGTTTGTGGTATGGAGACTCTGGTGACTACTTATTGTAAAATCTATCTTCTAAGTCATTTGTTTGTTGTCTTGTTACTGTTGTTCTCCTAATGTAGGAAGAAGTAAGACTTCTCTCACATTACATCAGGCTTCTCACACCTTTAAACTTGAATGTACAATCACCTGTGTTGGTTTCTTCTAGCTCTGTGTGTCTGAATTTACCACAGGCATTTCTGCATTGTCAGAACTGAACTTTACTTTTGATCTGACAGTGACTGCTTTAGACATCACACCAGACCATCACAGCGATCTCTTATCTCATAGTCCCATGGTTTCTTCTTACAAAGTGACTTCATCTCTGTAGTGAGAGCTACTTCCAGGCTCTGGAATTCCCTCTAACTCTGAAGATTGCACAGAGCCACTAGTTCCCTTATAAATCTTGTGGCAGTCCTTTGGCCAGAAACAATGAAAGTCTAATTTACAGAAGAGACCAATGCCCAAATAATGGGGAAAACATGCTCTATGGCGGTCCCTAGCAGAGGTGCAGTTAAAGGGACCATGTGAGGCTGGGGTGAAGATAGCACACAGCACTGCAATTTCCACCATAGCATATGGGATGCAGGAGCTCCTGCTTGGGAAACTATCTTTTAGTGAAGAGTTCTGTCATTCTGGGGGAAAGGACACTGAGCCAGGGCACCAAGCACAACAAAGTGGCTGCCTAAACTGGCTTCCCACAAGCTCTTGAATAGTTTTCCATGTGGATGACACAGCAGGAGCAGACAGCAAAGGTCCACCCAGAAGAATCAGCAGATTCATAAGCCAGGGCCTGCTTCCACCTGTATGGTGGTGTCATGACGTATGTCAGTCACTGTGTGTGGCAACAAGTGCTGGTTGATCTCCCAACACACAGGGCAAACCCTTTTTGTTTGCTCAGACAGGTCTTTATCTGTCTTTATCTCTCTAAACCCAGAAACCCATGGAAACTGAGATAAAGGCTCATCTAAAGACAGAAATACTTACCTAAACTCAGAAGCTCATTTCCCAGCATCTTTGGTAGCTAGGAGGGATCATGTAACTAAGTTCTGGCCAGTGAGAGGTAAAGGTGAAGATAGGCTGCAGAATTTCTGGGGGGGGGGGGGGAATCCTCCCTAATAAAAGGAGAAAGGCAAGAGGAAGCTTCCTTTTCCCACTACTCCTCCCCTCCCCTTCCCCAACCATACTTCTTTGGATGTGGTTGTTTGGAGTTGACCATGAGGCAAACAGGTACTTGGATACAAATTCCAAACCCTGATGATAGCATAGTAGAAGGACAAAAAGAACCAAGATCATTGACAAGCCCTGGACAACTGGGCAACCCCTTAGTTCTTATAAAGTGGGATGAATCAGCTTGGTATCATTTAAACTACTTTTAGTTGTGGGGAGCCTAAGTGGTTCAATTGGTTAAGCTTCTGACTTCAGCTCAAGTCATGATCTCACGATTTGTGAGTTTGAGCCCCGCATTAGGTTCTGTGCTGACAGCTCAGAGCCTGGAGCCTGCTTCGGATTCTGTGTCTCCCTCCCTGAGTCTCTCTCAAAAATAAATAAACATTAAAAAAATTACTTTTAGTTGTGAATTCTGGTCCTTGCAGACAAATATATACTATTCGATGAGGTATACCTTAGCTAATACTGCCTTTTTGAGAATATATTGAAAGAGTTTGGATCCTTCTTTTAACAAAAGATGTATGAAATTTAAAACATGGAAATTCAGCTTATTATCTTATATGGTCAAACTTTTGTAGGAGAAGATTTAGATGAAGTTAAAAGAACATTTACCAATAAAAGTATAAAGAAGGTATTTTTAAATATGAAATTTATTGTCAAATTGGTTTCCATACAACACCCAGTGCTCATCCCAAAAGGTGCCCTCTTCAATATCCATCACTCACCCTCCCCTCCTTCCCACCCCCCATCAACCCTCAGTTTGTTCTCAGTTTTTAAGAGTCTCTTATGCTTTGGCTCTCTCCCACTCTAACCTCTTTTTTTTCCTTCCCCTCCCCGATTGGTTTCTGTTAAGTTTCTCAGGATAAACATCAGAGTGAAACCATATGGTATCTGTCTTTCTCTGTATGGCTTATTTCACTTAGCATACACTCTCCAGTTCCATCCATGTTGCTACAAAGGGCCATATTTCATTCTTTCTCATTGCCACGTAGTACTCCATTGTGTATATAAACCACAATTTCTTTATCCATTCATCAGTTGATGGACATTTAGGCTCTTTCCATAATTTGGCTATTGTTGAGAGTGCTGCTATAAACATTGGGGTGCAAGTGCCCCTATGCATCAGAACTCCTGTATCCCTTGAGTAAATTCTTAGCAGTACTACTGCTGGGTCATAGGGTAGGTCTATGTTTAATTTTTTGAGGAACCTCCACACTGTTTTCCAGAGTGGCTGCACCAATTTGCATTCCCACCAACAGTGCAAGAGCGTTCCCATTTCTCCACATTCTCTCCAGCATCTATAGTCTCCTGATTTGGTCATTTTGGCCACTCTGACTGGCGTGAGGTGATATCTCAGTGTGGTTTTGATTTGTATTTCCCTGATGAGGAGCGACATTGAGCATCTTTTCATGTGTGTGTTTGATGTCTTCTTTAGAGAAGTGTCTATTCATGTCTTCTGCCCATTTCTTCACTGGGTTATTTGTTTTTTGGATGTGGAGTTTGATGAGCTCTTTATAGATTTTGGATATAATCCCTTTGTCTGACATGTCATTTGCAAGTATCTTTTCCCATTCCATCGGTTGCCTTTTAGTTGGTTGTTTCCTTTGCTGTGCAGAAGCTTTTTATCTTCATAAGGTCCCAGTAGTTCATTTTTGCTTTTAATTCCCTTGCCTTTGGGGATGTGTCGAGTAAGAGATTGCTATGGCTGAGGTCAGAGAGGTCTTTTCCTGCTTTCTCCTCTAGGGTTTTGATGGTTTCCTGTCTCCCATTCAGGTCCTTTATCCATTTTGAGTTTATTTTTGTGAATGGTGTGAGAAAGTGGTCTAGTTCCAACCTTCTGCATGTTGCTGTCCAGCTCTCCCAGCACCATTTGTTAAAGAGACTGTCTTTTTTCCATTGGATATTCTTTCCTGCTTTGTCAAAGATGAGTTGGCCATATGTTTGTGGGTCTAGTTCTGGGGTTTCTACTCCATTCCATTGGTCTATGTGTCTGTTTTTGTGCCAATACCATGCTGTCTTGATGACTACAGCTTTGAAGTAGAGGCTAAAGTCTGGGATTCTGTTGCCTCCTGCTTTGGTCTTCTTCAAAATGAATTGTAGGGTTGCTTGTTCTAGCTTTGAGAAGAATGCTGGTGAAATTTTGATTGGGATTGCATTGAATGTGTAGATAGCTTTGGGTAGTATTGACATTTCAACAATATCTATTCTTCCAACCCATGAGCACAGATTATTTTTCCACTTCTTTATATCTTCTTCAATTTCCTTCATAAGCTTTCTATAGTTTTCAGTATACAGATTTTGTACATCTTTGGTTAGATTTATTCCTAGGTATTTTATGCTTCTTGGTGCAATTGTGAATGGGATCAATTTCTTTATTTGTCTTTCTGTTCCTTTGTTATTAGTGTATAAGAATGCAACTGATTTCTGTACATTGACTTTGTATCCTGCAACTTTGCTGAATTCATGTATCCATTCTAGCAGACTTTTGGTGGAGTCTATCGGATTTTCCATGTATAATTTCATGTCATCTGCAAAAAGTGAAAGCTTGACTTCCTCTTTGCCAATTTTGATGCCTTTGATTTCCTTTTGTTGTCTGATTGCTGATGCTAGAACTTCCAACACTATGTGAAACAACAGTGGTGAGAGTGGGCATCCCTGTCGTGTTCCTGATCTCAGGAAAAAGCTCTCACTTTTTCCCCATTGAGGATGATGTTAGCTGTGGGCTTTTCATAAACGACTTTTATGATGTTTAAGTATGTTCTTTCTATCCCGAGTTTCTCGAGGGATTTTATTAAGAAACGATGCTGAATTTTGTCAAATGCTTTTTCTGCATCGATTGACAGGATCATATGGTTCTTATCTTTTTTTTTTGTAATGTGATGTTTCACATTGATTGATTTACAAATGTTGAAACAGCCCTGCAGCCCAGGAATGAATCCCACTTGATCATGGTGAATAATTCTGTTTATACGCTGTTGAATTCGATTTGCTAGTATCTTATTGAGAATTTTTGCAGCCATATTCAGCAGGGATGTAGGCCTGTAATTCTCTTTTTTTACTGGGTCTCTGTCTGGTTTAGGAATCAAAGTAATACTGGCTTCATAGAATCAGTCTGGAAGTTTTCCTTCCCTTTCAATTTTTTGGAATAGCTTGAGAAGGATAGGTTTTATCTCTGCTTTAAATGTCTGGTAGAACTCCCCTGGGAAGCCATCTGTCCTGGACTCTTATTTGTTGGGAGATTTTTGATAAGTGATTCAATTTCTTCGCTGGTTATAGGTCTGTTCAAACTTTCTATTTCCTCCTGTTTGAGTTTTGGAAGTGTGTGGGTGTTTTGGAATTTGTCCATTTCTTCGAGGTTGTTCAGTTTTTTGGCATATAATTTTTCATAGTATTCCCTGATAATTGCTTGCATTTCTGAGGGATTGGTTGTAATAATTCCATTTTCATTCATGATTTTATCTATTTGTGTAATCTCCCTTTTCTTTTGAGAAGCCTGGGTAGAAGTTTATCAATTTTGTTTATTTTTTCAAAAAACCAACTCTTGGTTTCGTTGATCTGCTCTACAGATTTTTTAGATTCTATATTGTTTATTTCTGTCCTGATCTTTATTATTCTCTTCTGCTGGGTTTGGGGTGTCTTTGCTTATCTGCTTCTAGTTCCTTTAGGTGTGCTCTTAGGTTTTGTATTTGGGATTTTTCTTGTTTCTTGAGATAGGCCTGGATGGCAATGTATTTTCCTCTCAGGACTGCCTTTGCTGCATCCCAAAGCATTTGGATTGTTGCATTTTCATTTTGGTTTGTTTCCATATATTTTTTTAATTTCTTCTCTAATTGCCTGGTTGACCCATTCATTCTTTAGTAGGGTGTTCTTTAACCTCCATGCTTTTGGAGGTTTTCCAGACTTTTTCCTGTGGTTGATTTCAAGCTTCATGGCATTGTGGTCTGAAAGTATGCATGGTTTGATTTCAATTCTTGTATACTTATGAAGGGCTGTTGTGTGACCCCATATGTGATCTATCTTGGAGAATGTTCCATGTGTACTCGAGAAGAAAGTATATTCTGTTGCTTTGGAATGCAGAGTTCTAAATATATCTTTCAAGTCCATCTGATCCAATGTATCATTCAGGGCCCTTGTTTCTTTATTGATTGTGTGTCTAGATGATCTATCCATTGTTGTACGTGGAGCATTAAAGTCCCCTGCAATTACCACATTCTTATCAATAAGGTTGCTTATGTTTGTGAGTAATTGTTTTGTATATTTGGGGGCACCCGTATTCGGTGCAGACATTTATAATTGTTAGCTCTTCCTGATGGATAGACCCTGTAATTATTATATAATGCCCTTCTTCATCTCTTATTACAGCCTTCAACTTAAAGTCTAGTTTGTCCGATTTAAGTATGGCTACTCCAGCTTTCTTTTGATTTCCAATAGCATGATAGTTAGTTCTCCATCCCCTCACTTTCAATCTGAAGGTGTCCTCAGGTCTAAAATGAGACTCTTGTAGACAGCAAATAGATGGGTCTTGTTTTTTTTTTATCCATTTTGATACCCTATGTCTTTTTGTTGGAGCATTTAGTCCATTTACATTCGGTGTTGTTATAGAAAGATATGGGTTTAGAGTCATTGTGATGTCTGTAGGTTTCATGCTTGTAGTGATGTCTCTGGTACTTTGTCTCACAGGATCCCCCTTAGGATCTCTTGTAGTGGTAATGAATTCCTTTAGTTTTTGTTTGTTTGGGAAGACCTTTATCTCTCCTTCTATTCTAAATGACAGACTTGCTGGATAAAGGATTCTCGGCTGCATATTTTTTCTGTTCATCACATTGAAGATTTCCTGCCATTCCTTTCTGGCCTTCCAAGTTTCAGTAGAGAGATCCGTCATGAGTCTTATCTTTCTCCTTTTATATGTTAAGTCGTGTTTATCCCAGCTGCTTTCAGAATTTTCTCTTTATCCTTGTATTTGCCAGTGTTACTATGATATGTCGTGCAGAAGAGCAATTCAAGTTATGTCTGAAGGGAGTTCTCTGTGCCTCTTGGATTTCAATGTTTTTTCCTTTCCCAGATCAGGGAAGTTCTCAGCTATTATTTCTTCAAGTACACCTTCAGCACCTTTCCCTCTCTCTTCCTCCTCTGGAATACCAATTATACGTAGATTATTTCTCTTTAGTGCATCACTTAGTTCTCTAATTTTGCCCTCAACTCCTGGATTTTTTTTATTTCTCTTTTCCTCAGCTTCCTCTTTTTCATAATTTTATGTTCTAGTTCGCCTGTTCTCTCCTCTGCCTCTTTAGTCTGAGCTGTGTTTGCCTCCATTTTATTTTGCAGCTCATTTATAGCATTTTTTAGCTCCTCCTGGCTGTTTTTTCGTCCCTTGATCTCTGTAGCAACAGATTCCCTGCTGCCCTCTATACTTTTTTCAAACCCAGCAATTAATTTTATGACTATTATTTTAAATTTACTTTCTGTTATATTGTTTAAATCGTTTTTGATCAGTTCGTTAGCTGTCGCTACTTCCTGGAGTTTCTTTTGAGGTGAATTCTTCCATTTGGTCATTTTGGATAGTCCCTGGAGTGGTGCGGACCTGCAGGGCACTTCCCCTGTGCTGTCTTGAATAACTTGCATTGGTGGTTGGGGCCGCAGTCAGACCTGATGTCTGCCCCCAGCCCACCTTGGGGCCACAGTCAGACTGGTGTGTACCTTCTCTTCCCCTTCCTAGGGGCGGGATTCACTGTGGGGTAGTGCAGTCCCTGTCTGGGCTACTTGCACACTGACAGGCTTGTGGTGCTGAGGATCTGGCGTATTAGCTGGGATGGATCGGCAAGGTGCACAGCCGCTCTGCTCGCTTTTCTTGGTGATCAACTTCAGGAGGGTCCCTGTGGTTCCCTCAGACCCGCTGGAGGGATGGATCCACAGAAGCACAGTGTTGGGTGTTTGCACGGTGCAAGCAAGTTCCCTGACAGGATCTGGTTCCCTTTGGGATTTTGGCTGGGCGAATGGGCGAGGGAGATGGCGCTGGTGAGTGCCTTTGTTCCCTGCCAAGCTGAGCTCTGTAGTCCGGGGCTCAACAACTCTCCCTCCCGTTGTCCTCTAGCCCTCCTGCTTTCCGAGCAGAGCTGTTAACTTATAACCTTCCAGATGTTAAGTCCCGCTTATTGTCAGAACACTCTCCGTCTGGCCCCTAGGCTTTTGCAAGCCTGACTCGGGTGCTCTGCTTTGCTGGCGGGCTGCCCCTCTGCCCCAGCTCCCTCCCGCCAGTCAGTGTAGTGCACCCTGCCTCTCTGCCCTTCCTACCCTCTTCCGTGGGCCTCTTGTCTACGCTTGGCTCTAGAGAATCCATTCTGCTAGTCTTCTGGCAGTTCTGGGTTATTTAGGCAGGTGTGTGTGGAATCTAAGTGATCAGCAGGACGCAGTGAGCCCAGCATCCTCCTATGCCACCATCTTCTCCCAGGTCAATCAAGAAGGTTTTTATTCATAAACTACACTTGAGATTGTAACTTTTCCTATGTCATACATGTAGTGTAATCATTTTATTACACTCACGAAAAATCAGTAGAGATGTAAAAACATGAGATAGTCCAGGGAGTTTTTGCTTAAAGGGCCAAAAGTAAATATTTTAGACTCTGTGGACCAGACTGCCTCTGACACGGACACTCAGTTCTGTTGTAGTCGAAGTGGCTACAGACAATACATAAACAAATGACACTGGCTGTGTCCCAGTGAACTTTTATTTATGAGTACAGGTGGAAGGTTGGGGCTCCTGGGTGGCTCAGTCAGTTAAGCTTCTGATTTCAGCTCAGGTCATGATCTTGTGGTCCATGAGTTTGAGCCCTGTGTTGGGCTCTTTTCTGACAGCTCAGAGCCTGGAGCCTGCTTCGGAATCTGTGTCTCTGTGTCTTTCTGCCCTTCCCCCCACTCATTCTCTGTCTTTCTCTGTCAAAAATAAATAAACACTAAAAAAAATGACTTAAAGAACAGATGGCAGGTTGGATATGGCCTGCAGGTTATTGTGTGCTGGCTGCAGAGATACGATTCTAGGAAAGTAAAAACAATTGACATTTGTCAAGTGTTAGGCACCATTGAAAGTTTTATGTATATTTAATTACTTTGGTCTTCAGAGCTACTCCATAAAATAGCCAGGTTTCAGAGAATTAAATAAATTGCTCAAAATTATGTGTTTAGCAAATGACAGAGCTACAATCCAAATCCAAAGCTCTAAGCATCATACCATGTTTTCTGCTTATTTTGGAGAATTCATGTTCCCCACCTCCAGAAATGATATAATATAACCAATGACATATTTAGAGCAGGTACTTAAAAACATTTCTGCGTCATGATTTCTCTTGAGATGGACTCTGATGTTTGCATTCCTCCCACATTCCTGCTAAAACCATTGCTTTGCTTGAGGAAGAGGGAACACTTGTAGGCAGGTGTAGGGAACGTCAGGCCTGGCATCTGGCTTAAGTACCTGCAGTTTTGCACACAGTATGATTTAAAATGTGGCAGTGGTGGCAGTCTTCATCAGTTCCTCCATGGCAGTCAAAGAAAGTATGTGTGTGGGCACACATACACCATATAGCCTCTGAGGGGAGGATAGAGTAATCAATTTTTCAGGCACAACCTGATCAGTGAACATTTGGTTTATCTTAAATTTCCAACTTATTATAAACCAAGCTGCAGTGACACCCATGTTGCATGTATCAGTCTTCACCTGCAGGAGTGGCCAGGGCCCTATCACTCTTCAATGTGCTGCATGGATTTATACTGTGTTGGCAGACTGGGGTTATTTCATCAAGGGCTCAACTCTTTTTCTATTTAGTATGCAGTAGTATCATTTTTATATTTCTGTTATCACATGAAGTGGTTGTGAACAACAGATACTTTAAAGGATGGCCCATTTCGTCATGTAACCAGCTTCATACTAAAGACCTAACAGTGAAAACTGGGAGGGCATATGTCATGGACTGAGCTGAACACAAGTCCCAGCTCTGACATATGCTAGTTGTAGGAACTGGGGAAAATTTCTTCATCTGCAATAATGTGTACCTTGGGTATATGTATAAATATATGTAATATATTTAAAATATTTATAATATTTATTTATATAACACATAATTATATATAATATAAAATATTGTATATTTTTATATTATAAAATATTATATAAAATGTTATATATAATATGAAATATTTATATTTTATATCTTTTGGTTGCAGGGTGGGGTAGAGGCCAAGCTCTTATGTTTTACTTTGATTCCTTTTATTAGACTCAGAATCTGTGCTCCTGGATAGAGAATCTCACAAGTAATGTCTCAAATTAATAAACCTAAAGTTTTATTTTCTCCTACCCATAAAATCATTCAAAGCTCCCTAGAGAAGGGGAAAGGGTAACATGTTAACACCAGTAGCAGGGAGTTTGCCAGCCATAGGGTCAAGGACAGGAAGCCCTTGAAAGAATTAAAAGCAGTTCTCCCTCTCTCCTGCATCTGCCCAGGTGGGTGGATTTGCACAACTTTACAGCAATGGCAGAATTAAGCAACTGATTTATTGTCTCTGGGATTTTAACTCCCTCAGCATCAGCTCAGCTGCTCTGACCCTTGTATGCAAGTGCATGGATGCACATGTGCATGTATGTTCATATGGGTGCGTGTGTGTCCACACATGTGAGTGCACGCACATGTTAATATTGTATAATAGAAAGAAAAGGAAAAAAAGTTTAGGGTTTACTCAAGCATGACATGGGCTAGATACAAAAATGTTTTATTTTGTTTCATTTTTATATGTTCATACATTTACACACTATGGAGGAAAAAGGAAAATATTTATATAATGTTCATTCAATGTCTATTATTAATAATTGAACAGTTTGCCAATCTGATGGGTGAAGTATTGTTAGTTTCATTACCATTTCCCAGATTTTTTTTTTTCATTTACTGGCCATTTGAATTGCTTATTCTGGGAATCACTGGGTCTCATACTGTATAATCTTTTTTCTATCCATTTATGTCATTTTTGAATGTCATAGTATTTGTTTTCTATAATAAAGACACTATCCTTTGCCAATTACATATGTTAACTACATTCTTCCTCAGGCTATTTTTGTTTTCAATTTTATTTTTTGGCTTTTATTTTCTCCTTCAGAATATTTTTATTTTTTTGAAGTCAAATTTGGCCATCTTTTAATTTTCTTGATTCTAGATTTTATGTGTTGGTTAGAGAGCTTTCCTCCACCTCAAATGCATGCACACATTCTATGAAAGCTTCTTTTATTCCTCTCTCCCCCCACATCTTACAAATGTGTGTATGTGTGTGTATGTGTGTAACTGTCTAACCAAATATTTTGTTTGGCCAATTAAGTAATCCAGAATTTTTGTGTTTTTTTTTTTTTAAATGAGGTAGAAATCTTACTTTTTCAAAGTTGTATTAGTTTTAAATTGCTGTTTTAACAAATTATCAAACATGTTGTGGCTTAAATCAACACAGCTATTTATATTACAGTTCTGTAAACTGGAGGTCCAACAGCGGTCTCATTGGGTCAAAATCAAGCTGCTGGCAGGGCAGTATCCTGGAGCAGACTGCAGGCTCCAGGAGAGGATATATTCCCTTGCCTATCTCAGTCTGTAGAGACAACAGGCATTCCTTCCATCTCACAACCTCTTCCTTTATCCTCAAGGCCAACAGCATTTCATCTTCCTGACCCTTCTTAAAGGGTCACTGACTAAGGCCAGGAAAGCTCAGGTTTTAAAGGCTCATGTGATTCATATGAGCCCACCAGGATAGTCCAGGATAATCTCCTTACTTAAAGGTCTATAACCTTAATCACATGTGTGAAGTTCCTTCTGCATGTAAGTTAATAGAGTCCAGGGAGGAGGATGGGGAGGGATGGGGGCATAGGAGGGAGCCTATTATTCTGCTTACCACAAATGGGTGTGGATTTTCCAAAATACAATGTGTGAAATCCATCTCTCCCCCACTGAATCAAATATCATAGGTGTATTATATATGGATCTGCTCCTGAACTATCTATTCTCTCTCATTTGTCTATTTGACTCTATATCAGTACCACATAGATTTAATTACTGTAACCTTATACCCTGTTTCATATCTGGTAGAGCAAGTATCTCAATATTAATATGATGAAAATCGTATTATTATTTTATATTATCTTTTCTGTATTAATTTACAGATACCTTACCAAGGTTCATTAAAAATTATCACAGGATTTTGATAAGGATTATTAGAGTTTAGTGATTAATTTAAGAGTATTTATATTTTTATAGTACTGGGATTTCCTTTTTAGGGACATGGTGTATTCTACATGTATTCCTCTGTTTTATGTTGCTGTATAAAGCTATATGTAGATATGTGTGGATATGGATTTTTATAACCAACAGTGATTGTATTTCTTAATTTGTTTATCCCTAGGTATTTTGTCATGTTTTCACTCTTTTGAATGTAATCTCTTTTTTCTTTTCCTGATCATTTCCAGGAAACAGAACAGTTGGGTTTTATATGTTGAGCTGTTGTCAAGCTGCCTTGTTCAATCCCAGTAGTAGTTCCACCACTTGGTCAGTTGATTCTACTGGAGTTTTTAAGTAAACAAATATTTGGAGTTTGAATTTCAGAAACAAAAATTAAGGTTGTTAATCATTTCCTTTCCATTAAACAGTTTTGCCTTAAGGCTTTTTCAGAATAAGGGCAAAAGGCAGAGTTAAATAATTTCTGTAAAAGAATGTGCATTCGGGAGATTGGGTGATGGGTATTGAGGAGGGCACCTGTTGGGATGAGCACTGGGTGTTGTATGGAAACCAATTTGACAATAAATTTCATATTAAAAAAAAGAATGTGCATTCACTGCATTCCCAATTTATTCAGGAAAACAAAAGAATTGGAATAAAGAAAACAATATCTGTAAGTTCCAGCAGGGCAGACATTTCTGCTCCTCAGGGACCCCAGGGTGAGTGGTCCACTCTGGGAAGTTATCCCTTGGGTTTTTCAGTGCTCTTGTTAGAAGCCTAGAATATCTATAGCAGCTTAGGACTCAACTCCCCAAGGGTCTGAGCTCTCCTCTTTTATTTTTTCTATACATCATAGTTCTTTCCTCACTCATCCTGGGTATTGTTAGACGACACATGTATGACCTTGCTGTACTGTATACTGTCATGTAATATCAAGAATCCATGTATTCTGAGCCCCTTCCTTGCTGTTTTCACAACTGGTGGCCTCCCTGCATCTCAGCACCCTGTAAACTACCATTCTATTCAGTGGCTCTCTAGCCTGAGGTCAGAACTGTTTGTTGCCTTTGCCTTCAGCAAATCTGCGAGGAGGAAAAGTCTGCCAATGCTTGAGATGAAGGAGTAAAACAGATTTCTTAGAAGGTAGCTGGACACAAGGGGAGAGCTCTGTGCTCTCAGGTTGAGACCCTCTACTGATTGTGGGAAATGCATAATTTCTTTTCCTTCTTGCTCTTCTTTCTAGACAAATGCTTCCTGGTGGTGTTTGTGTGGCCCTGTTAATTATTGTCCATTCTGCTCTTACACACATAGCTATGTATGCACATATATATAACTTATCAGCAATAACTGTCTTAAATTTTCTCATCGTCTTTCTTTTTCTCTGCTCTTTTTTTTCATATCAGCCTCTTTTTGTTTTTTGCGTGCAACATCTTTATTGTTCTGACTACTGATTGCCAATGAGAAGTGCTTTTAGGTTGTTCCTTATATTTAACATAGTTTCAGTGATTTTACTTCATTAAGCTTGATTCTTCTCTTTGAGCAGTGAGGTCTTATGTTTCATATATTCTTTTGTGTATTATATATATGTTTACATATATACACATATATACATATGTATATTCATATATACATGTAACTATATGGTATATGCTATTATATTTACATAGGTACATAACATTTATAACTACAGATATATATATATGTGTATATATATATATATATGTATATTATACTTATCTACCATACCTAATTTTACTAATTTGTTCATTTAAATATTGGCTCCCAAATTTTTTATTTCTCTCTTGTTTCCTAGACAGCTTCCTTTGAGGTAATGAAATTGTTAGTTTTTTCATTTTTGTTGCCCTCCATAATTTTATTTTTTAATGGCTCTAGGAATTTCAGTATGCATTTTCATTAGCCACAGTCTGCATTAAATTAATTCTGTATCACTTCATATAAAATGTTCAAATATTACAACAGAATAATTCCATTTACCCCACATAATTCATATTCATATCATATATTTTTTATAAATATGTTGCAGCTCTCGGCATCATGTCAATTGTATATTATTTAAACATTTAAGTATATTTTAAGAAAATTATAAGAAGAAAAATACATAATCTTTTATACTTAATAGTTTCTTTAATATTATCAATGTTTTCATTCCTTTCTTTGGATTCATTTATCCATCTGGTATTATTTCCCTTCAGCCTGAAGAATGTCATTACCATTTGTTACTCTAAAGGTCTGTTGGTGACAACTTTTCTTGGATTTTATTTATCTTCATACGTTTCCATTTCACTCTCATATTTAAGGATATTTTTGCTGTACATAGAT
Source organism: Prionailurus bengalensis (assembly GCF_016509475.1). Classification (NCBI taxonomy): domain Eukaryota; kingdom Metazoa; phylum Chordata; class Mammalia; order Carnivora; family Felidae; genus Prionailurus; species Prionailurus bengalensis. The sequence continues at coordinate 49,136,045 of NC_057354.1, read as the reverse complement.
TATGGATTGAAGCATTTTTTTTTTTCCTAGAACCTTAAGGCTACCTTCTCACTGTCTTTTGATGCATTGCTTAAGAGAGGAAGTCACCATCATTTTTTTCATTGGTTCCCATAGATAATGCATCTTTTTCTTCTTGATACTTCTAAAATATACCTAGGTCTGATGGTTTTCCTTGTATTTATTCTGATGGGGGTTTGCAGAGATTCCTTCATATAGAGGTTAATATTTTTCTCAATCGTTGAGAAGGTTTTCATCATTATTTCTTCAAATATTTTTCTACCTCTTCTCATTATCTTCTTTTTCTGGAGTTCCAATTAATACAATGATATTATGCCCAGATCATTTATGCTCTGCTTAAATTTTTTTCAAACATTCTTTGTGTCTATTCTTCAGGTTGCATAATTTCTAATGATCTATGATTAAGATCATCGACTCTTTTCGTCTTTAGTCTATAATATGCTTAGGTGACCTAAGGGAATTTATAATTTATATATTATAATTATCAGTTCTAGAATTTCCATTTTGTTCTTTATTTTACAATTTCCATTTCTGCTGGCATTCTCTATCTGTTCAATCATGACTATTCAACTTCTCCTTTAAGTCTTGGAATGCATTTATAAGCACTACTTAAATGCTTTTGTTTGTTTGTTTTTTAATTTATATTTTAGAGAGAGAGTATGTGTGTGTGAGCCTGGGAGAGGGACGGGGAAGAGAGAGAGAGAATCTTAAGCAGGCTCCATGTTTAGTGTGGAGCCCAACATGGGGCTCAATCCCAAGACTCTGGGATCATAACCTGAACCCAAATCAAGAGTTGACTGCTCAACTGAGCCACCCAGGTGTCCCTTAAATTATTTTAATGCTAATTCTTACATCTGGACCAGCTTTACATGTGTTCCTACTATTTTTTCCCCTAAATTGTAGATCATAATTTCCTGCTTTTTTGCATGTCTAATAATTTTTAATTGTATGTTAAATATTATGAATTTTACATTATAGGGAATCTGGATTATATACTCTTTAAAAGATATTAGGTTTTGTGTGACAAGAAGTTAAATTGCTGAAAGGTCCTTTGGTCAAGCTTACAGTCAAGCTAGATTTTATTTTATTTCTTTTTAGACTCGATTTGTTTCAGTATTTTCCTCTGTTGTTTCCTGAAACAAATCAAGTGACCCCACTTTTCGGTATGTTTTAACCATGTAAATACATACTTCTATAATATTAAAAAGACAAGAAAATGTTAAAGATAATTCTGTATAAGGATTGAACTATTTAGTGTGTCATTTTCTTTTATTTAACATGCTACATGCATTGTGTGAACTCTTGATGGCTTTCAGAGAAATAGCTTTCTTTAAAATACTAAGATATATTTGTATTTAGGTTATTTAACAAAATCCCAAGGAGCTCAGTGCTTGACGAGCCATAGGAAATGGATTAATATTTTGAAATGAAATGTCAATATGCTTGTCTTAAAGTCTTCAAATAAAGTGCCATACATCACCATATTCAATTTACACTTTGTTTATGAAAATGGAAAATCTGTTTTTGAAATAAGATAGACACCTTGATACCTACATTTATAACAAATATTTACTCTCTACAACATTGTGCTTGAAGCAATCCTTCTATATGATGGTTTCCTGGAGCCTAGAAAGCCCTCCATCTGGAAATCTGGTGTGATTGAAAAACACTAGCTCAAAGGGCAGAAACCTGCTTCCAGGCCTGGTTCTGCTGCAGTAGAAAGACAAACTGACCTATGACTTGGCTTCATGTGCATGTGTGTGCATGTGTGTGTTTCAGGTCAAATATGATGGCAAATATAGTAAAGTCTTTGCAGTTTCAAAATTGATTAAATGGAATTTATTAATTTCTCAGAATTATCCTTTCAACAAAACACTTCAGATAAACCAATGTAGGGATTGGAGTGCCTGGGTGGCTCATTTGATTAAGCGTCAGACTTCAGCTCAGGTCATGATCTTGTGGTTCATGGGTTCAAGCCCCACATCCAACATCTCAGAGCCTGGAGCCTGTTTTGGATTATGTGTCTCCCTCTCTCTCTGCCCCTCCTCAGCTCATGCTCTGTCCCTCTCTCTCAATAATAAACATTAAAAAGACAATATGGGGATTTAAGAAACCAAATCTCACTAGATTCACACATGCTTTATTCAGAGTGGTCTATGTCCTGGTTTGCCTGACAGTACAAGTTTATATCTGCTGTTGACACATTACTGAAAGCACCCCCTTCAGCTGCAGTGTTCTGATTGGGGCTATTATGAGAGATCTCCACACTTACTGTGAAGTGCTCTCAATGGTGCAGTGATAAGTCCCAGTACAAAGGACAGGAATGGTTTTGGTTCAAGAATGTACAATTTCTCAAATAATTTTTATGCATAAAATATTTCACTTTTCTTAATATAGAATTTAGACAAGCTCAAAGACCTGGTTTTTTGCATGCTTATTAATTGAACTCTAGCACATAAAGGGCAACAACAGCTCAGAACTTAGTATACATATGATCAAATTCACTACAAAGGGAAAACATATGACCTTGAAAATTAAGATGACTGAGTCACTGTTAACTTGACACTGTTATCCATTATTTGAAGTCCATTAAACTATTATGTACTGTGAAGAAATATAGTAAAGCATTCTCTAAAAAAGGAATGAAGGGCAGGAGTAATTGGAAGCTTTCTCGATAAAACACAGAACAAAGAATCCCTGTAAGCAAAAGTAGCCCCAGGCAAATAGTGATACATATGGCATATTTGTTTATACCTACTTTCATGTCTCGGAATAAAAACAATAAAAGGTAAAGCAACACAAACAGCAGAAAATGGTCCCTGCAAATGTGCCCAATGTGCCCAAAGGAATGATGTCTAACATTCAGGAGCACTCTCTATCCTGTGAAAGGGAATCTTGACACCCAGAAATAACATGGACTGAAAATGAATCACTCTTTCAGAAAGAATCTTAGAGAATGTAGCTACTGAGTGGCATAGAATTTGTTCTATATAACACGGCCACGCCATCAGTAAAGATATTACATTAATTCTGTCCACCTTCTAATTTCTAGAGAGGCTAACACCACATTTAGCAGTCTTTTTGCCATTGTACATAGTAGTCGGCATGACAACAAAGACAACTATTTATTATAAATATTTTACTCATAGGATTAAAAACTGTTAGGTCAGTTTTGGAGTCTGGGAGGTGAAACCTCCAAGAAAATCTCTTCACCTGCACCAAGATAGCAGTTAAAACTAAAAGAAGATGACAAAAACAAAGACCATCCAATGTGAGATCCAAGTCTCCAATTCATTCATGATACAGCTTTGAGGAAATCATATAGTACTTCTGAGCCTCATTTTTCAACATATTTCAAAGGAATAATATCCTTAAAACACAACACATTGACAGGAATATAGGAGATGTTCAATAAAAATTTGCTGAAATATTGGTTTGGACATAGTCACTGCTGTGTTGACTCCACATGTTTCTGCTTTCTGGACACAGACGGAGGCTCTGCTTCCCTGCTACTTCAATTGGCTTGGGTGATGCTACTGACTTCTGGCCAATGAAACATGGGCAGAAGCAGTGTGATCTCTTCCAGAACCAACCCATAAAAGTATATCTAGTGTAATCCTTTGGTCTTTACCTTCTGTGGCATCCTCAGAGGCCATGTGTTTGGATCATGTAGCTGGCTACAAGATGGAGGTAGACTACCCAACCTGCATTAGACTATGATAATGGCTAAACCATTGAAATATCGGGGTTCATTTGTTACTACAATAATGCTTTGCCTATCCTGCCTAATATAACTAGCTTATAAGTTCTTCTCAGAATTAAAAGGAACAACACATCTGAAAGCCATTTGGAAACTACCCAGCATTATTAAAAGACAAAATAGTTAAATCAGCATATTTATATTACTTTATATTCACTTAGAGGACATTCTTTCTGATTTGGAAAAGCTAACCTACCATAACATGTAAGAGATGGCCGATGGGAACTTTTCATTGAGAACACAATGAATCTAAAAGTTGATTTACATTTCATGCAAGAGCTGTCTCTGTGGGAGGCCTTGCAAATTCTAACCTTACCTGACTTGAGGCCAATCCTGACAAAGGAGAGCAGGTCTTTGGTTTAAAGATGAAGAGGCTCATCCCTGGGTCCCCAGTGTAAACACGGCCTGTACTTGGCACGGGCCACCTGCCTTGAAATCTAGGGATCCTGAGTGAACTATTAATGTAGATCACTTACGTTATTTCAAATTTTGGGCACAAAATGAATGAGTTCATTAATATTTACCATATTAATACAGGATTGCATAATTAAAATTTGCATGACATATGACCTCATAGTACTGTAACAACATAACAATGAGCAGGTGGGAGAAAGGTATCTGAAGTAAAGGGGGGAAAAAGGTGTAGTCCTAACACATTCACATTGTTAGAGTCCAAATATTGAGCACTGTCTTTACAGGAGTCTTGTGACAACCTCAGGTGTGTCAGGTTCAGCCTTGGGTGAGCTTTAGGCCCTCCAACTAGGGATACATTGCTAGTTAATTACTCTGGGATAAACCTGCCCACCTCCACCAGTGGAGGTGGAAGTGGAAGTGCAGGTGGAGTGGGGGTGGAGGTGGAGGTGCAGGTGGCAGTGGAGGTGGAGGTGGAGACAGGTGTCCCCAAGCAGTGATATTACAATTCTAATATTGGAGAAAACCTCAGTGAGGTGGTGAAGAGTGGTTTACCAACTCTCAGGTCTGCTGGAAGCCCTCCTTCTTCTACCCACCTACTAGCTCAACTTCAAAGAATGGCCTTGTCAACAGATGGTTATGAGAGTCTTCAGTTCCGTATATGTCTTTATTATTAAAAAGAGGCTTGCTGAATTTGATATGATTCTGACTTTATATCAGAAATCCTACCTTTTCCAAATCTGAGAATGTATGACACAAAGGAGGTGCTTGGTGTATAAACCTTTTGCTCCCTCTTCCCCTTTCCTTTAGCCTCTCCCCCACCCCTCATTCACCATCCCACGATGGGGTCGGAACTTACCCATAGGCCAGATGCTTACTAAAAAAATGAAGGTAGAAACTGATTCTAACGATGGAGTTGTCTCACCTGAAGGGATTACCAATGACAATCACATCTTGAGCCTGATTTCTAATTGTGAATGTTCACCTGTGCACAGGATCTCCTAAGCACTACAGAGCGGTGACTTGTGTATTCTGTCTCACTAATGTCCGCCAGCCCCTAAAGAATAACAAGAGCACAGCAGGTAAACGTGCAATGGATGCATTTGTTACTCTGCTGAGGATGGCTAACATCGTTATTTTTATTTTCCATTTTGCAGAAGGAAGAAAAAGAAAGGGAAGGAAGGAGAGAGAGAAGGAGGGAAGAAGGGAGGAGGGAAGAAAGGAAGGAAACAACTATTCCAAAAGAAGGAAAATATATTTTCAATTTATATCATGTTTTCATTTGCTTTTATGATATTTAGATATCATGATATCTGATATTTAGAGCTCTATCTACTTTAAAACTTCATGTGAAAGATGAAATTTTTATTAATTTAATTCATACTTTGAAGCAGAAAAATAAAGGCCCAGAAGGCAGTCAGTGCCTCACAGAGCCTGTTATTAGAGCCTAAGCCCTGTGCTAAAGGAGGGTCACCACCCTGGACCACAAGCACAGAGAAGCAGGCAGCTCTGTCAAGTCTCTTTAGGGTTAACAAGAGTTCTCAGTGCCCACTAACCTCACACACATCACACTACACACAACAATGATAAGAATTTGACAGAGGTCACTCTGTGGGATTTCAGGCTTTGATTTTGGATCAAAAATACAGATTTTTTTCCTAAGCAGGATGATTTACTAGCCAGGATCCTTCTCTTGGTGGGGCTCTAGCAGAGACCAAGGCTCATATCCATTTCAGAGGACACACTGGCCATCTTGCTGGCCAGTCCTCCATGGACAAAAGACGGGCACAGGCTGTCCACTTGACATCAGTGACTCCAAGAAACTCTCTGAGTCCCCAGAGAGGCTTTTAGTCAATAGGAAACTGGATCTCCATTCCTGTTTGGGAAGCCAGTTGCCAATAAGGTCAATGGAGAGACCCTGGGGGTGGTTAACAACATTCCTGCTCACAACCCAGATCCCTCTCTTCTCCCCAGCTGACCACTCCCACTTCACCACAGCTATTTCCTGCCAGGTTCTGTCCTGATTCAGTTCAATGATTGGGCATGGAGCCAACATGCAGTTTTGAATTTGTGGTCCATCCCCTGTCCTGGGTCTGCATTCTGTTCTATAGTCAGTACCTGCCATTATCCCCATATTGCTGCTCAGCATAGGACCACCGCTGATGGGAGCATTCCCTTTGTGTTTCCTGTAAAGTCCAGAAAATACAGCCATTCTCTGGCTCCCTGTCCACAGTGTGGCCAGCTTTTGGAACAGAAGTCAGATCTCTATTGGGATGATGTCGGCAGTCCTTGGATGCCCCCTGTGACTTCCCCATCACTCATGCTCAGGAGCTATTTGCTAGCTGCTGGAGGAAGAGGAATGTGAGACTCCAGAGAGGGCATGGGGGTCTGCCTGCAGTCTTTGCACCCCCACCCCTGCTACCTCTGTCCCCACTCACCTTGTGGAGGAAAAGCCAGTGCAGCTGGTGAAGCTCGGTGGCGGGGCCTTCCTCTGGGCTGCCTTGGAAGAGCCTTCCTGCCTCTTTCTCAATGTGGTGGGCTTTACTGAGCTGGTGAAATGCCCAAGATGAGAACTTGCTGACTCATGACCTGCAAAGCCCAGGGATTCTGAGGTCAGCTGTCCCATGGCTGGGAGCATTATCCAAATGTTGTTAAATAGAATCAAAGGAACTGATGAGGTTTTGGAGCGATGGTGGGGTGATCCGGAGCTGATAGCAAAGAAAGAATTCTTGAAAATTTCTTTGGTGAAAAAAGGTGATTTTATTAAAGCACAGCGACAGGACCCATGGGCAGAAAGGGCTGCACTGGGGTTGTGAAGAGTGGCTGGTTTTATACTATGGAATTGGGGGAGGTAAAGACAAAAGGGAGGCCTCCAGAAGGACTTTGATATGCTAAAGAGGACTCTTAAGATACCTGAGGCCTTGCTATTGTCAAGCTAAGGTTGTTTAGGACAGTAGGGGATTCCTGGAGAAATGTTATACTCTGTATTTGCCTCAAGTATTTGTCAATGGTTGCAGGTTAGAAGGAAATTTAATTTTACCTGCCATTTCCTACTTTCTTTGTTCCCCACATCACTATAGACGCATGATGTTGGGGCTCCAGGAAACTGAGTCTATAGGTTTCTGGAAATTAGACTATTAATAAGATTGCCTTTTTCTTATAATTTGCTAAGATATATGTAAACTGATGGAGACTCCATCAGTTTAACCATTTGTTTTCTGTCCTTTATTTTGTCCTTGCGCAGCCAGGAGTGCCTGAGGTATATCACACATGTCCCATCCTGTGGGAGTGGGGGATGCCCTAGCTTGCACTTTGTCCTCAGCCTGCCCCAGGCTCCCTCATTATAGCTGTGCCTTTCCTGAGGTCCCTTGGCCTCCAGTGTTTGAACTAGGGCTGGCTGAACCTTCACTGAGAATCCTTAAGCAGAACTGTAAAGCCACATGGGTCTAGGTACCTGTGGAGTCCTGTCATCTTCTCTTGTTTATAGTTACCCATGGCTCCCTGTTGATGAGGGAGCGTAATGAAGGCTGAAGGCAAAATACAAGCTCGCACACACCCTGCCCCCAGGTGGGATATGTATGGGATGTGATCAGACTCTGGACAACGTGGACCTGCCACCTGACAGTGTTCTTTCACCACAGGAGGCACCAGGCCTTTGTTCTATGAGCAGTTCCACTCTTCTTCCTGCCTCAGGGCCTTTGCACACATCATCACCTGCCTCCACCTTCACCCACCTCCCTAAGTGGCCTTCTACTCAACTTTGTGTCTGGATCCAACTCTATACAAAGGTTTCTTCACTCCTACCCTTGCCTCTCTCAAGCCAGATCAGGATGGTATCTATTTTCTATCCTTGGCACAATTTTTGTCATGGTACTTGTCACTTTATTGTGTGCATTTCTTGGCCTTCTGGTTAGTGCCTACTTCCCCTATTAGACTGTAATCTGCATGAAGGCTGGGTCTTATTTGTCCTTATCTTTCATGCCCATAACAGACATGGCTCACAGAGGACGTTTAATAAACCTATTATTAATTGAAAAAAAAATAAACATACCATTCTGATTCTAAGGATTAACTGTAAAGTGAGTGCTGCAGACCCACATACTTTCTATCAGAGTGAAGTCCTCACCATGGGCTCTGACTGTCACTTGTGGCAGCCGCCCTTGGAGTTGTCACAGGTGCAGACCAACTTCAAAGCCAGATATGCGTTTTGTGCCTGGATTATATATAACCTTAAACTCTCAAAAGAACCATTCAGATTAGGGACTCCACACATCCTGCCAGAGTTCCCTCCAGTGGGTGGAAACAGTGGGGTATTTCCCAAGGGTACTGGGGCCCTGGCCTTGGGGACATTCCAGATCAGTTCCTATTACTGCAGTCACTCTGACCAAGTGTGGACCCCATCTAGTGGCTGAGATTACTTTAGGGTATTTGGAGACAATCTGTGATGAGTGACATTGGGAGAATTGGGTCAAAACTTGCAGACTTGGCCTGGGCAAAAAAGGAGAACACTTTGTCTGGATTTTACTTTTATTTTATTTTATTTTATTTTATTTTATTTTATTTTATTTTATATTTTTTAAAATTTTTATTTATTAATTGATCTCTACCCCCAACATGGAGCTCAAACTCAAGACCCCAAGATCAAGAGTTGCACACTCCACTGACTGAGCCAGCCAGGTGACCCTACTTTGAATTTTAGAGTGGGTGCCTAGTTTAGGAGCTTGAAGAAAAGCAAATAGTGCTTTAATTAAATTTTGCTTAAATGGAAACCTCAGAAATCTATTACCCTGATGCAAACAGATAAATTTTTTTCTTCACTTGCAAAACCTAAAGCTGGAGGCTTCAGAGATTTGAAAGGAGTTTTATTTGGTTCACTTCTCCTCCAGGTGGGCATTATGGTACTCATGTGATTCACAGCAAAATGAAGGATGAGAAGGTTCAGGAATTTTCGACAATAACATAGGAGGAATGAGTGGAAGCCCATGGCCCTGCACTCTGCTCACTACCTTTATTATCTGTTGGACCATTTTCAGCCAATAGCCCATGCTGCACACTAGAGAAGAGGAGACAGGATATGTTTTCAATCTAACATTCAAGATCCTTATCTCTGTAACAGGTACCTTTTCAATCCTGCATTGAAAATCAAAACTTTCCACTAGAGGAGTGGTGTGTCAGATTAGGATACACAAGCATCATCACGAGAGCATGGCATAAATGCAGTTTTCTAGGGCCCAGGCCCAGAAACCAGCTGTGGCAGAGCTCACATGCAGATGAGTTATTTATGATGAATACAAACTGCAAGCACACTGTTCCATTGTCGTCTCTGGGCACATAAATCAGTGCAGAGTGCCGCTCCAGAAAACACTTGACACACTGTTTCTGGGTCTGAAGACAAATGTGCTTAGGCTCCAGTGCCCAAGACAGAAACTAAAAGACTGTGGATGTTAGAATTCTGGTTTCTGATAATTCTCAGAGTTTTACATGTGGAAAATCCCCACTGCTCACACATAGATCTCCAAGGTCCACATTTGTAATGTTGTGTACTAAATGATTGCCTTCTTTGTAAAGCTGACTTTAGGGAGAGGTGGAAGTCTCAACTTTTCTCTTTGAGCCCTGGGGCAGATGGCAGTTATTTTGATGAGGGCTCAACTTTTAGTATTTAATATGCAGCAGCAGCATTTTTATATTTCTATTAATACATAAAGGAGTTATGAACAATGGATACTTTAAAGGATGGCCCATTTCGATGTGCAGCCAAGGAGCTTCATGCTGCAGGCCTACCAGTGAAAACTGGGAGAAGGTATGTCATGTGCTGAGCTGAATGCAAGTCCCAGCTCTGACACTTGCTAGTTGTAGGAACTGAGGAAAAGTTCTTCATCTGGAATTATGTGTACCTTGTGTATATGTGTATAGGTCTTATTGTAAAGTGTTTAAAATCATCTGAGGTCAGTTCCTAGAAGCAGGGCCTGAGCACATGGTTTACTGATGGAGGACTCTCAGGAGAAATCTACAGGTTTGGGGAAGAAGCTGGGCAAAGATGTGGTTTAGGAGAAGTCCCATAGCAGCCTGGTTGCACAGACCCTCTGGACTGACAGTGGTTCCAAGGTACTTATTCACCTGGAAGCAAGGGTCTGAACTGCTAAACCCACATCACTAGTCAGGGGCTATGGGCCCCTTCTGGTTAGAGGCTTGGGCAACCTGCCAGCATCTCTAGGTGCAGAGGTTGCATGAGGCAAGGGCAGTCCCACGGAGAAGCTCCCATCCCTCACAGCAGCTGGGCCTAGATGTCTAAGCCCACCAACAGCATTTGCTAACAGTCAGTGGTACAGAGTAGGTGTTCAATGACTGCTCACTTGAGAATGAGATCAACAGCAACACAGGAATTATTCACCATAGGCTGCTGAGTTAATCTCAGATCCTAAGTTAACTGTATTAGCAAGAACAGGTGCAAATTTTTCCAAATGTATTTCTATGTGACCTACCTGATGATGAATATAAATAGTTTGGTTACATGCAGGTAAATAAAAATTGGTCTTTGTATTTGTATCACGTTTTAAAGTTTATTAAATACTTTCTTACCTCATTTACTATCAAAGAAAAAAGCACAAAGCACAATATATCTTTGTGTTTTTTTTTTCCCTGAGAAACATGAACCTAAAGAATGCTGACACAATGGAACTCAGACCTGAAATATGAATAGGTCATAATGGGAGGCTCCCTCTTCTCTTGCTTCTTCCTAAGGCAGAACCCTCCCGACTCTCACTTTCTCATTTCCCCACTGTTCTGGGTGGGTTCAGCCATGCTCTTGCCTGAGCTTCTGTGGAGGTTTATGATGGCTGTACTTGACTTCTGGCACACTGTCTTGCCTGGATTTTTGAATAAGCCATTGATGCATTTCCTAAGGGCCTTTCCTGGCCCTGCTTCTCCAGCTCAGCACATGGGCACAATCAGAGACATGGTGGAAAAATCCATGGCTCTCCTCTAGGTCAAAGCTCTCCTCCCAGGTCTGACTGTAATATTTGCTATGAGATTCCCAGTCCCCAGGGCCCAGAGTGCCCCCCAAAACTTACATTGGCATTGGTGGAGGTCTACACTGAACCCTAAGGGGTCCAGGCCAATCCAAGGGCCAGATGCAACATCAACAGGTCTTTCTTTCTGAACTAACCTCCAAATTCAGCTAAGTTTCTTTTTTCTTAAATACTCTTACCCCTCTTCAAGTTTGTAGGGTCTCCCCAAGATCTTTCTTCCAGAGAGTTTCCAATTATATCCTCAGTCATAATAAGGTCTCACCCATTCTTGTCTTTTGGGGTCCCTGGAACCTCTCTATTCCCAGAGTGGTTCCCAGACCAACAGCATGGGCAACATCTGGGAGCTTGTCAGGAAAGCAGATTCAGCTCCCCCTAGACCTGCATCTGAATGTGCATTTGAACCAGAACCTGCACTTTAAGAAGACCCCTTGGTGAGTCATGCACATACAAAGTATCATTTTATTAATTAACATGTATTTATTAGCTAATATACATGAGCACATACCTCTTTCTTCAAGTAGCATCTATAGACCAAGATGGTGAAGAGAATATGTAGACTGCATGAAGGTAGATGGGCTCCTCATGCCCTCCCTGCTTCCCCAAAGACACCTGTAGAATCTCAGTAGGATGCTTTGGGTTCCAGGAGGAAATGGTTTTATTTCCCAAAAGTTCCCATAGCACATGAAAGCTGTCATCTAGGCAACATCAATCAGTAGCAGCACTGGCAGGCTGGACACAGAGATAGAGATCCCAGGGATCCTCTTCTTCAGAATTGGTCATTAACACTATAAGAGAATAATGGTGGATTCCTAAGGTCAGACTTGCCCATAATGGGGCTGGACTTCAGCTAAAAGACATAATGGAGCAAGACTGGCCTACCCCATTGATTCTTGTGTGTGTAGAAGCCTTGTGCTCTAAAGCTGATGAGAGCTGGTCTTGAGCCTGGCCTGTGCTCAGTGACTAATGTCATTACACTCCAGACACGTTTGGTATTCTGTCACCAGTATTATAGGTCACCTTTCTTTTAATCCTCATAACCAGTAGATGAGGTAATTCCCATTGTCCTCTCCACTTATCAAGGAGGATACTGCGGCTTGGAGAGGGTATGTCACCTGACCTGTGTTGTACAATGGTACGTGCAGACTCTTAACCATCTTCCACATGAGTTGTTTTAGATTTAGATACAGCAAAAGACTTCTATTTTTAAATAAGCATTTTAGGGAGCGGTGGAGATCCTCCATTCTCGTGGTATAATACACGATGGGTTGGAGAAATTCCAAAGGTTTGCACTGGCTGGAAACAGAAATGAAGGAGCCTCAGAATGGAGCCTCCATCATGATGCTTTGGAGCTTGGCTAAGCAGTCAAAAAAGATTGGGTGTCCTCTGAGCTGGGTTGTGGATAGATCTTGACACCAATGAAACACCTGAGGAACTTGTGAATTAGGGTAAAAAGCAGGCAATTGGAGAACTGCTCACCACAGGCAGTACCACAAGGGGAGAGCTCAGTTTCATGCTCTGAAGTCACTCAGGAGACCCCATTCTAGCCACAGGTCCACACTTTCCTCGCCCCCAGCATATCATGAGTAATTCATCCCTAAGTTGTGGCAAACAGTAGAAAAAGAAGGGACTTTTGTGAATATCTTGTCTAATCTTTGTGTTTTAAAGACAGCACAGAAGACTTGCCTGAGATTCCATGTTGACCAGTGCAGAGCTAGATTTGAGCTTAGATCTCCTGACTCCTAAAACCTATGTGCCTCCCAGAACGCCAGATAGACCCTTAAAGAAGGATGTGAAAGAGACAATTCCAGGGCTCTGTCCTAGTCCTTGTGGCTCTAGTGTTAAGAAGTACCCTAGGAAATAATAGGAGGTGATTGCACATCACCCAAGAACATGAGCATGGTGTTCATGTGGGTATGGAGGGTATGGGAGAGTGGGCCCCAAATTCTTGACCCTTGGGCTTGTTTTAGGCAATGGTTCTCAGCCTTGACTCCATATTAAAGTCATTTGAGGAGATTTTAAATTCCCAAAGCCGGAGCATTCCCCAGGCCCATGAAACCAGAATCTCTGTGGTTGAGACCCAGGCATCAGGAGTTTCTTAAAGCTCTCCAGGTGATTCCTGTGGGCCTCCAGGGTTGAAATCACCAGGCCTTGGAGAATTTACCCTCCATTCCATCTCCCTGCAGTGATGCGAGTGTGGTATTAGGTGGACGTCCACTTTGGTGCCACTGCTGACTCTGAATGGACTTCTTATTCTACCCAGGCAATGACAAGGTTCAAGACTGCCACCCTGCCTAAACTGGAAGGTAGGGCTCAGGTAAGAAGACCAGAAGGTGACAGAGTAACATTGTTGGCAAATGCGAGCCTGAAGGTCATCTTACAAGAGATGCATACACGGGCTAAGGTAGATCCAGGTCAGCGCATTTAGGTTAGGGTCCTGAGACCTTGCATACCAAGTCAAGGAAAGAGCCTGGAGTCCATATATATCAAGGGCAATTCCCTAACAGGGGCAGGGACACTGAGCTGCATTCAGTGTAACTCAGGTCTGTTCTGCTTGTCTGGCTTCCTCCTATCCTGCCAGAGAGGCTTAAATTGGGGCAGTTCCGACCTTGGGGCAGTTCTGACCTTGGAGCAGTTCTAGAGCCAAGCTCACACCCAGAACCACTGTTGCTTCCTCCACAGGTATCCTGGTAGCTGGGGACTTGGCTGGGGACTTGGTGTCTCTTGGCTTCTCTATTGCTAAATACAAGTTTAGGTTTGCCTATCACATCTGACTTAAAAGTCACTTTTGGCCAATCATGTCTGAAGAAATAGATTTCAATGGGAAAATCTTGGGCTCCTTGTGCATACACTTATTCCTCCAAATAGATAGTTAACGTTTCAATTTTAAGAATGAGAAAAATAGCAAAGGAGAGCTGCCAAAACTCATGAATAATCTGGTTCTAAGACTAATAGGAAAATACCATATTGTACCGCAAAGATACTCAAATTAATTATTTTGGCATTAAACAGTATTTTTCAGCTCCAGGGAATACAGCTGAGGACAGAATTCTTTTCTGTCATCCATTGCATATAAACGTGAAGAAGGTTCCTGCTTCCTGCACAGACTTGAAAGCTCCTATTTTTTCTGTTGGTGATGTTTAATGTTGGTAACTGAAATGAGTAGATTTGGTGCTGTCTGGGAGTCCAGATGCTTTCTGAACAAATATATACATGATGAGTAGAGGCTTGGGGAACAGAGTGCCAGCTTTAATTGTTCCTGAGTAATTTGTGTCATTCAGTGGGACGTGTGAGTGTGGATGGCTATTCCTCACCATATGGCTTCAGCAGCTTACATGGCATTTTCTACTCTAAGCTGTGTATGTGAATCAGGTGTTAATATATGTGTGGATATTAGCATAAACTGGGTTCAGGTGAGAAACTGTGGCAGATGTGTTGATGCATGACCTGTATCCCATTGGCTCATGTCCAAGCCACTTATGCAGTGATGGTCAATTGCAAGTGTACTGACAGCATTGCACCTCATACACCTGCACGGATCCACACCCCTACCTGAGGATTTCTGCAGCAATATGGCAGCTTGCCCAGACATTTGAGGGAAATCCTGGAAGTGCCAAATATGTAATACCCTCAGGAGAAAACTTGAACCAATGAGAGACAAGTCATGAGATAAATATCTTAGGTTCCCTGTCCCTCAGGGAAAAAAAAGTTATGAGGGTTTCTTGGAGGGTCCCCATCAGGATGGAGCCTCAGCGTCCCTCCCCATAACTCATTAATTCCCTTTGTTTGCTTTCAAACCTTCCTTCTCCCTCATTCTTCTCCCTTATCAAGCCTTTTGGGATCATCTCCCAAATAAACTACCTGCAACTAAGTTGTTCTCCCAAGGTCTGCTTTTGAGGGACACCTGAACTAAGATAAAGCTTGATATGGAACTGGGAAGAACAAGAAGGCTTATTAACATGTTGTGTTAGGGCCAGTTCAAAAGTTCAAGGCTAAAGTCCTGAGCAGAATCTTTAATTCAATTATCTATTGTTGAGAATGGAGAAAGCTGGTTAAAATCCACCAATCTCTAGCAAAGAGACAAGAGGAAGGAAGTCAGAGCTGTTCTTTCCTTGGGGTTAAATGATAAATAGAGGAGTCTCAGTTTTCATAAAAGACAGTCAAGCTGGGCCAACAGTCAAAAGGTGAGAAATTATGTGGTTTAGAAAAAGGTAGCTTAATATCCTTCTGTTTACTTTCTCACATAATATATTAGAAGAAAAGTCGGCTGATGCCCATTTGTTGGTAAAAAAAAAAAGGTAGAAGTTTGTGGGTTTAACATGATGGTAGTTATTGGTGACTTAATCCCAAATATGTCAATGTGTGTTCTGGACTGCTGACTGTGAGGTATTCTATGTATTTAATACCATCAATTTTCTGAGAATCTCCCACCCAGGAGATTGCCGGATAATCTCTTATAGATGCTGGATGTGGAGCAAGGGAGTTGTTACACCTCAGTCACTATTATGGGGAGTAAGTAATTCACCATCACATGGCCTTTTTGATGACTTTCCTTGTATCATGAAATGGACCAAGGAAAGAAAGGACTATGTCCCTAAAGCCAAATGAATAACAAGGATCAACCAAGTTCAGGTAAAGAACAAATAGAATGGCAAATATAAAGGGAAAGCAGAAGCTGAGATTTGAGAGAAATTGTGATCCTTAAAGTAACCATAATTTCTTTTTTTTTTTTCCAATGTTTATTTATTTTTGGGACAGAGAGAGACAGAGCATGAACGGGGGAGGGGCAGAGAGAGAGAGGGAGACACAGAATCGGAAACAGGCTCCAGGCTCTGAGCCATCAGTCCAGAGCCTGACGCGGGGCTCGAACTCACGGACCGCGAGATCGTGACCTGGCTGAAGTCGGACCTTAACCGACTGCGCCACCCAGGCGCCCCAACCATAATTTCTTAAGTTCAAAATAGTTGCCTGTCATGTTTTTCTTTGACAAAAAAAAAAAAAAAAAAAAGGTCCATGTGTATGTGCATGGAAGGGTGGTGCTGGTTTATGGTTGGGTAAGGGGAGGCAGTGAGGACTTCAGGGAGTTGCCTTCTGGCAAAATAAGAGACTGTTTGTTTTGTGAACTGTAACAAAAATCATGCCCCCTGGGTTTTCTAGGACAGTTTCTTTTATCTTTATTAAAAAAAAATATTGGTGTGGGCAAGATGGCGGCTTAGGAGGACGCTGGGCTCACTGCACGTCCTGCTGATCACTTAGATTCCATCTACACCTGCCTAAATAACCCAGAAAACCGCCAGAGGATTAGCAGAACGGAGTCACCGGAGCCAAACGCAGACGAGAGGCCCATGGAAGAGGGTAGGAAGGGCAGCTAGGCGGTGCGCGCTCCACGGACTGGCGGGAGGGAGCCGGGGCGGAGGGGCGGCTCGCCGGCCAAGCAGAGCCCCCGAGTCTGGCTGGCAAAAGTGGAGGGGCCTGACGGACTGTGTTCCCACAACAAGCGCGACTTAGCGTCTGGGAGGTCATAAGTTAACAGCTCTGCTCGGAAAGCGGGAAAGCTGGAGGACAAAGGGAGGGAGAGCTGCTGAGCCCCCTGACAACAGAGCTCAGTTTGGTGGGGAACAAAGGCGCTCGCCAGCGCCATCTCCCCCGCCCATCCCCCAGCCGAAATCCCAAAGGGAACCGGTTCCTGCCAGGGAACTTGCTCGCTCCTCGCAAACACCCAACTCTGCGCTTCTGCGGAGCCAAACCTCCGGCAGCGGATCTGACTCCCTCCTGCTGCCACAGGGCCCCTCCTGAAGTGGATCACCTAAGGAGAAGCGATCTAAGCCTGCCCCTCCTGCCCCCGTGCACCTTGCCTACCCACCCCAGCTAATACGCCAGATCCCCAGCATCACAAGCCTGGCAGGGTGCAAGTAGCCCAGACGAGCCACACCACCCCACAGTGAATCCCGCCCCTAGGAGAGGGGAAGAGAAGGCACACACCAGTCTGACTGTGGCCCCAGCGGTGGGCTGGGGGCAGACATCAGGTCTGACTGTGGCCCCGCCCACCAACTCCAGTTATACACCACAGCACAGGGGAAGTGCCCTGCAGGTCCTCACCACGCCAGGGACTATCCAAAATGACCAAGCAGAAGAATTCCCCTCAGAAGAATCTCCAGGAAATAACAACAGCTAATGAGCTGATCAAAAAGGATTTAAATAACATAACAGAAAGTGAATTTAGAATAATAGTCATAAAATTAATCGCTGGGCTTGAAAACAGTATAAACGACAGCAGAGAATCTCTTGCTACAGAGATCAAGGGACTAAGGAACAGTCACGAGGAGCTGAAAAACGCTTTAAACGAAATGCATAACAAAATGGAAACCACCACAGCTCGGCTTGAAGAGGCAGAGGAGAGAATAGGTGAACTAGAAGATAAAGTTATGGAAAAAGAGGAAGCTGAGAAAAAGAGAGATAAAAAAATCCAGGAGTATGAGGGGAAAATTAGAGAACTAAGTGATACACTAAAAAGAAATAATATACGCATAATTGGTATCCCAGAGGAGGAAGAGAGAGGGAAAGGTGCTGAAGGGGTACTTGAAGAAATCATAGCTGAGAACTTCCCTGAACTGGGGAAGGAAAAAGGCATTGAAATCCAAGAGGCACAGAGAACTCCCTTCAGACGTAACTTGAATCGATCTTCTGCACGACATATCATAGTGGAACTGGCAAAATACAAGGATAAAGAGAAAATTCTGAAAGCAGCAAGGGGTAAACGTGCCCTCACATATAAAGGGAGACCAATAAGACTCGTGACTGATCTCTCTTTTGAAACTTGGCAGGCCAGAAAGAATTGGCACGAGATTTTCAGGGTGCTAGACAGAAAAAATATGCAGCCAAGAATCCTTTATCCATCAAGTCTGTCATTTAGAATAGAAGGAGAGATAAAGGTCTTCCCAAACAAACAAAAACTGAAGGAATTTGTCACCACTAAACCAGCCCTACAAGAGATCCTAAGGGGGACCCTGTGAGACAAAGTCCCAGAGACATCACTACAAGCATAAAACATACAGACATCACAATGACTCTAAACCCGTATCTTTCTATAATAACACTGAATGTAAATGGATTAAATGTGCCAACCAAAAGACATAGGGTATCAGAATGGATAAAAAAACAAGACCCATCTATTTGCTGTCTACAAGAGACTCATTTTAGACCTGAGGACACCTTTAGATTGAGAGTGAGGGGATGGAGAACTATTTATCATGCGACTGGAAGCCAAAAGAAAGCTGGAGTAGCCATACTTATATCAGAAAAACTAGACTTTAAAGGCTGTAACAAGAGATGAAGAAGGAGGGGCGCCTGGGTGGCGCAGTCGGTTAAGCATCCGACTTCAGCCAGGTCACGATCTCGCTGTCCGTGAGTTCGAGCCCCGCGTCAGGCTCTGGGCTGATGGCTCGGAGCCTGGAGCCTGTTTCCGATTCTGTGTCTCCCTCTCTCTCTGCCCCTCCCCCGTTCATGCTCTGTCTCTCTCTGTCCCAAAAATAAATAAACGTTGAAAAAAAAATTAAAAAAAAAAAAAGAGATGAAGAAGGACATTATATAATAGTTACAGGGTCTATCCATCAGGAAGAGCTAACAATTATAAATGTCTATGCGCCGAATACCGGAGCCCCCAAATATATAAAACAATTACTCATAAACATAAGCAACCTTATTGATAAGAATGTGGTAATTGCAGGGGACTTTAATACCCCACTTACAGAAATGGATAGATCATCTAGACACACGGTCAATAAAGAAACAAGGGCCCTGAATGATACATTGGATCAGATGGACTTGACAGATATATTTAGAACTCTGCATCCCAAAGCAACAGTATAGACTTTCTTCTCGAGTGCACATGGAACATTCTCCAAGATAGATCATATACTGGGTCACAAAACAGCCCTTCCTAAGTTTACAAGAATTGAAATTATACCATGCTTACTTTCAGACCACAATGCTATGAAGCTTGAAATCAACCACAGAAAAAAGTCTGGAAAACCTCCAAAAGCATGGAGGTTAAAGAACACCCTACTAACGAATGAGTGGGTCAACCAGGCAATTAGAGAAGAAATTAAAAAATATATGGAAACAAAAGAAAATGAAAATACAACAATCCAAACGCTTTGGGACGCAGCAAAGGCAGTCCTGAGAGGAAAATACATTGCCATCCAGGCCTATCTCAAGAAACAAGAAAAATCCCAAATACAAAATCTAACAGCACACCTAAAGGAACTAGAAGCAGAACAGCAAAGGCAGCCTAACCCAGCAGAAGAAGAGAAATAATAAAGATCAGAGCAGAAATAAACAATATAGAAACTAAAAAAACTGTAGAGCAGATCAATGAAACCAAGAGTTGGTTTTTTGAAAAAATAAACAAAATTGAGAAACCTCTAGCCAGGCTTCTCAAAAAGAAAAGGGAGATGACCCAAATAGATAAAATCATGAATGAAAATGGAATTATTACAACCAATCCCTCAGAGATACAAGCAATTATCAGGGAATACTATGAAAAATTATATGTCAACAAACTGGACAACCTGGAAGAAATGGACAAATTCCTAAACACCCACACGCTTCCAAAACTCAATCAGGAGGAAATAGGAAGCTTGAGCAGACCCACAACCAGCGAAAAAATTGAATCAGTCATCAAAAATCTCCCAACAAATAAGAGTCCAGGATAGATGGCTTCCAAGGGGGAATTCTACCAGACGTTTAAAGCAGAGATAATACCTATCCTTCTCAAGCTATTCCAAGAAAAAGAAAGGGAAGGAAAACTTCCAGACTCATTTTATGAATTCAGTATTACTTTGATTCCTAAACCAGACAGAGACCCAGTAAAAAAAGAGAACTACAGGCCAATATCCCTGATGAATATGGATGCAAAAATTCTCAATAAGATACTAGCAAATCGAATTCAAGGCATATAAAAAGAATTATTCACCATGATCAAGTGGGATTCATTCCTGGGATGCAGGGCTGGTTCAACATTCGCAAATCAATCAACGTGATACATCACATTAACAAAAAAAGAGAGAAGAACCATATGATCCTGTCAATCGATGCAGAAAAGGCCTTCGACAAAATCCAGCACCCTTTCTTAATAAAAACCCTTGAGAAAGTCGGGATAGAAGGAACATACTTAAAGATCATAAAAGCCATTTATGAAAAGCCCACAGCTAACATCATCCTCAACGGGGAAAAACTGAAAGCTTTTTCCCTGAGATCAGGAACACGACAAGGATGCCCACTCTCACCGCTGCTGTTTAACATAGTGCTGGAAGTTCTAGCATCAGCAATCAGACAACAAAAGGAAATCAAAGGCATCAAAATTGGCAAAGATGAAGTCAAGCTTTCGCTTTTTGCAGATGACATGATATTATACATGGAAAATCCGATAGACTCCACCAAAAGTCTGCTAGAACTGATACAGGAATTCAGCAAAGTTGCAGGATACAAAATCAATGTACAGAAATCAGTTGCATTCTTATACACTAACAATGAAGCAACAGAAAGACAAATAAAGAAACTGATCCCATTCACAATTGCACCAAGAAGCATAAAATACCTAGGAATAAATCTAACCAAAGATGTAAAGGATCTGTATGCTGAAAACTATAGAAAGCTTATGAAGGAAATTGAAGAAGATTTAAAGAAATGGAAAGACATTCCCTGCTCATGGATTGGAAAAATAAATATTGTCAAAATGTCAATGCTACCCAAAGCTATCTACACATTCAATGCAATCCCCATCAAAATTGCACCAGCATTCTTCTCAAAACTAGAACAAGCAATCCTAAAATTCATATGGAACCACAAAAGGCCCCGAATAGCCAAAGGAATTTTGAAGAAGAAGACCAAAGCAGGCGGCATCACAATCCCAGACTTTAGCCTCTACTACAAAGCTGTCATCATCAAGACAGCATGGTATTGGCACCAAAACAGACACATAGACCAATGGAATAGAATAGAAACCCCAGAACTAGACCCACAAACGTATGGCCAACTCATCTTTGACAAAGCAGGAAAGAACATCCAATGGAAAAAAGACAGCCTCTTTAACAAATGGTGCTGGGAGAACTGGACAGCAACATGCAGAAGGTTGAAACTAGACCACTTTCTCACACCATTCACAAAAATAAACTCAAAATGGATAAAGGACCTAAATGTGAGACAGGAAACCATCAAAACCTTAGAGGAGAAAGCAGGAAAAGACCTCTCTGACCTCAGCCGTAGCAATCTCTTACTCGACACATCCCCAAAGGCAAGGGAATTAAAAGCAAAAGTGAATTACTGGGACCTTATGAAGATAAAAAGCTTCTGCACAGCAAAGGAAACAACCAACAAAACTAAAAGGCAACCAACGGAATGGGAAAAGATATTCGCAAATGACATATCGGACAAAGAGCTAGTATCCAAAATCTATAAAGAGCTCACCAAACTCCACACCCGAAAAACAAATAACCCAGTGAAGAAATAGGCATAAAACATGAATAGACACTTCTCTAAAGAAGACATCCAGATGGCCAACAGGCACATGAAAAGATGTTCAGCGTCGCTCCTTATCAGGGAAATACAAATCAAAACCACACTCAGGTATCACCTCACGCCAGTCAGAGTGGCCAAAATCAACAAATCAGGAGACTATAGATGCTGGAGAGGATGTGGAGAAATGGGAACCCTCTTGCACTGTTGGTGGGAATGCAAATTGGTGCAGCCGCTCTGGAAAGCAGTGTGGAGGTTCCTCAGAAAATTAAAAATAGACTTACCCTATGACCCAGCAATAGCACTGCTAGGAATTTATCCAAGGGATACAGGAGTACTGATGCATAGGGCCACTTGTACCCCAATGTTCATAGCAGCACTCTCAACAATAGCCAAATTATGGAAAGAGCCTAAATGTCCATCAACTGATGAACGGATAAAGAAATTGTGGTTTATATACACAATGGAATATTACGTGGCAATGAGAAAAAATGAAATATGGCCTTTTGTAGCAACGTGGATGGAACTGGAGAGTGTGATGCTAAGTGAAATAAGCCATACAGAGAAAGACAGATACCATATGGTTTCACTCTTATGTGGATCCTGAGAAACTTAACAGGAACCCATGGGGGAGGGGAAGGAAAAAAAAAAAAAAGAGGTTAGAATGGGAGAGAGCCAAAGCATAAGAGACTGTTAAAAACTGAGAACAAACTGAGGGTTGATGGGGGGTGGGAGGGAGGAGAGGGTGGGTGATGGGTATTGAGGAGGGCACCTTTTGGGATGAGCACTGGGTGTTGTATGGAAACCAATTTGTCAATAAATTTCATAAAAAAATATATTAAATTCATGGTTAAATGTGATTTAATTGATATAATTTCATAAGTATTTTACTAATACACATTACAGGCATTACTACTGATAACATACCAATGTCTTCACTAATTAAAAATTATTAAAGCACGTGTTCTCTTTAAACTTTCCTTTTGATATAAAATATAGATGCAGAATGTGCACAAATCATAACTGTGTAGCTTAATTAATCTTGAGAAACAGGACACAGCTATGTAACCAGCACCCAAATCAAGAAACAGAACATCAGCAGTACCCCAGAAGCCCTTTAAGTGTCCTCTCCCCATCAGTTCCCTGCTTCCCAAAAGTGGGTCACTATCCTGATTTTGGCAGCATAAATTAGTTTTTATTTAAATGAAATCATACAGCATGTACTTTGCAATCTTACTCTGTGTACTTACTTTTATTTAACTTCTTTTGCTCAAGATTAATATTTATTTGTTTAGAAAATGCTTTTATTGCCCCTAAATCCTACTGATTCTTACCAAGGTTTGTCTGAATTCTCCCCTCCATAACCTGGAATCACAAGGATGAATGAAAAGATAGATATAGGGTCTTTTTATTTGGGTCAGTAGCAGTATCAGGTGGTCACCAGTGACGGTATTATTTTCCTGCTTGTAATGACAGAAGGAAGCAAAGCCTTGTTCAGATTTAGAGAAGGGGCTCCTTGCAGACTTCTTGATTGTTCCAATGGCAGAATTCACAGGTTGTCCAGGAACATTTATCTAGTACTTCTTGTAAATCTTGCTGAGTGTGTGTGTCCTCAGAGCCATGTGACCATTAAGATACATAATTATGGTACTGTTGTGGATCTGTTTGTCACAAATCCTTAACTGCAATGCTAATTATAATAAAAATAAATTATTAAAATAGCCACCATGTATTGAGCACATGGGAGATGCTGTGTTAGCATATTCCATAACTTGCCTTATTCAATCCTTATGAGAGCTCTGTGAGCAAACAGTTCTTATACACACTGTATTAGTCAGAGTATAGACTGCTGAAACCAACAGCTCCACTTTCAGGAGTTCATTGGGTCCACTGGGTGTACACATCATACTTGAGTGTGTGGCAGGGAGGCTTGTCATGTTGCCATCTTGTAATGCTGCCCTCTTCCCTGCATGCTGTTGTGGTAGATTATAAAAATGGACATGATTATTTGTAACTCATGTCATCAGCAGGTGTAAACTATTCTCCCTACCCCTTGAACCTGGTCCTGCCTTGGGACTTGATTTGGCCAATACACAGTGCGGAAGTTATGTTGCTGGGATTCTGAATTGCACCTTAGGAGACCTTGGGAATTTCTGCTGTCACTCTTCAAATCCTGCCACTTCTGTGTGAACAGATACAGGCTTGCTTACTGGATGATCAGAGATACATGGCCCGGTCATCTCTGTCCCCTCACCTGACAGCAAAATAACCACCAGTCAGGTTAGGGAGACCACCCTAGAGCTGCGGGCACTGGACTGAGCTGATAGCTCACTCCAGAGGCATGAGAAAGCCCAGCCAAGATCCAAAGCTGGCCCAGATCAGAAGAACTGCCCAGGGGACCCAGAGATACATGAGCAAAAATGAATAGCTGTTGTTTTATCTCACTGTGTTTGGGGTGATTTGTTATTCAGTAAAAGCTAATTGATACATAGAGATCTTGAAGGGGAGTTTATGGGTAGGGCTGGAAGCAGCACATATCATCTCCCAGAACCCAGTCTCATGTCCCCAATAGAAGTGCAGGGGGTGGGTGGGAAATGAAGCTTCATCATGAGACTCCAAGGAAAAGGTTTGTGAATTATAGCCTCCTCACAGCCAAACCTGTTTTATAGATGAGTACACTGAGGAGCAGATAAGTCAAACAACTTGGACAGGACCACACAGCAAGAAGTGGCAGACATAGAATTTGAACCATTTTTACAAGGCCTGGAAACCTGAGCCCTTTGTGTAGTGCATGTGCTTCCCACCCTATCCTTCTCCCCTCGTCCCAGCACCCCCATCACTGGGTGCAGAAAGATGCAAATTCACTGTGCAGCTAACTTGCTGCAAATCAAATTAGAAGATGGTATATAGACATTTAATGAAGCCATAAGACTCAACTGACTCTTTCTCTACAATGTAGTCAGGTGAATTAATGATGATCATATTTATGTTATCTTATAGCTCACAAAGGTCTTTTACAAGGCTTGTCTTCTTTGATCTTAACAATAGTCCTGTAAGGTTTTTATTGTTTTCTCAACAAACTGATGAGAAAATGGAAGCTCAGATAAGCCCCCAGATAGTAAGAGATGGTGGTAGCCTTCAGACTCATGTTTTTCGAGTAAAAGTTCCAGTCCTCTTTTTATGAAACACAAATGGAAAGTAAACTATTGATCAGATGACAGTTTTGAGAAGATGTGGGAAACTGTCCAAAGTATTTTATGTAGAAGACACATAGTGGGTTATATATCTCTTTGCAAGGATCTCTAGATCTACTGTCTTTGAACAGAGTGTATACTGTATAGTGAAATTGTTTTTGTTGCTGTTTTGTGGGCTATAAATGTTATACACATTTAGAAAGAAAATGCCAGAGAAATTAGCTTCAGAGAAGACTTCTTGATTGAGAGGGGTTTCATATGTGTGGTAAAAGATAAGTCATATCAGATGGTCAGAGATATCAAGCCAGACACAGCTGGCAGGAATTTCTGGGGGAAACACAGAGAGCAGGCATAGGTCTAGCAAGCTGGAGAGGCAGGGAGGGCCTTTACTTATGGGTGTGACAAATCCATGTGAGTAGTAGGGATATACTTTGGTCCTGGGATGGATTGTGGGATGTTCTTATCCCATCACACAGATTGATGACGCACCTGTGAATGATGTAAAGGTCTCTATATTTCTCTCTCTATCTTCTCTGTCTCTCTTTCCTCCCATCTTAAACTCAGCTAATATGAAGGAAAAGGGAGGACAGGAGAATGAAAACTCTCATTGTTATTACATTTTACTATCAACAGTGAAAACCAATGTAATAAAAAGCAACTCAGTTCAACTAGTAGACAGAGCTAATATGCATAATAAGCAAATAAGACTTGTGTGATGAAGTAATAATCAATGTGCTTAATAAAACTCCAGCTGCCTCTTGCATAAAACTTGAAATGTCCCATAAAATGAATTAATGGTTCTTACCACTGAAGCTTGGTTATTGAATTATATTCATAATATATTTCCATATGTCAATGGACATGTCTCAGAAAGGAAAACAAAGAAACCCATCACAAATAGAAAGAGGTGCCTAAACTAAGGAAGAGCCATCAATCAAAGAAATTTTGCAATAATCTGGAGAATTCTTATATACATTTCCTATGTATGCCCTATGCTTGTCTGCACAAGAACCTCAGAAAGAGTGGTTGGTTTGATAAAAGTTTGAAAGAAATAAACTATCATGTTTTCCATAACCTATAACTTATTAATCTCATGCCAACCCTGAAAATTTAACCTTCCAAAACCCAATTTACAAGGGGAATTTTTCTTAAGTTTATTTATTTGTTCTGTGAGACAGAGAGAGGGAGAGAGAAAATCCCAAACAGGTTCAGCACCGTCAGCACAAGGCCCAATGCAGGGCTCAAACTCACTAACTGTGAGATCATGACCTGAGCTGAAATCAAGTGTCAGATGCTTAACCAATTGAGCTACTTAGGCACTCCTAGAATGTGAAATTTAACTTTATGACACCCTTGTCTGGAAATTTAGCTGAGGCTTACTGATTCGAATTGACAGAGATGTTGAGGATCTTGTCCAGTTGTCTGCTCTTGTGCGCAGGATTTTGCCATGCTGTCAGTTTGCAGTAAACTGAGATTTAATGAACCAGTAGGAAATTTACAAGGAGAAGACAGGGAGAGTGGAGGGGAAGAAATAATCAAAAATAAAATAAACATTTTTCAGAACTGAGAAACTCATGAGCCCTTATATCAAAATGGTCCACTGAGTGTGTACTTGGGATATAAAATAGGCCACAGTATAGAGGATCTTAGAAAACTAAGAATGGAGAGATGCCCTAAAATCTCCAGGTGCTGGTGGTAAGAAAGAGAGAAAGAAAATATGACTGACATCAGGATACTTCTCTTTGACAAGAAAACTATGGATAAATATGATCAAATGATCATGAGATGGAAAAAAAAAATACTATGAACCTAAAATTGTACAGCCATAAAAAGTATTATTCTAATGGAAGTGCTAAATAAAGATGATTTTAAGAGAAAATAATGGAAGTGCTAAATAAAGATGATTTTAAGAGAAAAAAAATCAGAAAATTCACCACCTCTTTTTTTTTAAATTTTTTTTCAACGTTTATTCATTTTTGGGACAGAGAGAGACAGAGCATGAACGGGGGAGGGGCAGAGAGAGAGGGAGACACAGAATCGGAAACAGGCTCCAGGCTCTGAGCCATCAGCCCAGAGCCTGACGCGGGGCTCAAACTCACGGACCGCGAGATCGTGACCTGGCTGAAGTCGGACGCTTAACCGACTGCGCCACCCAGGCGCCCCAATCACCACCTCTTTAAAGGAATCTCATTTAAAAACTATTTTTTTTAAAGAATCTTTCTTTAAAATTACTATAGGATTGGCTCCAGAAAAAGGACATTAAACTCAACAAAATTGGGACAGAAGACGCAATAACAAGAAACATAGAAACCTCTTTCTTTGGTACAGTTGAAGTTAATTTTGTTTATATTATATATATATTATATATATATATAATATGTATATATTTATTTATATCTATACATATATTTCTTACAGAAATAAAGAAAAGCAAAAAATAATTCTACGATTACATGCAACCAGCAAAACACAGAAGGAAATTTTCTCAATCTGATAGAGGACACCTATGGAAAACCTACAGTTAACATCATGTTTAATGATGAAAAACTGCTTTCCTCGCCTGAGCTGTTTTTATTCGCAATACTTCTGACACTAAATGTGTTTCCCCTCCCCACACACTAACCAACTCTCTGGACACCAGCTGAGTGTCCTATAGGCCAATTCAGTTCAAACACTGACTACTGACAGCACAGACCCCACAGGTTAAGGACCCAGCCCCGCAAGACTGCTCCCATTTCAGATAACCATCACAAGTTAAGTTCTGTAATTTCTAGAACAGCTCACAGAACTTGGAAGACACTTTAATTACTATTACTGTTTATTGTTAATAATCCAGATGGAGTAGCTGGTTGAAGAGGTACATAGGGTGAAGCCAGAAGAGTCCCAATCATGGAAGCTGCTTTCTGTGGTGCTGGGGCCCCACTGTCCTGACACATGGATGAGTTTACCACCCACAAGATCTCTGAAACCCTGTTCCTTAAGGGTTTTATGAGCTTTCATTGCATAGGCATGATTAATTAAATCATGGTGAATTGACTCAATCTCTAGGCTCTCTTTCTTCCCCAGAGGTTGGGTGGGGTTGGAAGCTCCAACGCTGGAATCATGCCTTGGTCTTTCTGGTAGCCCGGTCCTGTAACTATCTGAGGGCCCACTAAAATAAACTCATTAGAACAAGAGATGCTCCTCTTACTCCTATCACTCATTTAAAAGCTCTATGTCTGGAACCAGGGACAAACTGTATATGTATATATATATATATATATATATATATATACAAACTGTATATATATATATATATATATATGTATATATATATACACAAACTGTGTATATATATATATATATATACACACACAAACTGTGTATATATATATATATATATATATTTTTTTTTTTTCCCTTACTGTGCCACTGCCTCTAAGATAAGGAATAAGGCAAAGATGTCTGCCCTCACCACCTTTCCAGCATTTTACTGTGGGTTCTAGGCAGTGCAGTAAGAGAAGGAAGAGAAATAAAAAACATACAAAATGGAAAGGAAACAAGACTACATTTATGCAGATAGGATCATCACATTATCCTCTATGTAGCAAATCCTAAGAAATTCACACATGTAAAATTTTACTAGAACTGATAAGTGAATTTAGCAAATTTGTAGGATACAAGGTTAATGTACAAAACTCAATTGTTTTTCTATATACTAGCCATGAACAATTCCAAATGAAGGTAAGCACAATGAGATATCACTTCACACCTGCCAGAGTAGTTTGTATGAAAAAAAAAAAAAACAAGAAATAACAAATGTTGGCAAAGATGTGGAGAAAAGACAACTTTGTGCACTGCTGGTGGTAAATTGGTGCAGCCAGTATGAAAGACATTATAGAGTTTCCTCAAAAAATCAAAAACAGAAATACCATACAATCCAGCAATCCCACTTCTGGGTATTTATTCAAAGAAAATAAAAACACTAATTTGAAAAAAAGCATACATGTAACTCCATGTTAATTGCAGCATTGTTTACAATAGCCAAGATATGGAAGCAATCTAAGTGTTCATTTATAAATGAATAGATAAAGGGGATGTGGTAACACACACACACACACACACACACACACACACCACTGGAATATTACTAATCCGTAAAAAAGGATGAAATCTTGCCAAGTGCAATAACATGGATAGACTTGGAGGGTAAAATGTTAAGTGAAATAAGTTAGTCAGAGAAAGACAAGTACCATATGATTTCACTCATATGTGGAATTTAAGAAACAAAATGAATGAACAAAGAAACAAATAGACAAAAAATAAAGTTTTAAATATAGAGAACAAATTGGTGGTTACCACAAGGGAGGTGGGTGGGGATGGGTGAAATAGGTAATGGGGATTAAAAGTACTATTATCTTGATGAGAACTAAGAAATGCATAGAATTGTTGAACAATAGAACTATACACCTGAAATTAATAAAACACTATATGTTAGTTATGCTTGAATAAAAAAAAACTATAGAACTTTTAGAAGAAAATATAGAAGAAAATTTTCATGACATTTTGGTTTGACAATAAATTCTTAGCTATGACATCAAAGGCTAATGCATAAATAAACATTGATGAATTAGACCTTCTGCAAAATTAAAAACTATTTCCCTTAAAAGATATCATGAAGAAAGTAAAAGGACAAGACTGGACTGTCTTTCTGACAAATTATATGTTTTGAAAGGAACTTTATCCAATATATATAAAGATCCTTTCAATTCATTTTGATTGAATACAACTGAATAAAAATTAGAAAAGTATTAGAACAGACACCTCAGTAAAGAAGATGTATGGATGGCCAATAAACACATGAAAAGATGTTCAACATCATTAGGCATTGGGGAAATGCATTTTAAAACCACAACTAGATGGCTGTTGTAGGAGGCTGACAAGTGTTGTCAAGGATATGGATCAGCTGGAAATCTCATACATTGCTGGTGGGAATGTAAAATGGCACAGCCACTTTAGAAAACAGTTTGGCTTTTTCTTGAGAAGTTACACTTAAATTTGCCACATGCATCAATAATTCTATTATTAGTTATCTACTTAAGAGAAATGAAAAGATACATCTGCCTGAAGAAATGTGTGCAAATGTTTATAGTAGCATTATTCATAATAGACAAAATTGGAAACAATTCTAATATCCATTAATTGGTGAATAGATAAAAATTTTGGCTGACCATACATTGGAATATTATTTAAAAATAAAAAGGAATGAAGTGCTGACACATGCTACAACATAGATGAACCTCAAAATGTTATACTAAGTGAAAGAAGTCAGACTTAAAAGACTACATGTATAATTCCATTACATGTGAAATGTCCAAGAAAGACCGATAAGTGGTTGCCTAGGGCTGGGAACAGGATTAGGATTGACTGAAAATAGTCATGATGGTTCTTTTCACAGTGATAGAAATGTTCCAAAACTGGATTGTTGTGGTGGTTGCATAACTCTGAGAACTTACTAGAAATCATTGAGTTGTACTTTTATGAAGGGTGAATTTCATGGTGTGAAAATTATACCTCCATAACTCTGTTAAACATAAAGACAACACACTATCTGAAAAATTTGCAGTGCATACATTAAATATATGAAATATAAACATCTAATAATTGTTAAAAGAAAAAAACAATTAGCACAATGAAACGTGTGCAAAGGATATCCATAGGCAAAACATAGAAGAATAAATATCAAATGGCTGAGAAACATAATTGGAAACACCCTCAGCTTCATAATAATCAGAAAATGATAGCAGCAAAGAGGTGTCATGAGATGGGTAAAAAAGAAAGAGATTGATGAAAATTTACGTTGGCAATTGGTTCTGAGAATTAGCTGTCTTTACTAGTGGGACTGTGCTTAGGTTTACACACACACACGCACACACACACACACACACACACACACACATTATGAGAGGGTCTCATTTCAGAGGGAAGTGTCAGAAGATCTATGGAAGGAATAACGTTCTTCCTGAGGTGTCCCTTCTCTGTCACAGTGTCCTATCAGAGGTTGATGAACACCAGACCCTCCATGGTGTGGTTCTGGGCCCAAAACAAACCTGTCAGGCCTGTGTGCTGGGGCCCAAGTATGCAAACTGTTGGCATAATTGTGTTTATACTTTTGTAATAGCTATTAAAACAATATTCTTCCTACACCAGAGTTGACTGAGGCACCAGCTGGATAGACACAAATATGAGATTTCTGGTTAATTGGTTTACTGGATTCCAGCTATTAGGATCATCCCATATATAAATAGAGCTATTCATGCAAGAAGCACACTTCCTATGCTGATGATAACTTTGGGAGTTTGTCTAGACAGCCCTAAGACAAATGCATGTGCTGTATTTGTATTGTTCCACTTGTTATAGGAACAGTGCTCACTTTTCTTCTCCACTGTGCATTACTTTATTATTAAGAACAATCTAATAGAAAAAATTAAAAGACAATATAATAAAAAGACTGCATTCATAAGAGTAACAAAATTATAAAAAGCTAGTACTAAAGCAAGAAATAACCTGCAAATATATCTCTGGAACTACTAAACTTAGTTGGAGAATATTTGAGAAGGCTGAAAAAAATAGTTATTTACCATGTACTTGGATAAAAAGAATCAATTTTTCATAGGTCATTTCTCCCAGAATTAGTTTATAGATTTATTGCGATCTTAATTAAAATTATATATAGTATATATAATTATATATAATTATAATCAGTAATTACATGACCCTGACAAGCTAATTCTAGAATTCATATGGAAAAGGAAATGCACAAGAATATTCAGAATAATTTTCAAATTATGCATAATGAATGTGGACTTGACCTACTAAACATCACAAAAACAATTCTGGGATAAATGGCTTCTGTTTTGTTAAAGTCCTACTGAACACCACTCACAAAAACAAATCCAAAGTGTAATAAACAGCTAAATGTAAAAACAAACAAGTCCAAATCTATCTCTAAACCGAAAGAAAAAAGAAAAAAAAATAGTAAATACAAAAATAAGAGAACATTTATGTCATTGGGAATAAAGAAACCTTTCTTTAAAAATATACAGTTAACACAATTGTCACAAAGAAAAATTAATACATTTGACAGCATCAAAATTTATGTTTTCTCTATACCTAAAATCAACATAAAAGATCCTAGATGGGGCGCCTGGGTGGCTCAGTAGGTTGAGCTTCGACTTCAGCTCAGGTCATTATCTCGTAGCTTGTGAGTTTGAGCCCTGCATTGGGCTCTGTGCCAACAGCTCAGAGCCTGGAGTCTGCTTCAGATTCTGTGTCTCCCTCTCTCTCTGTCCCTCCCCTCTTGTGCTCTGTCTCTCTCTGTCTCTCAAAAATAAATAAACTTAAAAAATTAAAAATAAAAGATCTAGAGAGAAAATCCTTGTGAATATACCAGAGTATTAATGCCTGAGCTGTACAATGAAATCCTATAAATTCATGTGAAAAAGATAAAGAGTTTAATAAAGATACTTACAGACAATTGAAAAAAATGGGAAGGACATGGATCTATCAACTGAGAGTGTCCATATGGATTGATGTGTAGTTATTCTAAAGAAAGAATGGCAGTCATTTAAAAGAATGTGGTAGATCTTTATATTGATATCTCTAAGATAAATAGTTAAATTAAAAAGACAATGGAAAATAGTAAGTTGGTTGTAATATCAATTACCAACACCAAACCAACCGAACAAAAAAATGCAAATGAACAAACCCCAAAATTCCTAAAAAGAATATGTATGAATGTATAGAAAAATGTCTAGGAGAACAGTGAAGAAATTGGTTACAGTAATGTATTTCTAGTCTTTCCATTTGTAATTTCACAAACCTAAAAAGTTACTGCTTTAAACTCCCAAGTGTAAGGAGTGATGTGGCTGTCAGCCACCTGATTCTGTTTTCTCACCTGTTGCAGGCGGGTGTCACACTACGTCCTCATCAGGGAAATATTATGAGAAGCAGCTCTCGAAAGAAACTTCTCAAGAGGCAACCCCCATGATCATCACACCAGCCGGTTGAGCATGTGAGTGTTTCATCTGCTTGCTAGGACTGAGAAACGAAAGTGTTGCCTTCCCAGGTTGGAGCAGCTCGCTGCAATGCTCACCTTATTGCCAACCCCACAGGCTCATTGTTTGCACTCCCAGCTCATCCTGTTTGTCAAAAATACAAGGAGGTTCACAGGACTTCATACTCATGGGCAAATGAGTATGTTCCCAGCAGGAACAAGCTTCACACAGAGGGAGAAGCTTGTCACAAATCACAGTTATTCTTTCAAATATTCCCAAACTGACAAGAATATAAACAACAAATACAATTTAACCCACTAACTCACAACAAATAAAACACCTCCTCAGATGTCAGGAATAAAGCCATCACCAGACTCCTGACAACTTTAATAAATAAAAGATAATCTTGCACTTTGGCCCAAATTGAATGAAGACAATCTTCTAGATATCAATGAGGCATTTACTTCATGAAAAAGGAGAACTTGCTTTTTGTTTCCGGTCAGCTCCCATCAACAAAAGGAGCAAAAACAGCCTGAAACTCAGGGCAATAACCTTTTGCCTTTTTAGAGCACTGCAGAATTTACTTAGCATTTGTTACACACCCTCATCTTTGAAGCTGAAAATGTCCCTGAGAGGTTTAAAGCTTCACAGGAAGAAACTGTGATTTACACACCTGTGGAAATTTGCTCCAAATCACAAACCTTGGAAGCACCAAATCAGCAGCTCCAACCCTGGCCTGTGACTTCCTTATCTTCCAGGGTCCCTTCTGTTGCACAGGAACTGAACCATTGTAAAGATCATTATTGTTTCTTTTGGATGTCTGGGAGGATGCATTGGGAACATAAAGAAGAGGAGAAATAGAACCTGAACCTGTCTTACTGTGCCTTCCACGTACTATACACACTAGAGGTTGCCAGGCAGCGTGACGCCCTGCCTGCAGCTGGGGCTGAGACTTGCTGTGGCCAGAGCTGTGATGCCCTGCCCACATGCCCTCTGCCATCTCTCTGTGCTCTGATAATGACTTGGGTCTCTCTGGCACCCAATAGATGATACCCCAGGCACCAGGAGCTCTTTGATTTTTCTGGCCCCACCAAAGTCTGCTCAGCATGCTGCAGTGATTAATGTCCCCAAGGGGAAAACCCCAGCTAATGAGGGCTCAGAGTCAGTGAATAAAGGTCTTGTCCCCCTGCCACTGTCCCTTGATGGGACAGTCTTGAGGTGTATTCTGCATGCTCCTTAGTGTGTCCTGGTGGAAAAGAGGCCCAAGGTCCATTAAAGCAACGATTCTTTACAGCATTCCTTGTTTGAGCTAGTATGCTTTCTCTATTTCACTCCAGCTGCCTGCCATCATCTTCTAAATAAATTATCTGCACTCAAATCTTGTCTCAAATTCTGCTTTGGGAACTGAAAAGAAGTATTTGGTATGTTTTTTTCTTGTTCTTGCTTGTTCTCCAAGTGCCTGGAATAGGGTGGATATCTGTCGAATGACTAAGTGTCAGCTCCACTTCCCGTAATATGTGTGTAAGTACCAGGCAAAGTCAAGTTAGACAAAATCACAATAAGAACAAAACAAATTAATTATAATACCCACTCATTTCCCCTCTTGTGCACTGGCTTCACAAGAGTAGGAGAGAGAGAGAGAGAGAGAGAGAGAGAGAGAGAGATCTTGAAAGTTTTGTTTCTATTATTTTGATTAAATATGAACCCATATCCATACTTATCCCCAAATGCAGTACATTAAAATTGGTGTCTAAATTTGTGTTTTATTTTTTGCAGGTGGAAATGACATTGGCCTCATGAATCTCCATTGTAAAGATCATTTTTCTTCCCAAAGTCAGTTCCACTGCAACTTCTTTCCCTTTCTTGAGGTGATGGCCCCCAGGTTCTATGGCTGCAGGATCCTGTCTAGGGTGCAAGGAAGCTGGTGGCCAAGCAAAGGAGGTATGCTTTTGTGCATTAAAACCTACTGTGTTATTACTGGGGAGACATACCTCCTACCTGGGGGAAAATATTCTGCTCAAGCAGTTCAACATTTATCACAAGCAAAAGCCAAAAAGCAAAAATGCACTTGGTTCTCAGGAATCAGGAGAACCAAGTAGCACTTCAAGCTATCGTTGCTGCTTCTGCTACATTCCTACTGTGGTAAGTAATTGTTGAGAAATTGTTGGATCCCAGGTTCTAACTAAGTGCTTTATGTACCTTTTCTCATTTTACTTACAGAAAATTCCTGCACTGTTGTAATGCAGAAGGGATTTTATTTTATTTTTTTCCTGTTCTGGAATCAGCAACTTGGTTCCAAAGAAAAGTCCATCCAGTACCAAACATCCTAAAGAGAATTGAGGGGACTGACTTGGCTAATCTAGAGTTTTAAAAGATGGGATCTAGCTGACTCTTCTGTGGGTAACCACTGCCCTCCTTCTTACCACCCTGGAAGCTGCGTTCAGAGGGGAAGGAGGTGTGGGGTCAGGCCCCTCATCTGGTGTGCATCTGGGGAACTGCTGGGAAATCCCCCCCAGAACCCAAGTGGCATCAATAAAAGAGAATCTCTCTTTGTGAGCCATCTACAGAGTAAGGCACCTATATGAGAGAGAAAGGGAATGCTGGCAACCAGAGGCAGGGCTGAGAGAGAGGCAGCAGTCAGGTCACCTGAGCTGTGGCCAGTGGTTACAGCTGTGACAGCAAAAATGAGGTGAGGGTCTTCCCAGGGAGAGAGCCAGGCTGGCACCAGCTGGAGCAGCAGCAGCAGATGGAGGGCATGGAGGAGGAGAACGCTGATGCAGTGTAAGGAGTTGTCACATTTTACCTCAGTCTCCACAATGAAATAGTCTCCTATTTGCTGGCATAAGGTACTCCTTTCATTAGAACCTCAATTTTCTAGTGTAATCTATTTTACAATTAAGTTTTAAAATGAAAGTTAAAAGAAAAAAGAATCTTCTTGAAACTAATATTTCACTGTATGTTAACTAGCTAAAATTTAAATAAAAACTTGGAAAAAGAATAAAAGAATCTTTGGTGCTGTCTTTATGTAATTTATTTTATTTTATTATTCATTTTACTTTATTTTATTTTATTTTATTTTATTTTATTTTAGAGAGAAAGAGAGAGCGAGTAGGATAGGGACAAAGAGAGAAAGGGAGAAAGAGAGAATTCCAAGCAGGCTCCGCACTGTCACTGCAGAGCCTGATGCAGGCTTGAACTCACAAACCTCAAGATCATGACCTGAGCCAAAGTTGGATGCTTAACTGACAGCTCCAGGTGCCCTTATCCTTATGTGTTTAAAACTGCCCTGGGTAGCTTCCCTCTGCTGTCCCTCCTGCTCTGCTCTCTCTCCTTCCCTTTGCTCCTCCTTCTCCCCTCCTGTTGTTCCTTCCTCTCTCCCTTCTCTCCTCTTCTCCCTCCCCATTCTCCCCCTCATGCCCACTTGGATGTTTTTGGAGCACTGATCTTTCCCCCTCATGCTGCTAGCCCAGTCTGAAACTGGGCTTGAAGTCTGGGGCATGTGCTCAGGAGACAAGAAAGAGACATTTTATTTTCATATGCCATCAACTCTTTATGTCCATCCTCCAGACTTCATTGCAGATATGGGTTGGGGCTGTGCTCAGGACAGAATTGGAGAATTTAAGGGTCTCTCAGCTACAGTGCCATCCTATCCATAAGGACTGAAGAGTCTGGGCAACAGAGAACAGTAAAGAAGAGTGGGTTACAGGATTCTTGATGTCTGCTCCACAAGGTAGGCTTGTTCTCCTGCTCCTGACTGACCCTTCACAGGCCTGTATCCTGCCACAGATGTTGCACTGGGAATTTTCCATCTGCATGTCTAGATGACAAAGTTGAAGCTTCTGGAAGGACAAAGGATGTCTCCACTCCAAGGCTACCTCCATGTCCAGGCTCCCCACAATTGACCCAAGAGCCCTTCTTTTCAGGAGTATCTGCACCTTTTCCAACAGCCAGGAACATGGCTGACCATCCAGCTGTGAGGGTGTATATAGCCCTGCAGGACCAGTAGCCTACTGCTAAGCACAGGAAAAGAGGTGAGGTGAAAGGGGGAGGTGCATGCCTCAGTTTTCCCTTTCTTCAGTAGCACATGCTGTCATGTTGGGGGCCATCTACTGGGGACAAGGTTGGGATGGACATGTACCAGCCACTGTAACACATGTTACAAGTGAAGCCTGAGGACCCAGATGGTCAGGCAGCCCCCAGGTCTTGCTCAGTCACCCTGAGAAAGATCTCTAGGCAGCACATTCCTGGAGAACCATACTGTGGACTATTTAAAAATTTTTTTAAACGTTTATTTATTTTTGAGACAGAGAGAGACACAGCATGAACGGGGGAGGGACAGAGAGAGAGGGAGACACAGAATCGGAAGCAGGCTTCAGGCTCCGAGCTATCAGCCCAGCGCCCGACGCGGGGCTCGAACTCGCGGACCGCGAGATCGCGACCTGAGCCGAAGTCAGATGCTTAACCGACTGAGCCACCCAGGCGCCCCACTGTGGACTATTTAAAACATAAAGCAAAAACAAACAACTCCTCAAGCAGAATTGTGCCTGCATGGCTCAAATGTCTTTCCTTTTAATGCCTTCAAAGTCCCAGAAAGAAGGAGGAGGTATTAACAGTGCAGACCTAATTCTGGGTGTCAGAAACAAAACTGGCTATGACTTTGCACTGTCCTCTGCTTGGACCTTGCCTGCTGCAGCAAACCTGAGCAAACTATTGTCACAGCCAGCCATTCCTTTCTCCTCTTGGGTGGTAGGCCCTATGTTAGTGCTTTGTTCCTAACAAAGCTCTCCAATTTGGTTTCTGAAAGAGAAATTATTGGCTAACTTTGAACTAGGACAGGTCCAACGAATGCAGAGGCAGTTTTGGAGGACCTGGGGTAGATGAAATACCAATGGAAAGTATCTGGGTGGGAGATGTGCTGTTACCACTGGTACCAAGTGTCAGACCAAGCATTTCCTAGGTAGGTGGTCATTTCTTTTTTATAAGTACAAGGTGGTTAAGGAGAGTTAGGATCATCAGAGTCAGCCAGTGTGTTAGAAGCAGAGGTGGGGCTGTGTGGACCAGGGTTCTGTGGTTGGTCCCAATTTGCTGTTAGGCTTATGAGGCCAAAGAGGGTGTGTAGGTGCCTGAGACATTGAGGTCGTTCAGGAGTCCTGAGGAGTGGGGCTGGAAGAACAGAAAATGCCCTTGTGAATGAGAGATACTCTGATGCCAGAGTGGTCTTCAGGAAAAAATGGAACATCCTTACAACGTTTCCAAGATGAGTTTTGAGCAGTCAACAATGTAGCAACAAAAACAACAGATGTGGAACTCTGACCCAGAGCCCCCCCCCCCCCACCCGCTTCCCATGTTTCTCTAATCAGAGCAGGACAGTCTCTAAAGTGGGATTTTCAGGAGGAATGGAGTAGATATGCAGATCCAGTGTGTGATGCCCCACCATACCTTGCTGTAGGGCTCACTCCTGTTAACCCAGGCAGAGTAGCCAGGACATTATTTTAACTGGGAGAGAATCTGTGCAGCCAGAGCCACTATGGGAATGAGTCTCCAACAAGGCAGGGTCAGGGTCACTAGCGGGATGAGGTCCAGTTCTCTCTGGGTACATTATGGACACTGATGGGATTTTCTGGAATCTTGGGGGGCCTGACTGGCCCTGAGTTTCAGATACCCATGGAGCAGTTTGGTGCTTCCACAAATGGAATGTCCCCTTAAACCTGTCTGGTTGGAGATGCTGCACACACCCTAATCTTTGTCCCACTCACCATGCTGGTGTTCTGGTGCCCTTGAGGAGTGAGCACAGTGACTTTGTGGGGAATAATAAGGTGATGAGGGTGTGGGCCTGATAGGGAAACATGCTTGCATCTGTCAAGCCCACTGCTGCTGAGAACCACTTGCTGGGTCAGGATTCAGTTCAAGCCACTGGAGACTTGGCTCCGTAAAGCTATGGTTTACAGGCAGCCCTTTATCCTGGTATTTACCCCATGATTTTAAGTTCAACAGGAAAGATGACCAGAGAAACCTCTGGTTCCAAGTGCAAAGAGTACAGTGAGAGAAAAGCAAGGTCTATGACACTGCAGAGGGGGTATGCAAAAGGTACAATGAGAGAAAAACAAGGTCTATGACACCACAGAGGGGGTATGCAAAAGGTACAATGAGAGAAAAACAAGGTCTATGACACCACAGAGGGGGTAAGGTCTGGTGCCCCAGAGCCAGGGAGGTTTATCTGAGGAAGGGATGCTGGAATTGGCATTAGAAGGTGAGTCAGAGTTACCTGGGTTGGGATACTCTTGCAGATAGGGAGACCAAGCCGTGATTCTCCCTTCTAAGTGCCTCAACAAGGGATCCACAGATCTCTGGGCAAAAGCTGTGGAATGTTCTGTGACATAGAATGGACCACATACACTTAGAATTAATTCTTATTTTCAAAAACCTCTGTTCAGTGCTAATAGTCCTTTTGCTCTTGGACATTCTCACACATGCTGCCAGGTGGCACTGGGCTTTGCAGCTTGGCTAACTGTCTTCTTTGGTTAATAATTTTCAGTAATTTGGGCATTAAATAATGCCCAAATATTTGCCACTTTTGTCTGATTGTGCTGTGATGTTATTTCCAATGCCCAAAGTGACTTACTAGTTGTGCACTGAGTTGGAAAGTAACAAGTTGTAGGAGGTCATGAGAGTGGCTGGTGAATGGACACCTGTGGCCAGTGCCAGCAGCAGAGCATCTGGGAATGAGATTGTGTCTAATGAATAACCTTACAGTTCTCACTAGTCAGATGTTTTACAAATACTAAGTTAATTATCCCCCGAACTCTATGTGGTGGGTAATATCACTGTTCATCTTTTATAGATGAGGAAACCAAGGCACAGAGAGGTTAAGAAATTTTCCCAATGTCTTATAGCACAGAAGTTGTAAGGCTGGGATTTGAAGCAAGGCAGCATTGTCCCCAGCCCAAGCTGCCTTCCAATGTGCAAAGACACTGTGAAAAGAACCATTTGAGGGGAGCACGATCATGGATGTCTGAGGGGATTTTATTGGATAGGCATTACCTCTGTCTTCATGGCTTTCTTGTCAAAGAGAGACACGAAGTTGGCAAACCTATTGGGTTAGTTTTTTTTTTCTTAAAATGGTTATTAATAATTATAAGGTAGCAATGCAGTCTTGTGAAGAATTCAAATAATACCAGGAAAGCTAGTCTTGTGGGACAGACACACTTAATTACAGTCCCTCCCCCTAGACAAAGACTGTCATTTTCCTCTGAATTAACCTGCAGACTTTCTTCTTTGCATTTGGATACAGGAATTGGTATGTCCTTGTAGTTTCTTTTCAGCTCAATCCCATTGTGGCTGTTTGGCAAGATTTTTTTTGTAGTTTCCTCTTCATTTCCTTCCTTTTCTGTCATTTCTTTTTTTTTTTTTTTAATTTATTTTTGGGACAGAGAGAGACGGAGCATGAACGGGGGAGGGGTAGAGAGAGAGGGAGACACAGAATCGTAAACAGACTCCAGGCTCCCAGCCATCAGCCCAGAGCCTGACGCGGGGCTCGAACTCACGGACCGCGAGATCGTGACCTGGCTGAAGTCGGACGCTTAACCGACTGCGCCACCCAGGCGCCCCTTTTCTGTCATTTCTAGGGAGATGATTAGAGGAAGAAGGGGCAATGACAGACAAGCTATCTTATCTGCGATCTTGATCCCAGGTGTCCCATTGCTTGGTATCACACATAATGGTATTTGTCTAAACCAAAAAAGAGCTCGCAGGTCCAGCTGAAAATAAGGTTTTTCAGTGCAAGTTAGCAAGGAGGAGAACAGAACAATGCACTTATCATTCACATCTCTACTCTTTAGCATGATCAATCAGTCAATCAGTCAATAAAAGTGCACATCTCACTATTGTGAAGATGCATTAAAGCCAGCCACAAAATTTATGACTAATAAGAAAACAGTTAGTTGTAAAGTTCCATCATCAAATAACACTGCTGTGTATCGCATGAAATCAGTGGTCTAGAATGGGGAAGAGAAAATGCAAACACATATGCATTTTGGCAAATATTCTATATTGCTATGAAAAGCTCTAGTCAGCTTTTACTTATGGGAGGTGCATAGTTGGGTAGAATTACTTGCCACATTTTGTTCCATTTATTACTTAAATCACATACTGAAATAAAAGAAGTTATCTGTGAGTTCTGTTGTCTACTGGAAGCCACACACCTCAAGATCAGTTCTGTGGGGGCTCCAGCTACTTGAGGAGAAGCAAGAGCATAGCTAATAAAACAAACAGGATTTTGTTGGGATGGACAACCACAGGCTGACTTACAGAGAATGCTGATTGTCAATGGTAAGACTTAATCTTGATTCTGGATTAAAGGATATTGAGAATTATGTACATTGTTATACCTCAACCATGAGAACACATCTTTTCAAAGTGTCATGTGAAGAAATGAGCAGCCAGCCAGCTTCTGGTTTGTCTTTGGATTCATCCTCATTCACTCTGTCCTGTCAACTACATTTCCCATGCTCCTCTGATCATCAGCTACTGGTCCAGTTGGACAATGGGAGGTGCTGGTGGGAG
Source organism: Prionailurus bengalensis (assembly GCF_016509475.1). Taxonomy (NCBI): domain Eukaryota; kingdom Metazoa; phylum Chordata; class Mammalia; order Carnivora; family Felidae; genus Prionailurus; species Prionailurus bengalensis. Next base: position 49,094,524 of record NC_057354.1, on the reverse strand, counting down.
AGTGGAGGGGTAAGAGGAAGGGAGAAGCCAAGGTATTTCTCATCCTTTCTCACTGTTGCCTGTGTGACCCTTGGTGGTGGCTCCATACCCCCAAGAATCTCTAGATCCAGCCTGTCACCCCTCCAGCAGGAAGCAGACCCAACTGTGCCTCTGGCTCCAATCAGGAACCTTGGCATCTGTGCCCTGGTTACATCACCAGTTCTGCGTGTCTCTCAGCCCCATGAGTGATAATGGTTTCTTTGTGTGGCCAAATCTCTGGGATTCTTCACTGACACTTGGCTTCTCATCTCTACCATATCCATGTAAACAAATTCCCCCACTGCAACATTCAGGAGAGTTTCCCTTTTTATGGCAGCCTCTTACTGATACAGGCAATGGTGACACATCTATGGTTTTTATTCTGAACTAGGTTGTCCTCAAGGATAAGGCACTCACTTGGTAAAAATTGAGATGATAAAGGTAAAAAAAAAATTCTTCATAGCACATAATGCCAGTAAGGGTGCTCTATTTTTTCAAATAACTTGCTTCAGTTTTTTGAGTATCTGAAAGCCAATGCTTTATGGATGAATTATGCAGAAATTTAGTATTTAGGGTGATGATTTCTTAAGAAAAAAGCATGATTTACAAGCCAAGATTATAAGTCTTTCCTACCATCAGAAAAGATCTTCCTTTACTGAAAAAATAAGTTTATATATAAAAATAATTGCAAGAGAGAATAAGGAAATACTCCCCCAGGCTAAGTATGATCGAAGAGTAGATTAGAATGCATTTGCTGCCCCCTTTAAAAGTGAAACACTCTTGTGTCCACCTATAAATGTGAAATGCTTTTTACCTTTTGAGTCTACCTGAGCATTCAAAGTAGACTTCATACAGAATCTTGCCAAATTTCTGGTCCATATTGTTACTGAAAGATTAGTACTTGTGGCAGAACCAGACATTTTTTTTAGAACCAGACATTTTCAATTGCCTATAAATGTTTTCTAATTTAATAAAAGTAATGAGTAATAATTTGATTTGGGATTTAATCTTTGACTCAAATTATCCATCATTAAACTGGATATTTATGCCTTGGTTAAATAATGCAAATAATACCATTCTGCTTATGTGCAATAATGGTTTTAATTGATTGTAAAGCAATATATTTTATTTTTTTAATCATGAGAAATCTTTAAAATTTATGTATTTATTTAGCCCAAATTTGGTGCTTCTTTGGGTTTGAGATACTCACTCAACGATATGTGTTGAGAAACTTTTAAGAAATTGAAAGTTTTATTTCACCGAACCAAGAGGCTGGGAAATGAGAGAGAGCCAGAGCCTCCCTCAATCCTTCCCAAAGACTTGGATCTTTAGCAGGTGGATGCTGAAAGTTATCTAGAGGCATAGGATAGCGTGAAAGATTGTTTTGAAAGAACCTACTGGCTGTAGAATGAAGATTCTACTGTAAGAGGATAAGAGTGGAATCAGAGAGAAGGTGGGAGACACATTAGTCAAGATCCCAGTGGGAAATCCATTGACCAAACCCAACTGGAATCCAGGGTGCAAAAGGGGATGGCACTCTCAGGTTGGCCTCCTGAGAATGAGCAGATGGAGAAGGTGGAAAATTTAGATGTTCAAACAGGAGATCTCTGAACAAAAGACTACAGATATGTCCTTGGAACAAAAGAACTTGAGAGCTGTTTAGGAGAGTAAACAAGCACAAAGGTAAGGCAAAGGCAAGGGAGGAATCTTATGTTAACTTTCAAGTTTCTGGCATGGATAGATGGCAACACCATACATTGAGACTGGAAACACCTGATGAAGTTTTGGGGTGATGGTGGGGTGGTCCGGAGCCAATGACCAAGAAAAAATTCTTGAATATGTCTTTGGTCCAAAAAACAGGTGATTTTATTAAAGCATGGGGACAGGACCCAGGGGCAGGAAGAGATGCATGGGGTTGTGACAGGTAACTCATTATATACCCTCAGATTGGGAGGGGGTCAGAGATAGAGTAAGTCTCTAAGGAATTTTGGAAGCAAGGTTTCTAGGACCTTGAGGAGCTAGCTGTTGCTAGGGAAGAACCATTTGTTACCATTTAATAAAACCTCAGTCTTGAGACACTTCAGATATATATTGGGGGGCCATAAGCTTGGAGTATGATTGCCAGCATATATCTTGGGGAAGTTGAGATAAAGCAAGTAGACTTGCAGGATCCTTGAGGTTGGGATAATGTAAAGCTAAGGTTCTCTTTTGCCCCTAGCAAAGTGTCATCACCCAGGCAGCTGAGTTCCTGGAGAGAGGTCACTCCACCCATTTCAAGGACTTGTCAATGGGCTGTAGGCAGTAAGGGAATTTAATTTTTCATTTGCTTAGCTTCCCACATTACCATGGCAAGCACTTAAACCCCTTCCCTTTGTTCTTGGGTAGCCAGAAGTGTCTGGGGAATACAACACATATCCCACCTGGTTGGGGGGGAAGGAATGCCAGCCTATATTTTGCTCTCAGCTTGCCCCATGCTCCCCATCACACTTACTAATTCCACAAACTTCTTAAACATTCTTTACATTATTCTCAGGAAATAAAAATGAGGTATTATTATCCTTATTTTACATTTGGGAAAACTGAAGTTGAGATAAATTAACTCACCAGAGTCAAATAGCTGAATAGTGATGGAGTCAACATTACAACTCGTTTATCATAGAATCCCAAAGCAATGCTTTTAATCACCTTGATATTCTACCTCCTTAGCCATATTAATGGGGAAAAGAATGGGCTAATATTTAAGTTAGTTAAAACATAAGGCTTCTTGAAAGTCTCAATTTGAAGGATCCAGTTGAGCCTTCTGAAGGCAGAACTAAGATTGAATGCAATGCCAAGTGAAGGTCTAGAGGGTGGGTAACTTTAGCACAAAGGTTGACAGCCTGGCTGGGTGTGGAAATTACTCTGTATAAAGTAGCTCACTACCATCAGACTTGTGGGATCCCACCTTGTGAAAGTCTGGAATTAGATGCTAAGAAACCAGACTTCAAAATTTTATGTTTCTAGAACTTTCTACAATTTGTTCTGGTCTCTGTGACCACCTTGGTTAAAGACTCCCATTGGTCTTGGGGTGCCTAGGTGGCTCAGTTGGTTGGGTGACCAACTTTGGCTCAGGTCATGATCTCACAGTTTGTGTGTTCGAGTCCCACGTTGGGCTCTGTGCTGACAGCTCAGAGCCTGGAGCCTGGTTCGGATTCTGTGTCTCCTCCTCTCTCTACCCCTCCCTTGCTCACGCTCTGTGTCTCTCTGTCTTTCAGTAATAAATAAACGTTAAAAAGATATTTAAAAAGACTCCCATTGGTCTCAGTTGCTCCATAATACAACCCATGTGAGTTGAACTGTCTTTCTGCCTCTCTGGGGTAAACTCCCAACCTGCTTTCCCAGCTTGACTTTCCATTATTCCTTTTGCTCTGTGGCATTCCCATCACACCAACTGTGGCTTTCCCTGCACCTTGCACATTCTCTCACCTCCAAACCTCAATCCTCCAATCCTCTACCTCACTTAGCTCTTCCCTCTGGAATGCCTCTCTTCCCATTCCCAAATTTATACCCTGTTGACAAGCCTTCCCTTAGTCTCCCAGCTGAATTTATTTCCTTCTGATTCACCAAAACCTCTATTGTCTAGGACCAGTGATATGTTAACAAATGTCTGGCAATCAGCTCTCCAGATGGAAGGGAGGTACAGCTGATTTGTGGTATTTACCAATTACTGTGGTATAAATACTTTTACCATGGCCAATTTCAAGCTACCAGCAGTTTAATAATGGGCTTACAGAATTTCTGGAAACCTAACAGTTGTGATGAGGTTTTGGGGTGATGGTGGGGTTCAGAGCCAATGGCCAAGAAGGCATCTTTGCTAAAAAAGGTGATTTTATTAAAGCACAGGGACAGGACCCATGGGCAGAAAGAGCTGCACTGGGGTTGTGAAGAGTGGTTCCTTATATACTATGAAATTGGGGGAGGTAAAGTCAAAAGAGAAGTCTCCAGAGGGACTTTGATATGCTAAAGAGGACTCCTAAGATACCTGAGGCCTTGTTATTGTCAAGCTAAGGTTGTTTTTCCCTCTAGCAAAGCATTAACTTTAAGACAGTAGAGAGTTCCTGGAGAAACATTTTACCCTGCCTGCCTCAAGTATCTGTCAATGGGCTGCAAGTTATAAGGAAATGTTATTTTACCCGCTATTACCTTCTTGCTTTTGTTCCTCATATCACTGTGGAGGGGTGATGTTGGGCGCCAGGAAACTGAGTCTATAGGTTTCTGGAGATTAGGCTATTGATAAGATTGCCTTTTTCTTGTAATTTGCTAAGATACTTGTAAACTGATGGAGACCCATGTCCTGTATGACTGTCATCTCTATCAGTTGGCCATTTGTTTTCTTTCCTTTCCTTTGTCCTTGGGCAGCCAGGAATGCCTGAGGAATATCACACACATACCACCCTGCCCAGGTGAAGGGTGCGGTAGCTTGCACTTTGTCCTCCGCCCACCCCCACGCTCCCTCATCAGTTGGCTCTTACTAAACTTCAGGGCATAACTGCCTAAGCCCCACCCCTAGAGATTTAACTCCTGTGGGTTTGGCTGGCACAGGGTTTTACAAAGTTTCCTAGGTGGTTCCAGCATCCAGCCATGGTAAGAACCTGCGTATTAACATCTCTGGGAGCTTAAGACTTTTCCAGTCCCATGCATACTCCCAGAGATTTTGATTTAACTGATCTCAGGGTTCTGAGTCTGGATATTTCCAAAGCTTCCAGGTGATGCTCAGCTATACCCAGGGGAGTGAGTGGATTCCACTGTAAATTCCCTTTACCTGTTACCAGTGTTTCCTTTTCTTTGTAGTTGACTATGCACAGAACTCATTTTTCTGTCAGATTATAAACACCTGAAGCATGTATCCACGAAGGTTTCAGAAATGAAGTAAATATCACAATAAAAGTATTTTAAAATGAGTCACATTGGACACCCAAAGCACCCTGTTCACATTTGCTGAATACATGCAGTAGCAGAGATCTTAGCCACTTGTCCACCTGGCCTTCTGACAGATCCCAGAGAAACTGACACCAGCTCAGGAGCTCCCTGCAGAGATCTCCTTTCTGCTCTATGCTAATCCCCTACTTTCCACAACTGCCTTTGCCCTGCAGCACTTACTGTCCTTGTCCACAATTTGGGCATAAATGTCACCTGATGAGGCCTTCAGAATACAGGGCAGTCCTGCCTCCCTTCTGTCAGCAATGAAGCTCATTCATACTGATTTCCCTGCGCTTGAAATTCACTCCACAATTTGCCCCCAGCTAAATCAAGCTGGAAGACAACTTCTCCAGGTAAGTCACTGGTTGTCAATGCTCTGTTCCTCGCCAATGTGTGCAAACCCTGCTCAGAGGAACATGGGCACAGTCTGGACCTGCAGGCAACTCACACATGCAGTACTCACCTTCAGTGTGATCAGTTGGGGGCTTACAGAGGGTCAGAGCTGGAGCAAAAACGAAGGGTGTTATTCATTTTCCTGGGAACCTGACATGACAGAAATGGGGAATTACACAAGATATTTGCAACTGATACTGCGTTTCTTTAATTGAGTAGTTTTAGCTCTTGAGCAGTAATAATGCATTCTCTGTTCTAATCTATTCATTTCATTTATTGGCTGCTCTTTCATCCACCACACAGTGCAAATGTTCCTCCCTTCACAGTTTTGTAGCCTTTTGGGTCTGTTTAAAATCCATGAGGAGATAGGGAGGTTTCAGCCTCCCTGGTCAGAATCCACATAATTTTTCCCCAGGGACACCTCTCAGAGGTTCTGAATGGAAGGGAACAGCATTTATTGATCTCTAAGCAGTATCTGTGTTTTGATTTCACTTGCACAACAATGCTGTGAGTTAGATGCAATTATCCTCATTTGATTAGAAAGAAAACAAAGGCTCATAAAATTAACATAAGTTTCTGAGCAGATTTGCACTCAGGTTTCTCTGGCTTTGGGCCACTTTGCCATATATCAGTGCTTGACAAAAAATGGTGCAGGTGACCTGATGCTCTAGAATACTAGTTTGTGAATTTCTCCAAGTGTGGTCCTTGAGCATGAATCACTGCCACCTACCTTGTTTATGTTAGAAACATGCAGAATGTTAGGCCTCATCCTGGCTTCCTACTCAGTATTTCTAACAAGCAGTCCCTTCCTTATTTTCCCTTGAACGTTGAACTTTTAAAACTACTGGCTTAGAGGATATTTGTGAGAAAAATCTCCACTGAAAGTTACCAAAATTGAATAGATCTTACAGTAAGTTTCATTTTGGGAATTAAAGCAAAGTAAATATATCCTCTGAGCTATTCAAAAAATCATGTTTGTTTAGAATTGAACTGAATGCAATTTCAAAAATCTAATCATGAGCTGTGCAGTCTTGTGTCTGTTGCTATGAAATCCAATGAGCTTGGGAAACAGAAAGAAGGGAAAGGGGGCCCCAACTCTTTCCCTGGGTCTTACAAAAAAGGAGGTGCATGGGGTAGCCTCTGCCCACAGAGTTGCTTCCAAAAATCCCCCAAGTGGAGGAGCTAGTGAATGACTGATATTGTTATTTCAAAGGTTTTATCAATCAGCAGCTGTGGTTTGAGAATATGCTCCATCAAACACCCTTTTGGTGCTGGGCACTGTCTTTGAAACCAAGAATTCCTTTTTGATTTTGAGATCAAGAGGCTAAATTTAACATCTGGAAAATCTGTTTAAAGGGTAAATTGTACAGTCCCATTTCCAAAGATATTTCTGGATTGCTAATGAAAATTCAAACATCATGGTGATGTAGTCTCACAACAACTGTGTGCCATCACAAAGGTCATTGAATGGGTTATCATCCAAAGACAGGTTAGAAATATGTTGAAGTATCTTTGCATGTGATAGGTCAACAAGGCCTTCCCCACCTCTGGAGCAGGTAGGACTGATCAGAAATAGAAATACTTTGATGAGAGAATGGAGAAGGGGGCATCCAGGATACCATCTTATTGGTACATTTCAAGAAAAAATATGGACTGTCTATGGGACAATTTTACTAGAAATGTGACTGAAGAAGATACATGAGGTTGTAGAAGAAAGTCTGTGAATACCTGGGAAGATGGTGGACTAATGTCTTAAGGACCATCTTCCCCATCCGGGAGAAGAAGAAGACAGGGGAAAAGGTACAGGGCTATGTGCAGGAGAAACACATGCCCAGGCAGTTAGTCCTATGTCTACATGACCCTGAGCAGACTGGCTGGCATCAGCAGCAGTTGTTTTCAAATGTAGTCAAGCCTTATCTTCTGGGAAAGTCTGGTACTTCGCTCTTCAAGGCCAGTGGTCTGAAAATCTCAAGAGAAATAAGTAAGTTCTGCTACAGACCAAGAGACGTCACTCAACAAGCAAGGAGTACATATGCTTGAAGCAAGTTAACCCTTCAGACCTGTTGGAGTGCTGTTAAGTATCGATTTGTGTGCATCCCACAAGTGGGAGAGGGATCTTCTGAGAAGTTCCCCAAGGTTTTATTTTCCTAGATGCATTTCTCTGATGTCAGGCAGCCTCCTCCCAGAATGATACAAGGACCCCGAATTCCTCTCTTCTTTCTGTTGCTTCCAAGGCACTGTTTCCTCCATAAAATTTCTCTCTCTCTGCCTCTTTCACCAGCCTTGAGAAATCCTCCATGAGTGGACACAAAAGCCAGCTTTTAGACACAAAAGCCAGAAATCACTCAGGATCAGCTCTTTCTTTCTGTCTCTTCCTGAGGAAGAGAGCCAGAGACTGCTGCATGCTTGAATGGTTGGGTACATTAAGTAAGGAGGAAAATCCTTCAGGTAAAGTGCCTCAAAAGATTACCAAGTCCCACAAAATAGAAAACAAAACAGCTGAATAGTCCTAGTTCTTGGGAAACAAGAAGTGGGGTCTCCACACAGGCTCAGAGACACATCTTTAGCTGTTCTCAGCTTTTGGATTTCCCTGGAGCTGATTTCCTGCTTTACCTAAATCTAGATATTCTGATTGTACATCTTGCCAAGAAAAACAATAGGGAGAAGAAAGAATCACATAATACTCTTAGGTATCTTCTTTTGAAAACATTTTCAGGCACCTACATAAGTAATTTCTCAAAAATAGTTGGGCTGATTTTCATCACTAATCTTGCTACTCTCCATATGGGCCACCCACTCCACCACCATGAACACGACCTACTGACTCTCTGATGAATAAGCCATGCCAGAGCTCTGGGTTTCTGCAACTCAGTCTGCTGGGGCTGGGAAGGCTGCACCTGTGTGCTGAAGAGCCACAGAAATGGCTTGGATATTGGCTTCAGTGCCTGAATGACGTAGTGGCTATGTGGGACTGAGAAAAAATGTATATCTGACAGTATAGGGCACTGGTGGGCAGTAATAGATACATACCACCTCCTATAGAGTAATTTATGTTTTCATTTTTGGTTTGGATACGCTCTTCCCTGCCAGATTTCTGAGTGATTTACAAACTGAGGGCTTTTTATTCTTTTTCTTAAGTAAGATTGCTTGGTTGCTTTGGTGCAGATGCTGTGGCATTTAGGTAGGGCTGGGGCAAGATGGAGTGTTCATGATAGTCTAGTTAATATAAAGGAGTGAAGAATCTGTACTTTGGAAGATAAAACAGAGTGAAAATTATTTATTATGGATTTTTGGTAATGGTTCCAGAGCACAGTTTGAGCATCTGTGAGGGGACTCAATTTTGATCTACAATTTGAATGAATGTAGGGTGAATCTGCCTTCCCCAGCTAGTCAGCTGCCAAAAAGTCTGTCAAATGACATTTCAGTGAGCTTAGTGTGCAACTGCTTTGTAGTCTCCGAAATCTGATCTTATTAGCAACTAGGAATAAATCTACATTTTAGGAATAAATCCACATCTGCCAAGCTCACAAGTTACAGATGTACAAATAAGGATACTACTGGGGAAACAGTAATTAAAAAATTATTCCTCAGGTTGACCAGACAGCTCACCCTGACATCCCTAGCACACTCTATTCCTACAGATAAAATGGAACAGAATCAACATATGGAGGCTGTTTGGGGTACGAAATCAGAAAAGGTTATTTAGATAATTTAAGTAGAGCCAATAACCAGAGTCCTCTTACAGGTCTTGGGCTGTTCATAGATGAACACTTCCATCATTTTTTCTGTGACTTTTGATTCAGTGTTTACATATTTTCTGCTGACCAACTCTTTTCTCTCTTTACTGATTAACACATCTTATTTATATCTTTATTAATATCTTAAATCAAATTTTGCACTGATATGAAGCCAATCTATCTTGCCATCTCTTTATAGATGTTGCATTCATCTCTGAACATCATCCATTGTGTGCTGGTTTTACTCATTGACTCTCAGACAGAAATCTTACTTATCTAAAAACATAGAACACTCCATTGCTTTCACTACCAGGAGACACTCACATCTGTAACAGTATTTGAGATTGATATTTCTCTGCTCTCTGCCCAACTCTTCCTCAGATATTCCACTTCCCTGGGTACATCCACCTGGGCATCTTCCCTTGACCCATCCAGGTGTCATCTTTCTCCCACTCCTTGGGACTATATTCTTTTGCTCACATCTGTCAAAGAATATTGACAAGGGATGCCAATTGGCAAGGGATGACACACTTAGGTCTATCATATTCAGGAAAACTGTGCAGGGTACTCATGAATCCATCAGTCATGTGCTTTACCACCCACAAAACTTAATGGTTACTAGGTGGTTACTTCATTCCAGGCCCTATGCTAAGTAGTTTACATGAATTATTTAATTTAAGCCTTACAACTATCCCATGAAAGGGAAACTTTCTAATAGTACTCTTTACTCCCCATGTTTTAAGCCTCAGTGGGACCAATCCATTTGCCCATTTCAAACAGTATGTAACACAACAAAACCCTGACTTGGATCAGTTGGGCTGAAGGCTAGAATTGTTTACCACTTGGTGGCCACATCTTTATATGAGACCTTCCTGTTGATCTTCAGGCCCTTGCTGTTGCCTCAGCTAAACTGCTTTAGAGATGGTTTGGTTTTTCTCACCACTACAGGTGAACCCAAGTATTCTGACATATGAGATGTAGATAACATGGGATCTCTAAAGCCCACAGCAGACATATGAAGAACTCATATTATAGTGAATATTAGATGCCAATAATTCTTCTCAGGATCATGTAGACATATAACAAACTGCCTGAGCACCTGCTTCTCCTGCATGTAGCCCCCATCTCTTTTCTTTCTTTTTTCTTTTAACTTTAACACTTTTATTTATTTTTGAGAGACAGAGAGAGACCAAGTGCAAGCGGGGGAGGGGCAGAGAGAGAGGGAGACACAGAATCCGAAGCAGACTCCAGGCTCTGAGATGTCAACACAGAACCCCATGCAGGGCTTGAACCCATGAACTGTAAGATCATGACCTGAGCCAAAGTCAGTCACTTAACCGACTGAGCCACCCAGGCACCCTAACTCCCATCCCTTTTCTTATATCTGCCTCTTCCCCTAAATGGAGAAGATGGTCCTTGAGACATTAGTCCACCGTCTTCCCAGGTTATCAACTTCCTGAATACAGCAGCGTTTCCTTTCCTAGCATGATTTGTCTCTTGAGTATTGATTATCAAGCAGAAAGCAGACAAACCTGAGTTTTGAACTGATTCTCTGTTGATAACAGATAACAAAAACAGGGACAGAAGACTTTAAGTAGAAATATGAATATGTAGGTAATCAATGCCCAAGAACCTCTCCCTACACATGAAACCCTTCCAGCCATTCATAACTCATGACCCTAGAAATATGGTGCATTCTTATTGACACTCGAAGATGAAGTATATTTCCTGCCAAAGCTGTGGGATAGGACCTTGGAGGGTGCAGATTGATATCCCCCTTACCTAATCTTAAGAGTTCATATTTTGTAGGTCAAGGAGATAAAACTTCTTTCTGGTTTCTTTTTCTGATAGGTGGGAAGGGATTGGGATGAATGCCAAGAGGAACTTACTTGAGTGTATGTCAGGAACAACAGCCAGATGCAGGGATGGGGTTCCTGTTATAGAAAGTTATGAGGCATGTAGCCAGAGACCTAGAGAGGTTTAGGGAATGGTACTATATCAGTTTACCTCAGATGGTTCAATGAAGAGATTTTAATAAAGAATCATTTATAAGTGAGGAGCAGGACAATTGGACAAAACCAGACATGGTGAAGGTACCTGGAGTTGGCAGCAGCAGGAGGCTGTTCTGTCTTTGGTGTCATATGCAAAGAAGGGTGAAGATAGTAAGATGTAAGCTATAGAGGAAGGTTGTCTCATAGGAGCTGTTGTTGCAGATAACACAGTTACTACCAGAAAATGATGCTAGAACAAAGAGGTATTAAGGAAAAAATTCCCAGGTCCTCACTAGCCCTAACCTCCCATCTCCTGCTAGTGTTTTCTATTGTTTGGACATAATCAGAAACCCACCAGCCTAGTGACAGCCTTCTGGTCCCCTGGTATAGGCCTCATTTAAGCAAGACAGAGAAGGTTGGGGAATAAGTCTGGGGATGGAAACAAAGCACAATAAAAGCAGACGCTAAAGTCTAAGGCAAGGTGTACAGTCTAAGTGAAAATCTTCAGTGCTTATAGATAGTTAAGGAAAAGGGGCCAATCCACGGACCAAAATGGTATTCTATGGAACAGGAGAGCAGATGGACAAGAAGGGCATCTGGAGAACTTTGAGGATTTCAGAGCTATAATTCTAGATTGGGTTTGTTGGATGTCATTGTGCTTGTGCAGTGGAGTCACTGTATTGTCAGGGAGGTTGAACACTCAGTTTCTCTTACACGTTGCATTCAGAATAGTTGCATTTAAATCTGCTGAACAAGCCACTCATGTGACAAAGAATCAAAGGCCCACAGCCCTCATCTTTGTTCTCAGCTGAGCTGGGGATTGTCTACAGTGCCCCATGGCCCAGACTTAAACTGTTTTTACATTTTTTATTGAGGCATAGTTGAAATATTACATCATATTAGCTTCAGGTGTACAATTCAATATTTGTATATATTGCAAAATGATCACAATAACTTTAGTTAGCATTTGTCACTATACAGTTACAGAATTTAGTGTGTATGATGAGAACATTTAATATCTACTCCCATAGCTCTCAGCGTGGTTTTATGATAAGAGGGAATGGAGCAATTAATACCCAGGAAGTCTTTATAATAGAAGTAGTGTCTAGTCCAAAAGATATTTTAGCCCCCCCCCAAAAAAAATCATAATCTCTAAAGCAATCCAGTTACAAAAAAAAAAGTTTAGTTCTGACCTGACCTCTATTATCCATAAAATATCAAATTTTATTGAGGCAAGTGAAAGAGTAAGAGATTCATCACAAGAAAGGATTAGTATGAGGGTGGTATAGCCCCCAACTGGAGGCACTTGGAGTCCCTCCTCTGACCCTCACTCATGTGGTGAGGAGCTAAGAAGCCAAGTAGACATGCCTATTTGGAGTTCCTTCCTCACCAAACACACACCTCTCCCCTCATCTTTCTATCAGGCTCATTGGCCTTCTTCCTCCAACACTAAACATTCCAAGGGGCTCAGGTGAACATGCAGGGCTTTCTATCACCTAGCCTCAGAAATTCCAGAACATCATGCCTACCACATTCTACTGGTAAAGAAAACTGCTAGGTTCAACTCAGATTCAAGGGGGAGGGAGGAGGTCCCATCTCTCCAAAGGAGAAGTGTATGAATATACTGGAAAGGGATAGCTTAATGGTCCACCCTTGAGACAATCTACCAATTCATCCAGAATTTAGAGTTTACAACCAGAGAAGTCTGGATTCAACCCCAAGCTCCTTCACTTACCTTTGGGACTTGTGGCAAGCTATAAAATTCCCATAAGACCATTTCATCATGAGTAAACTGAGAGTGATAATACTACATCTTTTACAGGGTTGCTGACAAGACTTCCTGTCTATTTAACTGCTTAATGTTGAAGATGTTCAGCCAGTGGGTTTGTGTGCCAGATCCTGTGAGAGCAGAGGGAATTACTTTATGTGCTGCAGCATGAGCCAGTTATGGTTGGGAGTTCTAGGACAGGTGTTAAGCTCAAACTTGGCCCCATTGTTTATGAGTGTTTATTGCTCTGTGCCTTAGTTTTCTCATCTGAAAAATGCACATAATAATGGTGTTGTCTTCATAGGAACATTGTGAGGAGTAAATGAGATAAAGTCCACTTTTTGCGTTGCCAGAATATCATGACTGATCAACAAATGTTAGTACCTGTTATTATTTATATGAATAGTCTCTAATCTATGCAACAAAAATGCAAGATAGATCTTTTCTCTCCTTTTGTATGCATGAGAAAACTGAAGATCATGGGGGAAAAGAAAGGTAACTTTCCAAATGTTATGATGCCAGTAAGTTATGAAGTCAAACTCACATCACGATGACAAGAAGAAATGAGAGAGAACATGTGATTTGGGAGTAAATATAAAATAAGAGCAAGTGGGTGAAAGAAAGATAGGAGAGTGTGGGAAAAGATGAGGAGTGAAGCAAGTGAGTCTTGGAAAATGTTAGTGGGCTGTGTGAGGTGCTGAGAAAGGAGTGGGCACAATTAAGAGACATGGCTAAAAATCTCAGAGGTGCATGAGAGAGAAAGAGGTTACAGTCCTGAAAAGTGAGGTCACAGGGTAGAAAGAGAAAGAAAGGGGAGGAGATTGTAGAAAGAGTGCTAGGAAAGGCTGAGAGAGGCAGAGAAATCAAGAGAAGTATTCATGATGCAGTGTTTCTGTAAAACAGATATTTGGCATGGACTCCTTATGTAAGTGCATCCAATTGTAACTCCTATATTAAGTTAAAATGCATTCACTTACAAATGTCACCGTTTGGGGATGGATATAATTTCTTTGTAGGACTTAAGTAGTAAAGACCTGGGCTCTCCAGGAAATAATTAGGACAGTAATAAAAATTTTAGAAAGGTCATGCACTAAGATTGACTCAGAATTGGAATGTTAATGTGGGATCAGATGGCGCCACAGTTGGGATGTGACTTCAGCCTCATCTGTTTATCTGTCTGCCTGTGAGACAGCTGGCAGCACACCGGGCTCTGAGCTTAGGGCACTCGCCTGAGGAGACACTAAAGGGAACTGAGAAACACAAGACTGAGTGTGTCTTCAGATTCCCAGAAAGATATATATATATATATATATATATATATATATATATATATATATATATTTGCTACTGGGGCAGGGAATTATCAATTCAAATATACTCACACACATAGACATTTATTCAATGTATGCCTTATGTCCAAGTTATGGACTAAAAGTTATTAAGATAAAGACAGGCTTCAACAAAATTAAAACCTTTTTGCTCTGCAAAATAATTTTCTTGAGGTAATTAGAAGACAAGCTAAAGACTGGGAGAACATATTAAAAAAAACACATATCTAACAAGGATCTCATGTCTAGGATATATGCAGCCCCTTCAAAACTCAATAGTAAAAAAACACAAGCAAATAATTTAAAAAATGGGCAAAAGATACAAAGCCACATTTCACCAGAGATAGCATACAGGTGTCAAATAAACCTATGAGGAGATGTTTTAACATCACTAGCTATAAGGAAAGGCAAATTAAAACCATGGGAATATATCACTACACACCTATTAGAAAACTACAAAACAAAAACAAAAACAAAAAAATCTGCCAATACTAAATGCTGTTTAGTATTATTAATATATTATTCATATATTGCTGGTGGGAATGTAAAGTGGTAAAATACTCTTACTTTGGCAGTTTCTCTAAAAAAAATAGACATACTCTTACCATGTAACTCATCAATTGCACTCCTAGGCACCTATCCCAGAGACATGAAAAATTATATCAACACAAAAATCCACATACAATTCTTTTCAGCAGCTTTATTTGTAATGGCCAAAACCAGAATGTAACCAAGCTATCCCTAATAGATGATGGTTAAATAAGCTGTGATACATTCATACCATGGACTATATCTCAGCAATAAAAATAAATAAATAATGACACATGCAGCATCTTGAATCAATCTCTAGAGAATCACACTGAATAATAAAAGCCAATATCAAAAAGTTTACATGGCATATAATTCCACTTAAATAACGTTCTCAAAATGACAAAATTATAGAGATAGAAAATGGGTTGTGGCTGCCAGGGGTTAGTGATGGTGGGGCGGAGGGTAAGTATGATTATAAAGGGGTAACACAACTCTCTACTATTCCCAGGGGGAAATGATTCTGTTTGAAACAGAGTTTGTGAAAGTTCAAACCAAAAGTCATTCTCAAAACCAATGAAAGCTTTTGTGGTAAGAAATTAAGAGGAAGCTCCATGACAGCAACAATCTGAACTGTAGACCAGTTAATTTGCCAGAAAGAACCAGGGAAAAAGAACTCTCCTACGGTGTGAATGAACTTCAAAGTATGGCTGCTAAAAGTATCTCCGCAAAGGGCTCCAAATTTAATTGTATTTGACTTTTGAAGAAGGACATTCTAGAAAACAATAGAGCAAGGAAGAAATCAGTGGACCCTAAAGGCCAAGTGTGATGATAGATACCAACAGAGTCCACTGCCAACCGTGACTGTGTGTATGCCCAAAGCTATGCCTTCTGAAGAGTGACTTCACAAGTTTCACACTGTGGGAGAAATATATTTCACTAAAATAGTTAAGCCAAGTCCTTAAAGCAACAACAACAAGCCTTGGTGGATACAATGACGGGTCAGTATATAGAATTGCTGCAATTTATTATCGAAGATGTCCGATTTTCAACAACAACAAAGAGACTTGAAAGGTACAGACCACACATTAGGGAAGAAGATAGGCATAACAAACTGCCTGTGAGAGTAGGCAGATGTCATATTTAACAGAAAAAACACTTCTTTTCCTTTTTTTAATTAAAAAAATTTTTTTCAATATATGAAGTTTATTGTCAAATTGGTTTCCATACAACACCCAGTGCTCATCCCAACAGGTGCCCTCCTCAATACCCATCACCCACCCTCCCTTCCCTCCCACCACCCATCAACCCTCAGTTTGTTCTCAGTTTTTAAGAGTCTCTTATGATTTGGCTCCTTCACTCTCTGGCCTTTCTTCTTTTTTTTTCCTTCCCCTCCCCCATGAGTTTCTGTTAAGTCTCTCATGATCCACATAAGAGTGAAACCATATAGTATCTGTCTTTCTCTGTATGGCTTATTCCACTTAGCATAACACTCTCCAGTTCCATCCATGTTGCTACAAAGGGCCATATTTCATTCTTTCTAATTGCCACGTAGTACTCCATTATGTATATAAACCACAATTTTTTATCCATTCATCAGTTGATGGACACTTAGGCTCGTTCCATAATTTGGCTATTGCTGAGAGTGCTGCTATAAACATTGGGGTACAAGTGCCCCTATGCATCAGCACTTCTGTATCCCTTGGGTAAATTCCTAGCAGTGCTATTGCTAGGTCATAGGGTAGGTCTATTTTTAAT